>NC_056732.1:1628576726-1628916726 GCF_019279795.1 Protopterus annectens
ACTGGTTTCTCCAGCAGGTCCTATTTATTTATTTATTTTGTTTATTTATTTTTCATTTGTTTACTGGGATAGTCCAACTGGACACGCGTCCTTTTTCAGAGGAGGCCCGGGGAGAAAAGCTCCACATAGAAAAATACAGTAGAAATAAACAGCGGTATGATACATAAGTGACAATACAGGACAATGCAGTGTAAGGTAAAATTAAACAAATTTAGGACAGTTCTGTTTAAATATAACCTTAGGTATTCTCTAACAAATTATATTCAAACAAATGATGCTTCAATTGTTTGTTATAGTATATGATAGGACAATGGACCAGCCATGGTCACAGGGGAACATCTGTTATTGCTGAATATATAATACAATATGAAGTAAAAACTCTTGGTGTAGTCAGTGCTTGTGTGATCTTAGGAATAAAGATAGTGGTAAAAGTATAGATTATATAGATAGCAGGAATAGTAGCTGAACACAAGTGAGTATAGAGACCTTTAGGTGAAGCTGAGATAGTAGCAAGGCTAGAGATAGAGAGGGCAGAGTTATTCAGGGGTAGAACAGGGACACAACCATCTGGTTAGGATGTGGATCTTTAGAGTAGGTTTAAATTGAGCTAAGGATGTAGAAGTAATAATAATTTTGGCAGTGCATTCCAGATTTTTCCTATTCAATTTGAGAAGAGGGAATCACCTGCCTGATTTTTGGAGAAATTGATTTGAATACGGTGCTTTATTGATGGAGCATAATGATCTGTTAGTGGCATAAGGTTGTAGTGAAGTTTGCAGGGCAGGTATTTTCTCAGGGTTCGAGAGAATTTTGTGGGCCATTGTTAACTGGTTGTAATGTAGGAGTTGGGGGAACTCTTACCAGTTAAGTTGTTTGAGAGCAAGGCAATGGTGGGATCTAGCTGAATAGTTTGTAGCATATCTGACAATTTTATTGTAGCGGGTTTTGAGTTTTTGTAGCTGTGATTTCTTTAGGTTTGTTAGTATGGGAGCCGCAAACAGCAGAGTAGATATTAGATGGGTTTGGGCAATGGCAATCCTGGTATTCTTTGTTAAGTAGTGTTTGCTCCTGTATAGTGTGCTGAGTTTTTTTATGTACTTTTTAGTCTGGAAAATGTGTATATCGAATTTAAGTTTGCAGTCAATTTCTACTCCTAGCAGTTTGGTGTGTGTAGATGAAGATGTGCTAGTGTTATGTAATGAGGAGATCTGAAATGTGCTACTGGGGGAGAGATAATTATTAGGCTGGAGTGCTATAAGTCTGGTTTTATTTTCTTAGTGAGCCAGGATTCTACTGAGTGAAAGGCATTTTGTGTTAGAGTCTGAAGTTCAGGTAGTGAGGGTGCAGCACATATGACTGTTGAGTCGCCTGCATATTGTATGAGGGAGGCCTGGGGGGGTTGACAAGTGGAGGTTATTGATAAATATTGAAAATAGAAGTGGTCCTAAGATAGAGCCTTGGGGCACTCCAAGGGTTACAGGTAAGAGGGGGATAAGGACTGTAGCCAAGAGACTGCTTGCTGGAGTCCAGTGAGGTAATCTTGGAACCAGGCAAGAGTAGAGTTACAGAAGTTTAGTTCAGAGAGGACATGTAGAAGTTTTGTATGTGAAACCATATCAAAGGCTTTTGATAGGTCAAGAAAGATAGAAGATACAAAGTTATTGTTATTCCTATGACAAGTGACAGTGTTAGTAAAAGACATTAGCATGGTCGTTGAACTATGGAATGGTTGAAAGCCGTTCTAGGTGTTTGTTAGGAAATTATTGGTAGTCAGATGGTTAGTGACTTGCATATGAATGATCCTCTCTAGACTTTTAGACAGTGGTGATAATATTGCTATTGGTCTTTAGTTACTGAAATCAGTTGAGGAGCCACCTTTATGCAAGGGTATTCTGTAGTAGGTTTTCCAAATGGGAGGGACTTGCTGTTCTGATGTGGACCGATTGATTCATATTGATATAGGATAGGCTTTACCATCTGTGGCTAGCTTTAGGTATTTGGTGGGTAAGTTGTCTGCTGCTAGTGTTGTGGGTTTTAGTCTCTTCAGTAGTTTTTTTATAGTGTTTGTTGCTACAGGCTGCAGGGAGAAGTTTATTTATTTGTCATTTGTTAACTGGGTTGGTCTGGCTGGGCAGTTGTGCTTTTTCAGCAGGGATCCGAGGAGAAAAGCTCCATTACAGCAAATCATTTTTTTTTTTTTTTTTACAATCAATACAGCAAAAAATAGATTCATTTTATACAATGATTGAAGAGAAAGAGAAATTAAACCTAAAAGTAGGCTGTTGAGTGTCATACAACCACAGCTTCAACATCATAAAATAATCATTAAGATTGGAAATTTGGTAACCTAAGTGAAAGTGTAGTGAGGCATACAAGTACGAAGAAAGAGAGGCCCAGGTACTTGGCAAAAAAGAAAGGAGGGGTATAGGATGTAAGAGGAGGGAGAGCTAGGAGGTGAAAGTATAAAGTTATGATAGAAGTATAGTAGGATGGAAAGGTCAAAGAGCAGGAGTTCAGAAATGTGCAGCTGGGAGAGAGAGTTATTAGGTTGGAGATCTGAAATGTGCATCTTGGAGCAAAGTTTGAGTTAATGATGGGAGTGGTAGTGGTAGTTTTGAAAGTAGAGGGAATTTGTTGGCTAGTGCTAAGATGGTTTCAGTATTTATTAAATCGAGTAGCAATGTTTTCTGAGTTATTTGTAGTGGAGAGAGGGGGTGTATTGATTTTGCCTGGTTAAAAAGTATTATTTATTGTAGACCAGAATTTTTGTGGGTTTTTATGGTGCTTGGTTTGGATTTCTGAGTAGTAATTTATCTTATATTGTTTAATTTGTCTTTTTGCTTTATTTCTAGGTTCCTGATAGGATTGGAGAGCAGGCTGAGACATTGTTTTAATCCACTTTACCCAAGCATTGTCTCTAGCTTTAAGAAGTGTTATTGTTTCTGTTTTTAGCCACGGGGCATAGTTAGATTTGACACGTAAATATCTACTGGGGGCTTGAGAATTTAGTATTGAGAGGAAGGTGTAGTTGAAATAGTCAACAACTTCCTGTAGTGGTAGAAGTTTCAAAGGTGTCCAATTACTCTGTTTAAGTATAACTATAAGTTTATTGGGGTTTAGGTGTTTTTTGATTCGCATTTGTAAGAGTGTGGGTAGTTTAGTTGGGTTTGTACATTTCCTGACTAAGTATGTTGGAAAATGATTGCTGAGAGTATCTGGTAGACAACTGGAGAAGGGTTAGAGGGTTGCCTATTTGTTAGTATCCACTTTAGAGTAGAGCATTTGTTAGACGGCTTGTTAATTCTAGTGGGTGGTTGAATGAGTTGAAAGAATCCATGTAGGTTAATGCAGTTTTGGGGATTAGGGTATTTGCATTCTAACCAGTCTGTGGTGAAGATGCCCATAATGAGTGTTTCCTGGGGTAGGGTTTTGTTACACCATTGTAATAGGTTTTCTAGTATCTGGATATCATCTCCTGGTGGGGTGTAGATGCCTATTTATGTGTATGTGTTTTCTGGAATTGACATTCAGTTTAGCAAATACTGCTTCAGCATTTGCTAGGCTTATAAATTTTTCATCTACTGTTTCTGTTGAGAGGTGTTTTTTGAAAAGTAAGGCTACGCCTCCTCCTCTCTTATGTATTCTCTCAGTACGTATGTTGTTATAACCTGGAGGAAATATTTCATTGCTGGAGGTTCTAGGGTTTAGCCAGGTTTCAGTGAGAAGTACAATGCCAGGGGAGAAAAGGGAGAGGTTGGCGTGTAGGTCATGGATTTTGTTCACACTCCTTATATTCTCCTCTTCGCCACAGTGGATCATCTGTTTCCATTTCTTCCTGTCCTCTGCATATTGCTCAGTCACACCAACTGCCTGCATGTCCTCTCTCACCACATTCATAAACCTTATCTTAGGCCTTCCTCTTTTCCTCTTATCTGGCAGCTCCATCCTTAGCATCTTTTTCCCAATATACCCATCATCCCTCCTCAGCACATGTCCAAACCAACGCAATCTCGCCTCTCTGACTTTGTCTCCAAACCGTCGAACCTGAGCTGATCCTCTAATATACTGATTCCTAATCCTGTCCATCCTTGTCACACCCAATGCAAATCTTAACATCTTTAACTCTGCCACTTCCAGCTCTGACTCCTACCTTTTTGTCACTGCCACCGTCTTCAACCCATATAACATAGCTGGTCTCACTACCCTCTTGTAGAGCTTCTCTTTCAGTCTTACTGGTACCCGTCTGTCACAAATCACTCCTGACACTCTTCTCCACCTATTCCACCCTGCCTGTACTCTCTTCTTCACCTCTCTTCTACACTCACCGTTACTCTGAACTGTTGATCCCATGTACTTAAACTCATCCACCTTCACCAACTCTACTCCCTGCATCCTCACCATTCCTCTGTCCTCCCTCTCATTCACACAAACATATTCTGTCCTAGTCCTGCTGACCTTCATTCCTCTTCTCTCTAGAGCATATCTCCACCTTTCCAGGGTCTCTTCAACCTGATCCCTTCTCTCACTGATCACAATGTCATCTGCAAACATCATAGTCCATGGGACCTCCTGTCTGATTTCATCTGTCAACCTGTCCATCACCATTGCAAATAAGAAAGGGCTCAGAGCTGATCCTTGATGTAATTCTACCTCCACCTTAAACGGATCTGTCACTCCCACTGCAGACTTCACCACTGTCACACTACCCTCGTACATATCCTGTGCCACTCTTACATACTTCTCTGCCACTTCTGACTTCCTCAGACAATACCACAACTCCTCTCTAGGCACCCTATCATATGCTTTCTCCAAGTCCACAAAGACACAATGCAACTCCTTCTGACCGTCCCTATATTTCTCCATCAACAGTCTCAGAGCAATCCTTACTGCTGATTGCTAATCATCACCTCCCTGCTTAACCTAGCTTCCACTACTCTTTACCATAGCTTTAAGCAGTGACTGGTTAGTTTTATCCCTCTGTAGTTACTACAACTCTGCACATCACCCTTATTCTTAAAAATAGGTATCAAAACACTTTTTCTCCACTCCTCAGGCATCCTCTGACTTTCCAAGATTTCATTAAACAATCTGGTTAAGAACTCCACTGCCATTTCTCCTAAGCACCTCCATGCTTCCACTGGTATGTCATCTGGACCAACAGCCTTTCCATTCTTCATCCTCTTCATAGCTATCCGTACTTCCTCCTTGCTAATCTGTTTCACTTCCTGATTCACTATCCCCACATCATCAAACCTTCTCTTCATTCATAAACCCCTCAAAGTACTCTTTCCATCTGCTCAGCACACACTCCTCACTTGTGAGTACGTTTCCCTCACTATCCTTTATCACCATTACCTGCTGCACATCTTTCCCAGCTCGGTCCCTCTGCCTAGCCAATCAGTACAGGTCATTTTCTCCCCTTTAGTGTTCAACCTTTCATACAACTCTCCATATGCCTTATCTTTAGCCTTCACCACCTCTCTCTTCACCATGCTCCTCATCTCCTTATACTCCTGTCTACTTTCATCATCTATCTGACAATCACACTGCTTCTTCGCCGGCCTCTTCCTCTGTATACTCTCCCCTACTTCCTCATTCCACCACCAGGTCTCCTTGTCCTCCTTCCTCTGTCCATATGTCACACCAAGCACCTTTCTAGCGATCTCCCTTACCATCTCTGCTGTAGTTACCAAGCTATTCAGCAACTCTTCACTGCCTCCCAGTGCCTGTTTTAACTCTTCCCTGAACTCCAGCTCACAGTCACCCTTTTTCAACTTCCACCATTTGATCCTTGGCATGCACTGCTCTCACACTTGTTCTCCTCTTCTTGATCACCAACATCCTACAGACCACCATTCTATGCTGCCTAACCCCACTTTCCCCTGTCACCACTTTACAGTCTCCAATCTCCTTCAGACTGCCCCTCCTGCATAGGATATAATCCACCAGTGTGCATCTTCCTCCACTCTTGTACATCACCCTATGCTCCTCCCATTACATCACACTCCTTATAATAATATTCATTATTTCTGCATGTCCTCCCCGCAGTTGGGTGGGCGTTCGAAAGACATGCGTAAATGGGGGTGCCTTCGTTGAAGGTTGAACGTCGAGCTGGCACCTCGGTGTTCATCAAAACCTACTGCTAATCATTATAGACCGGAGTTCTGCTGTGTCGACCCCTAACCGGGAAAAACCAAAAGACAACAACAACATTAGAATATCTGATTTGTCCCTATTAGGAATGATTGGAGCCTGTCCATTTTTAGGTTGTGTACTATTTTGTGAGACTGAGTTGGCAGGTCTACTAGTTGGGCCAGGGTTTGGATGTATGTCCCCACTAAGGGTTAGCTTTAAGGCTGTGTATAACACAAATTTTAGGAACTTATTTATGTTTATATCATATTTTTGGGATAGACTAAGTAAGCTGGGATGAGAACATAGTGAAACATTTGCTTGGCTTAATGTAGAGTTATTAAAAAATGGAACTGCATATGGGGATATTTGCTGGTTTGGGTAGTTGGGGTTTGAGGTTGTGTGGAAAGGGGGAGGGTTGTTAAGAATAGAATGATAGGAGGTTATACAAGAAGCAATTATTAATAGGCTGAGAGTGGTCATAAGTAGAAGTAGCTGGTTAGTTACTATAGTAGAAAGCAGGTAAGACCTGTCTTTGCTTATTGGCAGTCATGTTAGGTGTGATAGTGAAGATAGAGGATTTATAACTATAGTGGGAGACTGTTGTGGGAGGGATTCAGTGGGGAGGTGCAAGTAAACTGAGTGGAGGGTGAAGTGAAGTAGGAGGGGTTTAGAGAAGAGAGAGTAAAGGTGAGTGTATATGGGTGTGTGGATATGATTGGAGGTTCTAATGAGAGGGTGTGGCTATGGAACTATAAATCTAATGAACTCAGGGGTGGGTGGGAATGGGGGTAGGGTAGAGGAGCAGAGTGAAGCCTGAGCGAAGCAAGGGCAAATGGAGTGGGCTAGCCCTGTTCGCATTTATGGCAGTGTTACAAAAACAGTTAGCAGGTAGGTTCTACTGGTTAGTGAGACGCTTCTATGTAATGAGTGGTGGTTAGGTGAGGAGGAAACTGAAATTGTATATGCTTAATTTACAGGTTATAAAAACTTGATGGGAGGGGAATCTAACTGCAGATCTCTGCTGAAACAACAAGTACCAGTAGATCTAATCTGCTTGTGGGAAGGATGGTAGGTGTCGGGATGGTAGAAGGTGTCGGGAGAAAGTGAGGGACAGAGTGAAGAGAGGTGATGTATGAGGGGCTGTCAGCAGCAGGTCAAGTACTTGAGCCAAGGAAATATTATTAATAATATTTATATCACAGGCAAGGTTTAAGTCTTTAGAATGGGTTATTCTGGTGCTGTTTGTTTTACGGATATGCAGGAGGTCCATCAGGGTGAGGTCTGACAATGCCTTGTATGCCAGATATAGATCTCCCCCCTCAACAGCCTGTATAATACAGAATACGGGGATAGAGGCCTTGAGGCAGTCTGCATAGGACATGTTACTTGCACCATGTATTCTTTTAGTGAGAAAACTCTGTGGATGTTCCAGTTGTTGAATGTGCCTTGTTAGGTATATACCAAAGGGGACACTGTACTCAGTGGCAGGTCTGATGAATGCCAAGTACAGTGAAACAATGACCTTCTTTGACCTAAATGTCATACCTTTCTTTATAAGTTGCACAAGTTAGAATTATTTCCTCACTACTGTAGACACATGATGGTCAAAGGATAGATTACTGTCAGTGTGCGTCTCCACGTCTGTGACCACTGGGTCAAATCTTAGGAGTGTGTTATCAGTAAGATAGTTACCAGGGTGGATGACGTCCCAAAGGTTACTACTATATATTTCTTGACACTTAGTTTTAGTCCACAGTTCTGACAAAATTTGTCAATTCTTCCTGGAGAACATTTGTGGTAGTGGGGATTCTACAACAGTTCCTAATTTGCAATCATCTGCAAATTTAGTCAGATTGAGGCCAAAAAGGAGTGGTCCTAGGACTGATCTGTGAGAGACTCTATTTGTGACTAGCCTCTTTGTAGACTTGGACTCCTAACTTTCTGGGTCCTGTCTGTGAGCCAGCCAACTATCCACTGAGTGACATAAGGGTTTATACCAAACCTCTTGAGTTTGTCAACAATGCCCAAGAGGGGTATTTTGTCCAATGCCTTGGCCAGATCAGGGTAGGCAGTGTGAAAAGTTTTGCCCTCATCCATTGCTTTGATGACCTCCTCAAAGAAGTCCAGCAGGTTGACGAGGTATGACCCGCCCCTGACAAAGCCAAATTGTGTTGGCTCCAGTGACTAGAGGTTTCCTGTGTCATTATTGATAATTTCCATGGTAATGCTTTCCATGGCTTTGCATATGAGACTAGTGAGACCTATGATACTGTAGATGGCCCACCTTTGTCCAGAGGAATAACTGTTGCTGTTCTCCATTCAGGAGGCATGAAGCCTGCTGTTTGGAGGCTACAGTTAAATATCAGTTCCAGAGGGCCTGATAGGTCATTTTTCATGCTATTAAGAAGACAGCCTAGGATATTGTCGGGGCCCATTGATCCAGTCTTCTTGGCCTTAAAGAGAGCATTGAGGAACTGTTCCATAGAGATAGTAGGGTGAGTTATATTTGATGGTATGGCCTGAAGGGAGGTTGTGGTGCGGGAGGTGTAAAGTTATAGATGAATTTGTAGGTCAGTAGGTTTGCTATATGTTTTGGCTCAGTATAGGTGGCTCCATTAACAATGATCCCTGCATACAATTTATTGCCTTTGAGGTTGTGGGCATAGCCAAAGAATGCCTTGTGGCTCTCATTGGCATTGTAGACCAAACTTACCTCAAATTTAGCTTTGGTAGATTTTATTTGTTTTCTGAGTTGTTTCTTCAGTTTAATGAGAATGCTTTTATCCTACTGGGTGCTACACCTGCTAATTATTGACATGATTTTCTTCCTTATTTTTACAGCTTACTGATGTGATTCCACCAGGCTTCCTTGTTTTTTGGTCTAGTTCTGTACTTCTTCCTTGTGGGTACAGCAGTTTCTGTGTAGCTATTAACATGATTGTATAGAGTTTCTGTGAACAGTTCCATGTAGGCAGCAGTGCTCCCAGGATTTATGGAGGCTTTAAATTTTGCCAGGTTATCCCTTAATAGTAGAAAGTTAGCAATAGAGTAGTTCCTGGACATTCCAGGCTTAGTTGGGGTTCTATTTTTACTTCCAAGGAGACTATTTTGTGATTTGACTATACAAGAGAAGGCATTACAGTAGCAGGTGTCCAGCACTCTCCCATATTAGTGAGGACCAGATTCAGTACGTTTGCAACCCTGGTTGTTATATTGGCAGTCTGGTCCAGGGATTTTGTGTTTTCAATAGCCATGAATCTCTGTGCCTGCATGTTTGTTGTCATATAGGATTCACACTTAATAGTGAGGTAATTAAAGTCGCTCATGAATATGGTATTGGGTTGGATGGCGAATGTTTCCATTAAGTTTAAATACATGTTGTGGGTTTCCAGGGTCATAGAGGGGGACATATACCTTGCAAGAAAGTGTTATGGGATTTTGCCTATCGTGATTTCAATGTGGAGAACTCAAGTGCATTGTCCTGTTTGACCAGCCTTGAAGTCTCTTTATTTTTGATGTAAATCAAGACACCTCTGCCTTTAGTCTCAGTCTGGGTAGTAGATGGTCTACATGTGTGTTAGGCATTACAAGCTTGCACTGCCAGTATAGTCTCAGCAGCTTTAAACAATCTCTCAGTAACTGCACAGATGTCAGCATTCTCTAGGGTGTGGACAGCTTGTAGGGAGTGGAGTTTCGTTCCTGGCATTGAACAGTAACACGTTTAGATATTCTTGGTTTTAATTTGCTATGTCAGAAGTACTTTCATTTTGGCTTTGCCTATAAAAGGCACTGTTGGGGGAAGACAGTGTTTTAGCTAACATTCAAAACTCTAGATGAGAGAAGTGCAGACTTCCCCAGCAAAATAGCATGGTCTATTGACCATCTCCTTCCATGCTGGTAAATAATGCACCCCTTTAGAATGACACCAGAAACTAAGCCAGTTATCAAAATTAGTTATCTTCTGTTTGTATTGTGACATCATCCTTGGAGAAGGTAAAATGCTGTTCAATGCTAGGCTCATACCAGACTGGAGCACATATTCTGAGCGCTCCATGACGTCTCTCTTCATATATTCTAAGGTGGTACATCTCAAGTGATTTACACGACTATGACTAAGTCATACTGGTACTTCTCGTCCAGTAACCGGAGTGCATGCTTAACTTGACTGTGACTTTCTCCTTACTCAGCCTGGTAAGAAGGACATCAGTACTTCTCACAATGGAGTCTCCATTGATCAAAATGTTGGATTGTGTGGTGGCTTGCCTTATTGTCTTAGAATTAGAGGATCCATGAGATGTGTTTGTTTATTTTACATTTGTTTACCGGGAAAGTCCAACTGGACTAAAGTCCCTTTTTAGCGGAGGCCCGGCAAGAAAAGCTCCACAATGTGTATACACATTAATACAGACAATGTAAAGTAACCAAAATGCAGTAGACATCATTGGTATTTTCAAAATAAATACAAGCAAGACAAGCAATTTATGCGGTGGTGGTGCTGCGGTAGCGTTGTCGCCTCACAGTTAGACGTTGCCCGCTCGATTCTCAGTTAGAGCGTCTTCTGTGTGTCGACATGCGTGAATGGGCATTCCTTCATTGAAGGTTGTGCATTAATCCCGGCAAGCCAGCACGTAAAAATCAACTGCCAATCATTAGCAGACCGGAGTTCCGCTGTGGCGACCCCTAACTGGGAAAAGCCGAAAGACAGTACATGAAGTAAAAGGTTACAACTTAAAGTACAATGCAATAGCTTTTTACAAAAATGCAGATATGTAACCTTGGTCTGTAGCTGCAGTAGTTGAGGGTAATACCTCCTTAGTTTAGTATTTGCAGTGTTGCGAGTGCTAGGTAGTTTAATTCCTAGAGGACAGCTTAACATGTACTGGCTAAATGTGTTTTTAGCAGTTTTTTGAAGTGGGATATGCTAGCAGTTCATTCGGGGGGAACGTTTATGTGAGAGCTTTCCTCCAGTGACATTGTGTAAATACATCTCTCACATACAATATCAGTTTGTTTGAGAATTAGCTGGTTGTCAGTAAATGTGATGGAATTACTTCATTGTATCAGGATACCCATATTCATCAATCTAATAGTGGAGATAGGGGGAAAGTTCATATCCATGTTAATAGGTCCTTTTTACTGATTAAACAGTTATGGTGAGAATATAAAGTAATGTCAAGAGTATTTGGTTTGCAACTGTGGGGGTAGTGTTTTTCACTCCAGACTAGTTACCCTGTGTGCAGCTAGGTACTAGTGAAATTTCAAGGGTAGTTTACAGGAAACATGTCAACTCAAGGTGTCTGCTTCTGTATAGGGCACTGCCAAACACTTGAGGAGAAACTAATAAGTAGATCCTCATGATTTGTGGATGAAGTATTTAGGGAGATATTCTGAATGACCACAGCTAATACAGCGGTGCTTACTGAAAAGAAAGAATTAGCTTGGTCAAGAATGATGAAAAGAGGGAATTCACCTGACTGTTTATTGCCCGACTACTACTAGTGTTGGCCTCACCACAGCTTCACATTTCTGGGATACAATGCTCCTTTGCTTCTTCTCTCACTAGAAGCAAAACAGTAGCATCGATCCCAAGATGAGAAGCAGGCAACAGATTCTTAGGTTATCGCCAGTCTTGTCCCACATGGTGAAGGGATCTGTAGGCTTGTTGTAGCCTTCTGAATAGGAACCAGATCAATGAGGACGGTCCAACACAGACACTCACTGCCCAATCAGTAACAGTCAGGAATCAATGCACTCTGCTCCTTCTCTCACCAGGAGGAAAATATAAGCCCATATTCCAAGCTGGCACCTATGAGAAAGTTATCAAGCTTTCTGGTGATCAGTCATCTCCAGGAAATGTCCCTGTGCTCCTTCGGTCACAATGGGCAAAACAGAAGCAATAATCCCAAGATGGCTACTGAGAAACCGAATGTGGGCTCTCCAATAGTTGCGGTCTTGGACTACATGTTACAGATTTTAAAGGTAAGATAGAAAAAATGAGTTAATGTCCTAAGACTTGCAGTGTGCAGTTAGATATGAAAGAGGTGGCAACAAACTTTAGCAATCTAAGTGATGAACTACTGGTTTTAAAACAGCAAGATAGATTGAAAGGGGGTAGCCACTTTGTATTCTGGCTCTATGGAATACAGCAGGATGGCCAATAAATTTAAATAGCTAAAGGGGAGTGATTTCATACAATGATAATTTTGTGCTTACTCACACAATAACCAGTGAAAGAGGAGAGGGAAAGAAGTATGTGGTTATATCAACATAAGGGACAGACAACTAGAAAGGGAGTGGAGTTTAAAAATATAACAGTTCAATACTGGGGGATGGGTGGACATATAATTTCTGTGAGACTCGTAAGAGAGAACGCTGTGGTTTCCCTCCTAGTTTAAATATGCAATTAAAAGCAGAATACAAGTAAAACACATCGTAAAGAAAATATGCCACTATATACAAAAATAGAACAAGGCAATGAAGCAATCCAAAATACAAGAAAGCAAAAACAAACTAAACTTTCCCTCACAGCAATCTTTATCAGTCTTGAATGAGCTTTTCCAGTTGTCATTAGCAGCTCATAGCCTTAATATTTTATACTAACTGCACATTTGGCGACAAATGGGCATGTAAATGCCATCCACTATCACCAAATACTATATGATGAATAGACATATAAATCCCTCCTATTGCCACCAGATTATATGTGATGAGCAAGGGTGTAGCAAACTATGCTACTGCAAGGCAATGGCCATCTAAGGAATGACTGGCCTTAAGAATATACAGGAAATGCACACTGCTGCTTGAGATAAAACCAGCACTTGTGCCTTGTCCTTAAGGGCATATGTAAATGTGCACTGCTTCCCTGGGTAATAGTCAGTACTGGCCATACACCATAAAGCTGCAGATCAAAGTTGCAATTCCTGCTTCCGTAGGATTTAGCCCACCTTTGCCTGAGCCCAGTGCTTTCCAGTGCCATCTTACCAAATTATCTAGAATTGCCAGAAATGCTGTTTTGATGTGATTGATATATATATATATATATATATATATATATATATATATATATATATATATATATATATGGGTCTACTTCACTTGTTTGAAAGCTCACTAGACTGAAACTCATTTCACAGAGCACACTTGACTGAAACCTTACTTCACTGAAAACTCACTTGACTGAAACTCACATGCCCTTTTCCCCATTGCAGCGTGATCTTGGAGTTCGTATATATATATATATATATATATATATATATATATATATATATATATATAGTAAGGTGGTGTGGGGGGGCACAGACCCCCACAATGGAGGCTGTGGGGGTGTAGCCCCCCACATAGGTTTTGGTATATATTGTGTTCTAAAAAGAGTTATTCGTTATAGTTGTAAGTATCCATGTATATCATTTAAAATGTGTAAAATAGGTGGGGGATGTTGCCCCCCCACACACCTCTGCCCCCACCCCCTTACTATATACTAACTCCAAAATCGCACTACAATGGGGAAAAAGGGCATATACCTTTCAGTGAAATGAGTTTCAGTTAAGTGAGCTCCCAGTGAAGTGAGCTTTGTCAAGTGTGTGCTCCTTCAAATGAGTTTCAATCTAGTGAGCTTTCAATCAAGTGAAGTAGAACCATTATATACAGCAAATATTATGGTAAAACAGATGGCAGGATGTGTGAACAGCATATTCTGGTTGTTAAAATACTGTAATAGCATAGTATTATATGAATTACTCAGTTAATTGTTGTTAAAAGAAGGGTTGGGAGTCCATAAAAGTAGATATATGTATCTCTCCCACAGAGACGTTTTGAGGCCAAGGGTGAAAAATAGTAATACACTTGAAATGGTGTATGTAGTTTAAATACAGTTTATTTACAATGAAAAAATTTTAACTAATGTTCAGTGTCAACTCAAAAGGCTCTCAGAGAAGCACAGTGTTCTGTATCATTAACAGGCTTGGGATTTCATCTTGGTCACACATCTAGGGAAAGGTCATGGTGTTCCTTGAGTAAATCCACAGTTGAGCTCCAGATACTGCTTGATTAGATCCACAAGTCTTCCAGTGATACCCTGGTATTTTTACAGCTTAACCTGGTCAAGGTCTGTCAAGAGTTCTGCAACACACACATACATAATTCCTTTCGGGGGGGGGGGTGCTAAATAAGACCTCTCCTGTATCAAAATTTTCTCCCCATTTTATGGCAACATTGCCACCTCCAAGGCTTCCCCGACACATACCTTTTACCCTTAAAATAAGCATAATTTTAAATACTTGAATGGTATGAAGCTTTTATCTCTAAGCCATCACTTTTTGATAAGTGGGCACCAAATGGTGGTTTGTACCCAGAATTAATACACGCATTTTTAAGCACATAAACAATTAAGTCACCTGTCAGAAGCATTTAAGCAGAGTAATAAAGCTCTTTACTTAAAATAAATTTTATGAAATCACTCAAAAGTAAATATACAAACAGGAATAATCTTATACTAAATAAGTTTATAATTTAGGCAAAGTGTTCAATCATTATAGCTTTCAAGGAACACTGAGTAATTGTTGGCTCAAACACCATAGCACCAACAAAGTGTAATCCAAAGACTTCTTAAATTTTGCTAGATTATTCACACCTCTGCTGTATTCAGATAATTTATCCCGTAGTTGTGCCTTTTCCTGTGTGTTCCACAACAAGTTCTATTCTTTTTATTATTATAACTCAAAACACAACTTTAAGTTATGATGTTTGTACGACTTTGGATTATAATATACTTCCAAACCCAATAAAGGCTGAAGGAAAGAGTCATAGGCAAATATAAGTCAACCCCTGAGATATCTGTAATAGGGGGGATAAAGACCCACTGAAACACATCTATCTTTAGAGCATAACTGCTTAATATCAGGTATTCCTTTTGTAAATTTACATTGTACTGATTATTTACAATTAAGCTATTGATTATTAGGAGTACAGAACAGTGTATTGTATTTCAAAATTGATACGATATATATACAAACTTACTAAGATGATAACCTGTCTTCTTGTAAAGTTTTTTGAGAATGAAACCTATCTGTCTCAAGGCCTTAATACAGACAGCTGTCACCTGATTTCAGAACAAAAGAGGAATCAATCAGTATACCACGTTTATTATGTTCACTAACTTAAGATAAATCAGATATAGACAGTTTAATAGATATAGACAGTTTAATAGAGCTCCTATTTTTTTGTTTGCCAAAATGCATGATATTACAGTTTTTCTCACTAAATGAGAGACCAGTGGTACTAGCCCACTTATCTAAGCATGCAAAATACTTCTTAATATTAGTGAAATGATCTTTATTATTAGCAAAAAAAAAAAAATTTTACAATTTTCTGCATACTTCCAACCAGTGGTCATCATTTGGAATAGAGGCAAAAGCAATGTAAAACAACAGAAGCCCAAGCACAGAACCCTGAGGAATACCTGATCCAGACTGCTAGATCCGATTTCTTTTTCTTGAATCACTACTCTTTGGGTTATGCCTTTGACCCAATGATTAATCAGTCCATCTACATAAATATTGATAAACCAAAGCCAAGCCAATAGTATAGAATGATAAGTCAAAAGCTTTTGTTAAATTCAAATAGGTTACACCTGTGATAATTCCCATCTCCATAGTCCTAGTGATGTAATCATAAAAGCTTGAAAAATTAGTGATTATTGAACAGCCTTTCATAAAGCCATGTTAAAAGACGTCAAGTAATGTAAGATTATTTTCTTTAAGTATGATTCACTAATACATCTCTCAAAGTATTTAAATAGTATTGGTGTTAGACTTTACTGGGCAATAATTTTGTACTGCCTTCTTATCTCCAGATTTAAAAACTGGAATAAGTAATGTTTCCTTACAAGAACTTGGTATGTATCCATTATAGACCATAGAATTAAATACTTTAGTTGATAAAGTTGTGAAGGCTGCCAGCCCAGCTAGCTGGAATTTTGTAAATAATTCTATATCATTTGAGAATAGTAATATGCTTTGTATGCTTGTCTTACAAATGTAAGAAAACTATCCCGGGGATTCAATAATGCCTACACTAAATGTACACTTAGTGTACATGATATGTATTAAATAAAATTATCTCATTGTTTGTGTTTTCTAGTCACTCAGAAGATTACTCTAAGTGTACATGTAGTCTACACTTTGTGGTAACCTTTATGAATCCTTGTCAGTATTTAAAGCAGCAAAAATATTAGTAGGAAAACTAAAATTAGGAGGAATAAAATGTGTGTTATGTCTGTGTTGTCTGTTCCTCAGAACAGTGTACACTTATTGTAGGCTTTATTGAATCCAGCCCCAGATGTTATGTGTATATTAAACTACTGGTACAGAAGTATGTGTTGAACTTTATGTTCTGTACTGAGCTTCAAGAATGCAACTACAGTGTACCTTGCTGGAAAAGAGCAGAAATGTGTATAAACTGTATGCCTATGCAAATGTATGTTTTCATGGTAGAAGTTAGAACATGCAGAGTTAACTTGCAAAACTCTAAGAAAATAAGTTGAAATTGTTTACGACTGTGCTGTAAAGTTAGTTAATGCAAAGAGACAGGATGTCTAGAGGTAGGAGGTTTCTCTATTGTCTGGAAACAGAAATAATTACAGATTTCAAAGGTAAAAGTGTTTAACTGCTTTACAACTTCCAGTTCCAGGCAAACTTCTGAAAATAAGTATTTTTGACACAGAGGTGACAAAGAATAATGTAATCTGAGATAGCCTAGCAGAAATGTTTGATAATAACTTAAGAACTGTCTCAGAGAGTGAATCTGTGCATTTTGCATTTGTCTTTGGATCTGACATTATCATTATCTCATCAGCACTTATCTGGCTCTGTAAGTAAGACATAGATCATAGTATCTCTCAGAGATAGATAGGAATTTAGTAAGATTAATTTATATGTTTTCTGTATTTATTTGAGACTGTCTTGCAATGTTGTTTTGAAGTATTTCCTGTGATTCTGAACTCTGTTGTCACTGTGTTGAGTTATTGAGTATTGTCTTGTGCTTTTATATTTAAACTGTTTTATTGTGGCTAGTTTGTTTAGAGATATTTAAGCTTTTAGCATGCTTGCATGTATTTGGTGACACTGTACAGGCCACTCTTGAATAGCATTAAAAGTCTTGGACACACTTACAATTTCGATAATAGTAACATTACACAGTAGAACTACTCACCTTTTGGGAAGGGCCTTCTAGTAGCTGATAGCAGTGGTTGGTGGCAGTTGGTACTACCTTATATTCTGGGCAGAATGGTGCATAGCTAGTGAACCTGTACCAACCTTCCCCAGGCGTGTCTGTGTGTGTTGTAGTTAAATCAAATCTCAAAGTGTGTGTGTGTGTCAGCTACTTGGGCAGGGACACGAAGCACTGGTTGTACAGAGAGGGTGCTGGAAGTTTTGGCTTGACCACTCGGCTGAGATCTTAGTCCTATAGCTGTGCCAGTGGGGAGTCTTATTGGGAATCTGGATAAAGAGAGAGAAACCAGTCCCAGACTGACTGTGATTTCTGTGTGCTCTTAAGGGAAATTGTACTTTACTGTGTGTGTACTTGTCATCCTCCCAATGTGTATGTCCCTCACTGGTGATAGTGGTGAGGATTGAGGCTCCTTGATTACTGGGCCAGTGCAGGGGCGTCACATATTAATTATTGGTTGGCAGTGGTGGGATATCCACATCACATATTAATTGTTTGGCAGTGGTAAGATAACCGCATCACATGTTAATTGTTTGGCAGTGGTGGGATAGCCACATCACATATTAATTGGCTTGCAGTGGTGTGGATATTGAATTCCTGTAGCATGGGTACAGTGATCACTGAAGGTGCTTCTACTCTTAATCAGCCATGCAGTGAAGATTCAGAGTTCATATCACAATTGTTTTATTTTTATTTTTTTTTAGCTTAGTTGGTCAGGGAGAGCAGGCAAGCATGTCAGCAGAGGAGTATGGCAAGCTGACAAGAAGCCAGTTGGCTGCGATGTGCCAGGCTAAAGGACTGGTGCATGCCAACCTGATTAAGGCAGATATGATTGCAGCTTTATTCACAGCTGCATCAGAGAATAGCAACCAAGAGGACTTTCAGACTGTCCATGGAGATGTACAACTCTCAGAAAATGGACAGCTCAACTTTTCCACAGAGGACTTAAAAATCCATCTGCAGTTAAAGAGACTTGAGCTAGAGGCCATGCGTTTGGAAATAGAGGCAGCAGAGAGATTGAGGCATCTAGAGACTGAGGAAAATGAGAAACTGCTACTCTTGGAAGCTGAGGAGAAGGAGAGGCAGAGGCAACATGAAAAGGAGATGCTGACTCTTCACCAGAGTCATGGAGGTAGTGGGGAAGGAAGTAACTGAACCCCAGAAGTAACAAAGGTCAGTAGATTTCTTCTACAATTTACAGAGGGGGATAATTTTGATAGTTTCATTCGTATGTTTGAGAGGGTATGTAAACAGTATAATGTTGACCAAGGGCTCTGGGTACGGTGCCTGACTCCCTTACTCCGTGGTAAGGCTGTAACTAATCTTTCCAAACTGTCTGATAATGACTGCTTAAATTATATTGTTGTAAAAAAAAAACTGTTTGCTGGAATGTTTTATGTTAACACATGAAGCTTACAGAAAAAAGTTTTACGAGCGTAGACGCAAGGCAGATGAGTGTGTGTGAATATGTTCCTGAACTAAGTACTTATTTTCTTAGGTGAGTGAGTGGATGTCAGGTCACCAGTTTTGAAGGGCTGGCAGACCTTTTGGTGAGGGAACAAGCACTTAGCACTTTGCCTGAAGACATGAGAATCTGGTTGGCTGATAGACAATGCCTTACTTTAAATGAGTTGGGGAAGAAGGGAGATCTATACTTAACAAACAGGAGATCCCTGCACAGGAAAGGGACACCCAGTGCTGCTCATAGGTCTAAGGGAACCCATGGTGGGCAGCCCAGACTGCACCAACAGAATCTGCCAGTAGCAGGGGAAGCCACTAGTCCAGGTACATGTCCAGGACTTAGGGTTAAATGTTTTAAATGCAACCAGTGTGGCCATGTAGCATATAGATGTGCACAGAAGCAAGGTGGGGAACAAAAGGTGGGAGAGCCAGTAAGTGGGAATGACAAAATGCCAACAGTAGGTTGTCTTGAGACAACAATGGTGCCAAATTGCCACCCTGCAGATGTCCTCATAGGGAATGATTTTGATAATGCAGTACCATGTCTTCATGCATTTACACACAGTCAGGCTTGGAGACAAGCATCTGGGTCTGGTAGCCTCGGGGAGACCCAGACAGACCTCACACTTGCCAGGACTGGTGAGATGGTCACTTCAGGGAGGGAGCTACCCTGTAGAAGTGAGACTGAAGGTGAGCCACAGCTGCTTGCGTGTATTGATGTTCACTTGGACAGAGTTGCAAGGGCAGATGTGAGTAGTAGTACCCAGGCTGACAGTGAGGCACCACTGTCAGAGGATACCAGACTTCCTGTAGAAGGGAGGTTGGGAACGGTTACAAAGAGAGAGATGAGATAGGCTCAGCTCTCAGACCCTACATTACAAGGCCTGAAGGGGGTAGCTAGTGAGGCACCTGATTCTCAAGGGAAGGGGGAATCTGTATATTGGGACAAAGGGCTACTGTATAAAGAGTCGACCCCTGAGGGAGGGCTAGAGGGTGAGAGAATACATCAGTTGGTAGTGCCCAGACCCTACCATCTGGCACTTCTAGCCATAGCCATGATATTTCTTTTGCAGGTCATATGGGCATAAAACGTACCAACCAACGTACTATGCAGAACTTTTATTGGCCTGGGATTTCTAGAGATATAAGAGGGTACTGCAAGACCTGTGAGCAGTGCCAAAAGGTAAACAAGGCAAGAGACAAGGTGAAAGCTCCTTTGATACTTTTGCCTGTGATTGAGGAACCATTTCAGATGCTAGCTATGGAGATTGTGGGGCCTCTGAGTACCCCAAGTTCCGCAGGGAAAAAGTATATCCTAGTGGTAGTAGATTATGCTGCAAGATACCCCGAGACAGTGGCTCTGTCCTCTGTTGAGGCAGAAAAGTTGGCAAATGCTTTGTTAGAAATTTTCAGCAGAGTAGGTTTCTCAAAAGAAATACTGAGTGACAAAGATGCCAATTTCATATCAGACCTGCTGACTTGTCTGTGGAAATACTGTGGGGTGAAGCACCTAAAGACCACCTCCTACCATCCCCAGACTAATGGTCTTGTTAAATTTTACACTCAAGACTATGCTATGGGCATTTGCAGACCAGTTTAAGAGGGAGTGGGACAAATATTTGCCCTGTCTGTTGTTTGGTTACAGATAGGCTACCCAGGAATCCATGGGTTTTTCACCCTTTGAGTTGTTGTATGGGCATAGGGTGAGGGGACCTCTAGATTTGATTTGCAATGAGTGGGGGGTGAGTGTGAATCCACAAGGAGTCTGTTGTGGCATATGTCCTAAACCTTAGGACAAGGCACTGGGAACTCATGAGATTGGCCCAGGAGAACCTAGTGGAAGACCAGCAGCAGAAAAAGATCTGGTATGACAGGAATGCTCGAGCTAGAAAGTATGTTGTAGGGCAGCAGGTAATGGTTCTCATTCCTGTCAGACACAACAAGCTGCAGGCAGCCTGGGAGGGACCCTACAGGGTAATAAGGAAGGTCAATGATGATAACTACATGGTAGAACTGCTAGGCAGGAGGCAGGGGCACAAATTGTACCATGTTAACATGATGAAACCTTACCATGATAGGAAGGCCCTTGTGCTGAGTATTTGCAGAGGATATCAGGAAGATTCTGAGGGGGATTTAGTGACTGATCTCCTCAGTGAGGCTCAGACTGACACCTCAGTGGAAGGGGCAGCAGTGTCCCAGCAGATGTTCATTGTGTTTCACTGTTGCAGTCATTACTCTTGGGTTATCCTGCTGGCAGGCTACCCACAGTTGGCCAGAATTCCAAAGTCTAGGTCCGGCGTCGGTTGCTGTCGCCTCTTCCCCGACGTCAGTGTGCCAGGGGTATAAAAGATGCAGCCAACGCCATTTTCTTCAGTCTTTCTTGCCACGCTGTGCCCGAAGCAAAAGCACTTTGCAAGTGCCGGTCGGCTGATTCCTGAGATTTTCAAATCCGAATTTCAGAACCGAAGTCTTCATTAAAGCGAAGTACCCCATTGGGGAAACAGCAGCTACTGCCCATGCTGGGCAAGAAGGCTTGGCTCTTAACTTTGGACCTAAAAGAGGCATACCTGCATGTCCCAATCAGACAATCTTACAGAAGATACCTCAGATTCATAGCTGGTTTAATGCATTACCAATTCTCTGCACTGCCCTTTGGCTTATCTACTGCACCCAGGGTCTTCACAAAATGCCTGGCACCAGTAATTGCGTTTTGCAGACAAAAAGGAATTCAAATATATCCCTACTTGGATGACTGCCTAATTCAAGCAGAGAACAAAGACATTCTTCTAAAGCATCTGGCGTTTGTAAAAAGATTACTAATTGGCCTAGGGTACACAGAAAACGAAATAAAATCAAAACTAGTGCCCTCTCAAGAGATAATATTCCTGGGTGCAAGCTTAAATACAACTGCCCAGATGGCTTATCTCACGCCAGACAAACAAAAGCAACTGACTACTTACTTCAAGAAATTGGCAACAAAAACCCACTTATCTGCAAGGAAAATCCTGCAGGCCATGTGTTTCATGGCATCCTGCATTCTACTAATTCCATATGCCAGACTGCATATGAGGAAACTGCATTGGTATCTAAAAAGTGTTTGGACTCAGCATTGCCACAGCCTGGAGACAGTAATTGCACTCTTTCCCTGCCTTCAACAGGAGTTTCGATGGTGGGCAGAAGCCTGTCACCCCAACAAGGGTCTGCCATTCAGTTTACCCACAGCCAGACAGACACAGACAACGGATGCATCAGATTATGCCTGGGGGGTTCATATGGCAGGAAAATGTATTCAGGGCACATGGCCTGCAAACCAGATGCATCTTCACATCAGACAGCTTTCAAGGACCTGCTTCATCCAGGACAGTTACTGATTAAGACAGACAACACAACGGTCATGTGGTACATAAACAAGCAGGGAGGTACACATTCCTACCCCCTCTGCAGACAAGCAATGATCTTATGGGACACAGCATTGGCTTTTCCAAGTTCACCTGCAAGCACATTTCCTGCCAGGAAAAACAAATACTCTGGCAGACGAACTAAGCAGAAAGCTCATGGATCCCCAAGAATGGAAACTGGATCCACAAGTCTTCAGCATGATAATAAGGAAATGGGGATGCCCAGACATAGATCTATTTGCCTCCTCTCACAACTGCCAATTGCAGAGATTTTGCACAAGGATTTATCACAAGCAAGCATGGAAAGTGGACGTCCTATCCTTCAGCTGGAAAAATCTAACAGTATATGCTTTTCCCCCACTGCCTCTCCTTCCCAGGGTACTCCTAAAGGTCAGATAAGAGAAGCCAAAAATGATACTGATTGCACCAGACTGGCCACGCCAGCACTGGTACCCAATCCTAAAGAGCTTGTTTCAAGGTCCAGCATGGATATTGCCTCAGACTTCTCACTTGCTGACCCAACAAAACAATCACATCCTGCACAGCCAACTCAGGACCTTAAGTCTGGCAGCATGGCGGATAATGTAGCCATTCAGAACACTCCTCTTTCAAAAGCTGTTATGGATGTTATCTTGGAGGCCAGGAGGCCCAGTACCAGAAAATGTAAGAGATTCTGTGCTTGGAACCAGGAACAAGGCATTGACACGAGTGTACCAAATATCCCTCAGATTTTACAATACCTAACTGAGATGCTGAACAAAGGCCTGTTTTTCTCATCAATTAAGATTCATGCCTCTGCCATTTCAGCCCATTACAGTACGGAACCACCTATCTTTTCTCATCCTTTAATAAGGCAGTACCTCAGAGGGGCCAAAAACATTTGGCCTCCAAGGAGAGCACCAGTTCCGGCCTGGGACCTCAATTATGTTTTGGAAAAAACTCACACTGCCTCCTTTTGAGCCAGCATCAACAGCAGACATAAAATTCTTATCCTGGAAAACAGCTCTGCTCCTAGCAATAACCTCTGCAAGGCGAGTCTCGGAGTTACAAGCACTCACGACTGTGGAACCTTTCATCATTTTTCACCCAGACAGGGTTTCTCTGAGAACAAACCCTACATTTATGCCTAAGGTGGTGTCCAGTGTGGCCCTCAACCAAACCATTCACTTGCCTACCTTTTATCCAAATCCACAGAACAAGGGTGAGAAAATTCTGCATTCTTTGGACATACACAGGCAGTTACACTTCTGCTTGCACAGAACTAAAGCTTTCAGAAAGACTGAGCAACTTTTATTGTCATATGCTGCAGGATCACAAGGAAAGGCTATCTCAAAACAGACTATTTCTAAATGGATAGGCCATTGCATCTGTTTCTGCTATTTTCAACATGGCAAATCAGTGCCTAAGGGCATTAGGCCTCATTCTACCAGAGCAGCAGCCACTTCAGCAGCCTTCCTCAGAGGAGTACCAACCAAAGATATCTTAGAGGCTGCAACTTGGAGTTCAGTGCACACCTTCACAAAGCACTACCACTTACCTCTTTACTCTATGTCCAGAGCAGGTTTTGCCACTGCAGTTCTGCAGGGCCTCATAGCCTGTCTTAATCCAATTTAGCCCAGCCACCCTTCCTCAGCTTTGGAATTCAACCCAAGAGTAATGACTGCAACAGTGAAACACGATGAACATAGTACAGTTGTGTACCTACCATATTTATATGTTGAGAAACCCAAAATACCAGTAATTTTCGGAATCCCAAAGATCCACAAAGGCCTAGACCCATTGAGGTTTAGACCTATTGTTTCAGGAGCAGGAAGCATCACTGAACCTTTAGGTAAATTCATCGATTATGCCACCAAACAATTAGGTTCATCCCTGGACCATGTTTGTAAGGATTCATGGGATTTCCTTAAAGGTATTCAGCCCTCCTTTTTCCAGCCTGAACTTTTTTTTCATGATAACTATAGACATTAAAGACCTATTCCCTAGTATACCACACTGTATTGGATTGGAGTGGTTTAACGATGTCTTGACCACTGAAGCTAGTCTCAGCAATAAAATGACCGGTCTTTTAGTTGAGTTCATGGAAACTTTGTTACAAAATAACTTTATTTATTTCAATGGTGAGTTGTTTAGACAGAAAAAAGGTGTGGCTATGGGCGCCTCCTGTGCTTCCCTGTATGCCAATGTAGTTTTGCATAAATGGGAACAGATGTTTATTTTTTCCACTACTTTGGTCCAATACCTAACACTTTACACAAGATACTTGGACGACATCTGTATCCTATGGAATGGCACCCTTAACCAATTTCATGATTTTTCTCGTTACATTAACTCCACCACCTCCTTTTTAGTGTTCACCCACAACATCAGCGAAAATGAACTTCACTATCTTGATGTCACCTTATATAAATATTATAATAACCAAACATTTCACTCCAAATTATATAGAAAACCCACCTTCTCGAATTCATACCTGCATTTTCAGAGTGGGCATCCATTCTATCAGAAAAAAGGCATTGTCAAGGGCCAATTCATCAAAGCTTCTAGGATGCGCAGTACTCCTAGTGATTTTTTAGAAGAAATTCACTTTTTGAACTCTTTGTTTATTGAGAGGGGTTACCCGTCTTCGCTTGTTACCTCATTGGCACAGGACGTGATGGACAATAGAGAAACAAAATATCCCCCACTTCTTGGTAAAGGGGGACTCCTTGATGTAGGTAAGACAACCGTGGCACCTGATACATCTCAGAACAGTTTTATTTACACCTACTCTCTTAACTCTATTGAAGTCGAGGGGGTGATTAGGAGGCATTGGCCTGTTCTGACTTTCCATGATGAATACAAGGATATATTACCAGCACACCCCAAATTTGTAAGAAAGAGGGATGTCACTTTTAAGGAGATATTTGAAAGGAAACCTGTCCATCTGGCCAATACCCGGAGTTTAAAACTGGGTACGTTTAAGTGCGGGTTTTGCAAACAGTGCCATGCTGTTATTAATGCTCCCATTCTTTTTATCCCTTATAGGAATTTCAACATCAAATCTTTTAGTTATTTCAACTGTGGAAGTAAAGGGGTTGTGTATTTGGGTTTTTGCACCACCTGCTCTAGTTTCTATGTCGGTAAAACCGAGAGGCCACTTAGGAAAAGAATATATGAGCATTTCTATGACAGGCAAGCACATGGAATCCAATGCATTTTACAAGCATTCTCTTTTATGCCCCAAATTAGACCTTAAATTTATTGTGTTAGAGCAAGTAATGCCAGACGCCAGGGGAGGAGATTGGGAAACAACTCGAGTACAAGGAACTCCTATGGCAACTAAAGTTGGATGCAGGCAGACACCCCGGTTTAAACGATAATATAAATATAAGCAGTGTTTTCAAATTGAGAATGGCTCGATTATAATAGAATTATTTCCACATTTCAAAATTACCATTTTTGGGAACACAATTAATAAATTGTTCTTTCATTTTACTTGCTTTTTGCAAGCTATGTGTATATATAAAATACATATACATTCGTTGTATACACACAATATATATATATTTTTTTACATGTATTTCTTGAGATGTATTTTTGAGTATTTTCTCCTGAATGTTATACTGAATGCTTTTAATCACAGAACATTATTAACTAACATGTTTTTCAGATTTGGTAGTTATTTTTATCTACACCAATTTTGTAGAATTGTTTTAAAGTATTCTTATATATTTTTGTGACTGCACTTTGAGGTTTCTGACTTCATCTGTCTCAAAGGAGTGCTGATTTTAGGTTATTTGGTTTGTAATTTAATAATTTAATAATTCAATATATTAATTTAATATGCTAATTAATCAATTAGTGACTCACTAGTGAGTATTTAAATCTTCTGTGACATTTCTTATTTTAACTTGATAAAGCTCGGTAACAACCGAGCGAAAGCGCTTGTTTTTAACTGCTGGTTGTCTACAATAAAGTATCAACTTTATCCTGGTTCGGTTTTTTGCTTTGGACCTACTTTTCTTCCTGGTTTTGGTGGTTTTCCTTTGGTTTCTAGATGTTCAAGTGTGTTCACTGTTGCAATCCAGGCTACCCACACACCATCCCCCTTTTTCTTTGCTGGGATTTATCTGCACTTCTCTATCCTATACAACCTATTTGGTGTGTTTGCTTGTAGATGAAGGAAATGTTATTTTTGTGCATGCATTTTATTGGCATATTTTTTCAGCCTACCAATTTGGGGGCACCTGACATCTGGGGCAAGAAAAACTGAAGAAAATGGCGTCGGCTGCATCTTTTATACCCCTGGCGCACTGACGTCAAGGAAGAGGCGACAGCAACCGACGCATACCTAGACTTTGGAATTCTGGCTGACTGCGGGTAGCCTGCCAGCAAGATAACCCAAGAGTAATGACTGCAACAGTGAATACGCTCGAACATCTACATTTATGGTAGGTACACAACTGTACTTTATCCCCTACCCAGCTTTGAGAAATCAGAGCAGTGTTACAGGCATTTGGAGACATGTTCACTGGGAAACCAGGGTGCACCCGCCTGGTGCAACACCGTGTGGATACAGGACCCCAAAGGCCTATTATGCAGGCCCCTTATAGGGTGCCTGAAAGAGTCAAACAGACTCTGAGGGAGGAGATACAGGAAATGTTGGACCTAGGGGTAATTCAGGAGTCCAGCAGTCCCTGGCCCTTCCCAGTGGTTCTGGTGCCAAAGAAGGATGGCAGCACCAGTTTCTGTGTGTGGGCTACAGAAATTAGTCACACAGAGTCAGATGCTCACCCCATGCCTAGGACAGATGAAGCCATAGAGCAACTGGGTGGGGCTAAGTATCTTACCACCACTGAGCTTACTAAGGGTTACTGGCAGGTGCCCTTGACTCCTAGTGCTAGAGAGAGGTCAGCCTTTGAGACCACTTTTGGCTTGTATGAGCTCACAAAGATGCCCTTTAGGATGAAAAATGCCCAGCAACTTTCCAGAGGCTGGTAGATCATATCCTAGCAGGAGCAGGAGATTTTACCCTTGCTTACTTAGATGATATTATCATCTACAGCCATTCTTGGCAAGAGCACCTTCAGCATGTCAGGCTACAAAGGGCAAAGTTAACCATTAAGCCCAGCAAATGTCAGATGGGTATGGCAGAGGTCTCCTACCTGGGACACAGAGTGGGGAGTGGTAAGATCAGTCCAGAACTGGCCAAAGTGGAAACCATTCAGGCTTGGCCTGCACCTGTTACCAAAAAGCAGGTGAGGGCATGTTTAGGAACAGCAGGGTACTACAGAAAGTTTGTTCCCAGTTATAATACCATAGCTGTTCCCTTCACAGACCTGACAAGGAAAAACAGGCCGGATAAGGTAGTGTGGACCCAAGCATGTGAACAGGCATTCCAGAAAATTAAAGGAGCTTTGGGAGGACCTTCCCCCATGTTAGCCAGGCCAAAGTACAGTAAAGAATTTGTTGTGGGGGCTGTACTTAGCCAGATTTCTTCAGAGGGAGAAGAGCACCCAGTGGTTTATCTCAGTTGTAGTCTCCAACCCAGGGAAGAATGCTATGCAGCTGTAGCAAAGGAATGTCTAGCCATAGTGTGGGCACTGCAGAAACTTCAGCCTTATCTTTATGGAGGGAAAGTCACTGTAGTTACAGACCACAATCCCTTAACATGGCTACATTGAGACAGCCAGCAGAATGTCAAGTTACTAAGGTGTAGCCTAGGATTGCAAGCAGATGATATGACAGTGCAGCACCACAGTGGGGCTAGCAATGCCAACGCAGATGGGCTCTTAAGACAGGGAATGGGGTAAGGTATTCCCGGGCTCAACCCTCTCAAGCAACGTGTCTCAAGGGTCACTTGCAAAAATAGCTTGAGTTTTCGGGTGGGAGGAATTGTGAAGGCTGCCAGCCCAGCTAGCTGGAATTTTGTAAATAATTCTATGTCATTTGGGAATAGTAGTATGCTTTGTATGCTTGTCTTAAAAATGTAAGAAAACTGTATGTTATGTGTATATTAAATTACTGGTGCAGAAGTGTGTGTTGAACTGTATGTTCTGTACTCGGCCTCAAGAATGTAACCACAGTGTACCCTGCTGGAAAAGAACAGAAATGTGTATAAACTATATGCCTATGCAAATGTATGTTTTCATGGTAGAAGTTGGAACATACAAAGTTAACTTGCAAAAGTCTAAGAAAATAAGTTGAAATTGTTTACTACTATGCTATAAAGTTAGTTAATGCAAAGAGACAGGATGTCTAGAGCTGGGAGGTTTTTCTATTGTCTGGAAATGGAGATAATTACAGGTTTCAAAGGTAACTGTTTTATGACTTCCATTTCCAGGCAAACTTCTGAAAAATAAGTATTTTTGACACAGAGGTGACAAAGAATGATGTAATCTGAGATAACCCAGCAGAAATGTTTGATAGTACTTAAGAACACAAAAACAAAAATCTAGCAAAGCTATAATTTCCGCTGTGTGATACCTTAATCCTCTTGAATTAGAGGCAATATGGGATATATGTAAATTACCTCTTAAAGATATCAGGTGTTTCAGCTAAATGGTGATTCTGATTGTCCATGACTTTTTTCTTTTACTTTTACTTTCAAGTCTTTTTATGGACAATTTCAGGCCAACAAAGCCAAACCCCTCTAGCTGTGGACATGCATGTTTCTGCCTTCTTATGACATCATCAGCACAGCATAAGAGGATTCAAAATTCCACTTGAGAAACAGTAACCAAATTGACTTTATTACGAATAGTCCAAGGATACGTGCAATGTTTTTGATTTGGTTGTGACCTCCTAGAAGTTTGTTTCAGCATAAGAGAAATGTCTGACTTTAAGAAACACCGGGTAGTCATACGAAAGTTGAACGTAAAAGTAAAAGAAAAAAGTCATGGACATTCAGAATCTCCATTTAGCTGAAACACCTGATATCCTTAAGGGGTAATTTACATATATCCCACATTGCGTCTCATTCAAGAGGTTTAAGGTATCACACAGTGGAAATTCTAGCTTTGTTAGATTTTTCTTTTTGTGTTTTTAACCAATTGGTTTTCCTGTGTAACCTTTTTAAACATAGTAACTTAAGAACTATCTCAGAGAGTGAGTCTGTGCATTTTGTATTTGTCTTTGGATCTGACAGCATCCTCTCATCAGCACTTGTCTGGCTGTGTAAGTAAGACTTGGATCATAGTATCTCTCTAAGAGATAGATAGGAATTTAGTAAGATTAGTTTATATGTTTTTCTATATTTATTTGAGACTGTCCTGCAATGTTGTTTTGAAGTATTTCCTGTGATTCTGAACTCTGTTGTCACTGTGTTGAGTTATTGAGTATTGTCTTTTGCTTTTATTATTAAATATATTTAAACCTTTTAATTGTGGCTGATTTGTTTAGAGATATTTAAGCTCTTAGAGTACTTGCATATGTATTTGGTGACACTGTATAGGCCACTCTTAAATAGCCTTAAAAGTCTTGGACACTCTTACCATTTGAGTAATAGTAACATTGCACAGTAGAATTGGTCACCCTTTGGGAAGGGCCTAATAGTAGCTGATACGAGTGGTTGGTCCCAGCTGGTACTACCTTATAGTCTGGGCAGAAGAGGGCATAACTAACCAACCTGTGCCGGCTTTCCCCAGGAGCGTCTGCATGTTTTTATATAAATCATATCTCCAGTGTGTGTGTGAGCGCGTGTGTGTGAGCTACTTGGC
This sequence comes from Protopterus annectens, assembly GCF_019279795.1. Taxonomy (NCBI): domain Eukaryota; kingdom Metazoa; phylum Chordata; order Ceratodontiformes; family Protopteridae; genus Protopterus; species Protopterus annectens. The sequence continues at coordinate 1,628,606,647 of NC_056732.1, forward strand.
AGGGACAGAAAGCACTAGTTGTACAGAGATAATGCTGGAGGTTTTGGCTTGACCACTCGGCTGAGATCTTAATCCTATAGCTGTGCCATTGGGGAGTCTTACAGGGGATTTGGATAAAGAGAGAGAGAGGGAAACCTGCCCCAGGCTGACTTGTGCTGTTAAGGTAAGTTGTACTTTACTGTGTGTGTGTACTTGTCATCCTCCCAATGTGCACATCCCTCACTGGTGCTAGTGGTGAGGATTGAGGTTCTTTGATTACTGGGCCATTGCAGGGGCATCACAATAGTCACTAAATTGTATTTTATATTAACCAGCAAAATTATACGAGTAGATCTGGTCCACTTAATTTAGCAGATTTAATTGTATTTAAGGAGTTTAAAGGCATCTATTCAATAATGTTAGGACATTTTGTCTTACAAGCAATTCATTCTTCCATGGATTGAGAGTAACAGTCACTTGTGTCAATGACAAAACCGGTAAAATATTCATTAAATTTACTAGTTGTCACTTCATGATCACTGTCCCATATACAAAAATAGAATTAATATGATCTGTTTCATTCCTGAAGGAGTTAATGTATAAATGTAGGTATGTATATCTGTATAATCTATATCTATATATATATTTATATACATATATATATATATATATATATATATATATATATATATATATATATATATATATATATATATATATATATATATATATATATATATATATATATTTAAAAGCACGACCACCAAGGCTATAAATATGTATTAAAATCAAACAATCTTTAATAAAAATATGTATATCAGTGACTAAAATTGTATGGATAAGCGCTTTCAGGTAAGACCATTACCGTTCATCAGATCTAAATAAAACAGCATTCACGCCAATTAAAAATTATTTCCAACCAGTCAAAAACCTTCAAATGAGCCTAAGCCTTCTCAAGGCAGGTTTGAGTAACAGACAGGTGTTTAAACCAGGGTGTATGTCAGCTCGTAGGTTGCTGATCCAAACCATCCCAGAAATTCCGTTTCCGCCATCACATTCTGAACATATATTGTCAGAAGTGGGGAGTAGCCATAAGCCATGAGCACGCTCTGTGCCAATAGTTATGTGAACATCATATTAGCATACTGGGAATCACATCAAATGATAAATGGGAATACTTTTGGTTCTAGTGTCTCCTATTATAGGCGATTTTGTGGATGATATATATATTATGTGGCAGTGGTGCTTGGAGACTTGTAATGAATTTTTGGTGTATCTAGAAACTACTACTGAGTTCTTGAGATTTTTAATGAAACAGTCTGCTACAGTTGTCGAATTTTTGGATGTTCAGTTGGAATTGGATCCTAATAATGGGTTTTGATTGGTTGGAATTAATTTTTAATCAGTGTGAATGATGTTTTATTTAGATCTGATGAAGGGTAATGATTTTACCTGAAAGTGCTTATCCATACAATTTTAGTCACTTTGGTGTACGTTTTTATTAAAGATTGATTTTAATACATGTTTAGAGCCTTGGTGGTTTTGCTTTGTTGTTTTTTCATTTGATATAGGTTCCAGCATTGACCTTTTGTAGCCATCCTCTTGGTCTTTTTATTGTTATACATACACACACACACACACACACACACACACACACACATATATATATATATATATATATATATATATATATATATATATATATATATATATATTTGCCAACAAATTTTCATATTTAATTTTTTTTGTTTCTTTTACTTAATGATAGTTTCTTACTTCTGAGCCTCAAATTCTTTTAATTAAACATATTTGGAAATTTAGAGTAAGCACAACAAGCCCTCTTTTTCCTGTTATATAATTTGCTGAGATTATAATTCCACCATACTGGAAAGTTATTTTTGGAATTTACTGTTCTATAGCAAATAGTCCCATATTACAACAGAGATTTTAAATTATCGTAACCCTCACTAAGTGACTCTGCCATCTCTGTCCAATCCAAAGATAGTAAATTATTCTTTAATTGATAATAGTCAGATCTGAAGTAGTTAACTTAATCTGATCAGCAACCTGTGGGTTACAGATCTGACACGGTTCCGAGCCGGCAGCATAGCAAGCAAAAAGATCCGAGCTCCAAGCTCTTCCCCCTTACCCGTACTACACTGCAACCTCCTTCCAATCCCCAGATCTCATTTGCTGCGGCTTTGCCAAGCACTGGATTCTTAGAGCTCCAGGCAAGTTTAGCAATTTTTTTCTTCAAACTTCTCTTTTGGTCTTCTTTATTTGGTGTGTGAGTGTATTTTAATACCTTTCTATGGGTTTTCCTTCTACCTAGCCTTTATATCCCCCTTTACCTTTGGTAGTTTCTCATCCCTTTGTAGGCCCCTATTTTTCCCTCTTTCAGGTGCGCGTGTGTGGCTGTGTGTGTGCTTTTGGTATGGCTGAAAGTCACAAAGTGACCTTTTTTAAATGCTCTGAGTGTGGCCATAAGCTGTCGCCAGCAGATGGTCACACTCAATGTGTGATTTGCTTGGGGGTTATGCACCTTTCCTCGGGCTACCAGATTTGTGCGGCCTTTAACCCTCGAGCTTTAAGGGATAGGAAGAACAAGTTGATTCTGGCGGGTCTTCTACCTGCGGAATCAGCTTCTTTTCCTTCTCTCTCGGTAGCAACAGTCACTGCCCACTTCCCCTGTCTGGGACGCACCCTCCCACCTAGTCTCAGGGAGAACGAGAGGCCAAGAAAGACAAAAAAGAGAGAAGGGAGAGAGAGAGAGAAAGAAGCCGCAAGCGGCAGGCTGAATTGGACCCCTTGGCCCCTCCTGATATAGTGGTCTCTTCTCCTCTAAGGGTGTCAAAGCCTTCCTCCCAACGGCTCCGTTCTTCACATTTCTCCCCGGAGTGGGAGGAGGAGACCCGACCAGCCTCGAGGTCGTCGTCGCGACGCCCTCCCGGCCGGCGTCGGTGGCTTCCTCCAGGTCTACTAGAAGCATTTCGGAGGCAGATATGGACCTGATGATGCATCGATTTTTGCAAACTCAGCTGCAGATGGGAGTGCTGCTGCCCCCCCCCTCTGGGGGGGGGGGAGTTCAGCTCCACTGTTTGCCCCGATAGCTCCTTCTCCAATCCACCACCGGATTTCGGAGTCTTCGGATCCGAGGTGCGCCGGAACCAGGGGGTTGGCGTCGATGGTGATTGCTACCTCAACGCTGGCCATGCCCTCAAGCTTATTGGATCTGCTTTTGGGTCCGAGCTCTCGGAGCCGAGAGCTGGGTGTCGGATCCGAGTGGTGAGTGTGTCTTCAGCTCCTGTGTGGTCGGAACACACCATCCTCTCGGGTCCGATCGCTTTGGCTCTGGTGCCAATCCCCTCGTCGGATCTGAGGGCCCCGGCCACCTGTCTTAGAGAGTCCGGTTCCCCTTCGGCGTTCGAGTTGGAGAGGGTTCTCTCTGGAGGATCGAGACCCCTCATTCTTTCCTCAGGATCCGCTCCCTTGCAGCTCAGTTTGTCCTCCATCATCCAGTCTCCCCAGGGACAGCCTGTGTCATTGACCCCCCCCAGCCAGTTCCCTTGGCGGAACATGAATCCGTGGGTGAGCCCCCCTCAGACAGTCCCCCTGAGGAGGTCCCTCACAAACGCCTGTGCAAAAGGAGGCACTTGGACTTCCCCAAGTCCCTCACTGAGGATACCGATTTGGAGGAAGGGGAGGTTTCCTCCAAATCACCCCCCCCCCGATGATGTCTCCTTTGGAGATATTATGGAAATACTCCACCAAAGGGGGGGTGGTCTGCCCAAAAACCCTCCTCATACGACTTTGTATTCCTGGAGGTATTCGACACAGGCCCATCTACCTCTTGGGTGTCCCCCCCGGCAGACCCCCTAGTTCGACCTGATTACCACCAGGGCATGGAATGAGTCAGACACTGTAGAGCAGATACCTAGAAGGCCCAATAAGGTTCTCAGTCCCCCTGCAGACAGTGCTTCGTGGAGCAAGGGGTTCCCCTGTTGATGCCATGGTGGTGGCGGCCACCAAAAAGGAACTATCCCAAGAAAGTTCTTCGGTCCATCCTCCTGACAAGGAGTCTAGGGCAATGGACCATATTGGAAAGCAGACTTTTGCTTCAGCTACCTTTTCTATAAGGGAGCTGAATTATTTGTCCCATGTAATCAGACTGCAGTGGGACTTGGGCAAGGAATATGCTGAGTTTCCCCCAGAGTCCATGTCGGCCGAGGATAAACGGACTTTCTTGGCTCGTATGGCCACTCTTAAGTCAGTGTCCAATACTTCTATGCGGCTACTTTCCCATGCCATGGAAGGAGCCGCTAGAGCTAGTGGGTCCGGTATTGCCTTAAGGCGTCATGCCTGGCTTCGACTTTGCGATTTCTCAGAACCCTTCAAGGCATCCTTCGCGAATGCACCCTTTGACTGGTCGACCCTTTTCGGGAAGACCGTCCACGAGACGCTGGTCCAGAGCGAGAAAGATGGGAAAATGCTGTCAGCCGTCGAAATACGCTTCTCTACCCCTCAAAGTTTTTTTTCTAGGAACCAGCTAGGGCAGAAGAAGATGTGGTTCCGGAAATCTCAGCAGGCCCGGAACACTCAGGACACCTTCTCCCCCAAAGGCAGAGGGGGACAAGGTGGATGCCGGCCCAGAGGCAGAGGGGGACTGAAGAACTTCGAGTCACGGGAACCGCGCAAAAGCCCTGAAGGGTTGCCTGACTGCTCCTCTTTGGAGGCAGTCAGGGGGCACTTTTCGAGGCACCTGGCTCAATGTGAGTCCATCACAACGGATCGCAGGTTGCTTCAGATAATATCCAGAGGCTATTCAATCTCCTTCATCAACAAGCCCCCTTACTCAAGACGCCTCCCAGATGTCCCACCCACTCAAAGGGAGGCCGCAGCTTTGGAAATAAAAAGCTGTTAGAAAAAAGAGCCATCCAGCATGTGCCCCCAGACCAGTCCGGATCAGGCATCTACTCCAGGTTCTTTCTGGTGCCAAAAAAGACGGGGGACCTAAAGCCGATTCTCGACCTGTCAACAATTAACCTTTTTGTTACCAAACTGAAATTCCGGATGGTCACGATTCAGTCCATCCTGCCTCTCTTGCAGGAGGAGGACTGGATGTACTTCATAGACCTCAAGGATGCGTACTACCGTATTCTCATGGAAAGACGGTCCAGGAGGTTTTTCTGCTTTTGGCTAGGAGCCAGTCATTACCAATTTTAGGGTTTTACCCTTCGGTCTCACCACAGCCCCCAGGGTGTTCACCAAGGTCATGGCAGATGTTCATCGTGCATACAGCTGCAGTAATCACAGATGGGTTTTCTGCCGTCAGGCGGGTCCTCGGTCGGCCGAATTCCAAAGTCTAGGTCCGGCATCGGTTGCTGTCACTTTCTTTCCTGACGTCAGTGAGGCAGGGGTATATAAGACACAGCCAACGCCATTTTCTTCAGTCTTTGTTGCCGCGCGGTGCCCGAAGCAGAAGCAGTTCGCAAGTGCTGGTCGGCCAGCTCCTGAATTTACAAAAAATTGGAAACCGAAGTCTTCATTAAAGCTAAGTACCCCGTTGGTGAAACTTTTCTTGCCTCAGACCAGTGTCAGAAAAAGTTAACAATTGTATTTCTTGTGGGAAGCAAATACCGCATAAGGATTTCCATTCACTCTGCATACCTTGTTTAGGCCCAGACCACGATGTCTCGGGCTGTCGCTTTTGCGCTACTTTCAATAAACGCACTATTAAGCGTCGGGCGGAGTTCGCCCAACACCTTTTTGGTAAAGCCTTTGATTATAAAATGTCATCGGAGACTCTGACTACTGTTTTGCCCAAAAAACGCAAGGACAAGGACCGACACGCGAGGTCCGCGGTCCCCACCGACACCACGCCAAAACCGGCTACACGTGGTCCAGTTCTCAGCGAGACGCCTATGCAGTCCCTGACTACCGACGGCACTTCTTTGGCAGTGTCTTATATAACCGAGACCGCAGGTACCTCGGCCCATACCCAGACTACAACCACCAAAGCCACTGTGAGCGTTGAGCCTCCTAATGTGGACAGGTCCACTTCCACCCATGGTGTCTTTAGACCCTCATCTTCCTTTTCAATTAAGGCCTTTACTAAGTCCAAATCAGCCAGGCATCCCAAGAGGCCTGTTGCACAGGGCCCATCTCCAGGCCCCATGCCTAAAAAGCAGATGCTTAAAATGGCTGAGGATTTAATTACTCTTATCAGGGGTTCCCAACCCCCTCCAGACAAGAGACCCAGAGTGGAGGAAGATTCTCCCTCTTCTGATCAGGGCTCCATTTTTTCAGAACATTCTGATGTAGAGGAACATTCTTACTCCTTTTTTGAAGATTCTGATGCAGAGCAGTCCATTCCTTCTGTATCTCCTCCTGAGGATTTTTCTTTTGGGGAAACCTTGCACACCTTGAGGGAACACTTCCATTGGGAAGGCCAAGACTTTTCTGATTCCAAGAAAAGACTTGGGGAATTTCTTTTGTTACCTCAACACAGACCTCTGGCGATACCTCCTGTCTTGGATGTACTTGATGATGTTTATTCGGAGGCTTGCCTTAATCCGGATTCCCTGCCTCCTGCCCCAGTCAAGCCTGATAGGTACTACAGAGTTCCTAACTCTCACCAATTTCTTTACAAAAGCCATAATGCTGACCCTGAAACCATTTCTCAAGGCCCCAAGGGAATGAAGGCCTCTACTGCTAAGAATCCACTACCTTCCGAAAGAGAGTCAAGATCCTTAGAAAGGTGGGGAAAAAGGTATATACCTCGGCCACCCTAGCCATGAGGGCCTTAAATTGTCAGTTTCATATGCTTAAATATCAGCAGTTTCTGTTATCACAATTAAGAAATAAAATGTCTCAACCTGAACAACCAGATTTGAAGGAGTTGCAGGATATGATGCATAGTGCAGAACAAGTGGGTAAACACACCTTACAATGTGGCTATGATGCCCTAGAGGCCTCAAGTAGAGCTGCTGTTACAGGATCAGTCATTCGTAGACATGCATGGCTTAGGGAACAAATCTTGCCTGATCATGTGAAAGCTAAACTACTAGATGCTCCTTTACAAAAGGATGTGCTATTTGGTACTAATGCTGAGGAGATACTACGGAAAATGGAAGAAAAAGCCAAATCTATGCAAACTGTCAAAGCTTTTCTACAGGTTCAACCACCATGTTTTAGCAGAAATTGGCCTTCTAAAAACTGGTCCTTTCCAGCCACGGACAAGCCCCAAAGAGGTAGATACAGGCGCACAAGGGGCAGAGGACAATCACAAGGATCATATAGAGGCAGGCAATGGCAAACTCCAGCACCAAGAGGGGGCGAAGACAGTGCACAACAATACAGGAAACAAACCCAATGACTTCCTCCTTTCCATGCCAAGCAAGTCTCAGCTGGCAGCACCCTTGGGAGGAAAGCTGGCATTATTTACAAGAAATTGGCATATTGTCACAACAGACAAATGGATCCTGGACGTTATAAACAGAGGCTACAGATTTCATTTTCACACTCTCCCAAAAATGAGAGGCATGCCAAACCTGCCACACAATCAAAGGGCAGAGGCACAACTATAAATTTCAAAGCTCATAGACATGAAAGCTATTCAAGGGGTACCTACTCACGAACAAGGTCAAGGTTTTTATTCCAGGCTATTTCTGGTACCAAGGAAAGGAACCGACTGGAGACCCATTTTGGACTTATCCATCCTAAACACATTCTTACTCGTGCCAAAATTCAAGATGCTCACATTACAGCAACTTCTTCCCATGCTGGGCAAGGAGTTTTGGCTGGTAACATTGGACCTCAAGGAGGCATACCTGCATGTCCCAATCAGACAAAGCTGCAGAAGATACCTCAGATTTCTTGCAGGTTCAATCCACTATCAATTCTCTGCATTGCCCTTTGGCTTATCTACTGCGCCCAGAGTATTCACGAAATGCCTGGCATCAGTAATTGCCTACTGCAGACTTCAAGGGATACAAATTTACTCTTATTTGGATGACTGCCTGATCCAAGCGGACAGCAAGCACATACTTCTGGAACATCTGGCTTATGCAACACGGTTACTGAATTCTCTGGGATACACAATCAACAAAGAGAAATCCAGGCTAACACCATCTCAGAAAATAACTTTCCTGGGTGCCAACTTGGACACAAACACCCAGATGGCCTATCTTACGCCAGAAAAACAGGGCAACTAACTCAGTACTTCAAAATACTAGCAAATTATACCAGGCTTACTGCAAGGAAAATCCTGCAGGCTCTGGGCTTCATGGCATCTTGCATTCTTTTAATCCCATGTGCAAAGTTGCATATGAGGAAACTTCAGTGGTACCTAAAAACCTATGGTCTCAACAAGGACAATTATTGATAATTATTGATAAGCCTGGAAAACAGCCAGGGTTTCCCTTGAATGCCTAAAGTGGTATCCAGGGTAGCTTTAATGGATAGGCCACTGCATAGGTTTTGTTACTCCTATCATGGAAAATCTGTCCCTACAGGCGCTGTGTTGCAGGGCATTCTGGCTCATCCCAATTCCACCTAGTGCCTACCACCCTGTGCGTAGCTTTGGGATTCTACCCATCTGTGATTACTGCAGCTGTATGCAAACATAACTGTTTTGTACCTACCATAAATGTAGATGTTCGAGTGCTAATACAGCTGCAGTACAGTTTTCCCTCCCTCCTTCCCCTCTTGGTAAAGGCCTAGGGCCTAACCCCTCTTCATACAACCTGACTGGGTTATCCTTCTATGGTATATTTGCTTGCAACTACTGATTTTTGATTATATTGCATTGCATGTATATAAATATAATTTATGTATTGCCTTCCTACTGGGGGCACCTGACATCTGGGGCAAGAAAGACTGAAGAAAATGGCGTCGGCTGTGTCTTATATACCCCTGCCTCACTGACGTCAGGAAAGAAAGCGGCAGCAACCGAAGCCGGACCTAGACTTTGGAATTCGGCCGACCGAGGACCCGCCTGACGGCAGAAAACCCATCTGTGATTACTGCAGCTGTATTAGCACTCAAACATCTACATTTATGGTAGGTACAAAACTGTACTTTGTAGTGGCCCACCTGTGGCTCCAGGGGATATAGGTCTTCCCGTACCTAGACAACTGGCTCCTTACCGCACCCACCAGGCATAGACTTTCTCTAGCCAGGATTTCTTCTTCCTGATGTCACCGCAGTTGGGGATAACCATAAATGTCCAGAAATCCTTACTTCAGCCTGTCCAAGTGTTAGACTTCATAGGGGCCAGGACCTCCAGGCCAGGGCCTTCCTAACATCATACAGACTTCACAGTATGACTCTGCATGTGCTAGCCCTCTTTCAATCCCTTGCTCCCCCAGCAGAATTAGTCCTGAGAGCTTTGGGGTCCATGGCGGCAGCAATCAATCTGATTCCTTACGCTCGTCTGCACATGAGGGTTCTACAGTGGACATTGCAGGTCCAGTGGTCTATTCTACACCACCCTCTAGACTTCCGATTCCCTTCAGCAGGGTTTGCAGGAACTCCCTTCATGTGGTGGCTTCAATCCCTAGCCCTTTGAGAAGGATGATCTTTTGTTATGTCACCACCCCAGGCCACAGTGACCACGGACGCCTCCCGCCTTGGGTGGAGGGGGCATTGCGCGGGCAGGATGGTCCAAAGCACATGGACTCAGACCGAGACCGTACTGCATACAAATGTCCTGGAGATGAGGGCGGTCCTCTTGGCGTTGCAGGCCCTCCATGCCTTTCTTCCTCTGGGGACTATTGCGATCCAGTCAGACAATATGTCAGTGGTCTGGTATATCAACAAACAGGGGGATCCAGGTCTTACCCCCTTTGCCGAGAAGCCATGAGAGTTTGGGAATGGGCAATCTTCACCAACCGCTTCCTCTTAGCAATGCACATTCCGAGTCGGTCTAACATACTGGCGGACAAATTGAACGGAACTATCCTCTCTCCTTACAAGTGGTTTCTGAATCCTTGTGTAGCGGAACAGATCTTCCTCAAGTGGGGTCAGCCTTGCTGCGATCTCTTCGCTTCACCTTTCAACGTGAAGTGCAGTGATTTTTTTCTCTCCAATTCCTCTTTTGGGAGGAGCCCTCAGAGACCCTCTAGTCCATGCGTGGCCGCCCGGTCTTCTTTATGCGTATCCTCCACTTCCGCTTATGACAAAATTTCTGCAGAAAGCTCGCCGGTTGGGGAGCAAGATTATCCTCATAGCCCCATTCTTGCCTCGTCAAGTCTAGTTCCCCTGCCTGCGGTCTCATCTCATAGTTCCACTTTGGATCTTGGATCCCATTCCAGATCTGATTTCTCATCCCTCAGGAATGGCTCTTCTGAACCTGGGCAGTCTCAAGCTCTCAGCTTGTCTGATCCAGTTCCCCTAGTTGCCAGGACTCCCGTTATCTCTTCCAGAGTCAAGTCTATCCTGGTGGCAGCACATAAACCCTCTACCAGGAAGATTTACAGTAGCAAATGGAAACGTTTTTCAATTTGGGCTTCACAAAAGAACTTGGATCCTTTCACCGCTCTTGTTTCAGTGGTACTGGAATTCTTATCTCATATTTTTCAGCAAGGGGCCAGCTCATCTACTGTGAAGGTTCAGCTGGCTGCCATTTCCATATTGGGGACAACTTTGGTTCCCTCGCTGCTGCCAGAGTTTGTAAGACCTTTCTAAAAGGCACTTTTCTTTTGAGACCCCCTGTTAGAAATTCATCTCCACCGTGGGATCTGACCTTAGTTCTTCAGGCGTTAGTTGCGCCTCCATTTGAACCCGCAGCTTCTGTTGATCTGAAGTTCTTGTCGTGGAAGACGGCTTTTTTGGTAGCAATTACTTCAGCCAGGCGAGTGTTGGAGCGTCAGGCTCTCTGTATCAAACCTCCATACCTTGTGTTTCATAAGGATATGGCATCTCTCAGGACTAATCCCTCCATTCTCCAGAAAGTTGCTTCCGAGACGAACATTAATCCGTCCATTAATTTGCCTTTTTCCCTAATTTCCAGAATAAAGGAGAATATAAACTTCATTTGCTGGATGTTCACAGACAGTTATGTTTTTATTTTCACAGGACGGCTGTCTTTCGTAAATCTGATCAGCTTTTTGGCTCCTTTGCTAAGCCTTTTCTAGGGAAACCAGTTTCAAAGGTGAATCTCGCTAGGTGGATTTCGAGTTATACCTTACAAGCATACAGAGAATCTCATTCTACGTGTTCTATGGCAGCGTCTGCTGCATTCTGGTCTAGAGTTTCCCTGGATGACATTTGTTCGGTGGCTACCTGGGCATCCTCTCACCCCGTTATCTCTCATTATAAACTGGATTTGGTGTCTAGGGGAAGGGCTGCCTTTGGCTCTGCAGTGCTCTGGAATATCCTTCCTTAAGGGCCTCCCAAGATTCAGGTAGCTGGGGACTCTGTCCCACAGGTTGCTGATCAAATGAAGTTAACTACTTCAGATAAAGAAGTTATGTACTCACCATAACGTTCCATCTGAGTAGGTAATCTTCATTTGTCAGCAACCCGTCCCTCCCTCTTTCCCCCTGACCTTAATGGTTATTTAGCTGAGCTTGAGGTTCGGACTTATGAGCTTTACTTTGTCCTTGAGTCAGGTGTCTCAGGTTGCTAGTTTGTTTTGTTATTATGTGCAGGTGGCAAACGCGATTTGAGGATTGGAAGGAGGTTGCAGTGTAGTATGGGTAAGGAGGAGGAGCTTGGAGCTCGGATCTTTTTGCTTGGTATGCTGCCGGCTCGGATCCGTAATCCACAGGTTGCTGACAAGTGAAGTTTACCTACTCAGATGGAACGTTATGGTGAGTACATAACTTCTTTTTAGATCATAACGATAATGTCGGTTCATACCATTGGTTTAAAATTAACTGCCATTTCATATGAAAAACACACACAATCAGATAATCCTAAAGGAGAAGAACTCCGAATATTTTCAATTAAATCAGATTAGCTGTAAATAACAAATAGGGAATTACTACCTCAGTTCAGTTCCAAAATCAGTTGTGTAATATTATGATTACCTAATAATGAAAGTTCTGAATGTACAGATGACATATAAAAAACTGTAAGTATCAGCCCATCCAGATCTTAACTAACTTTATCTAAAGATTTACTTTGCTTTACCTTTCATTAGCTTTGAAGACCAGAATATAATCTGCAAAGTTTTTGCAAGTAGCTGTCTATCTTTATGCATATTTCAGCAGGAAACTCCAGCAGCTCCTTTATCTAGCAGTCTCGCCTTTTCTCTCTTTATTCATTTGACTCCAAGCAGGATTTGCAACTGCTTACAATTTAAAATTGTAGAAGTTGCTTTTTCTGTCTTGTTTCCATGGTTATTTATTTCTGTCTGCACGGAGTCACAGATAAGGTAATGTCCTTTTACCTAAAGTGACATCTTCAAGGAGCATTAGGCTTCAGTCACTGCATATGTGTGCACAGGAAAGTTAATTTTACTTACAAGCTCAGTACTTTCCCACAGTATCAGCAGGAAAAAAAGGCAATGAGTGCACCATGAGCTGAAGTCAAAAGTAAAATAACAAGTAAATCCAAAAGGTCTTCTTTGTATTTAAAATCCTCGTTTATTACAAAAGATAAAACTGCAGGAGATAGCAAGTTGTAAGCGCTTTCGCGTTGTTACCCAACGCTTCATCAGACATAAAGAAAATGCTGAAACTTTCCTCTTATAAAGCATTAATTGATATGATGTCATTAGTAATTGGAAGTTAAAATTTAAAGAAACAGACATACAAACATAAAATATAAAATATAAAATATAAAATGCATTCTAAGTTAAAACATTGTCTAGAGCAGAGAATATATTTTACATAAATGTATGTGTAGACATTAATGCTTCAGTGGCCTTGAAGCTAAGAAAGGCTTAAGAGTGAGCCTCTCATTAAGCCCAAACTTATGGGCTTGTAATTTGACAATCCACTTGCCTTCCCTTTCTTCAATTCTGTTCCTTATGTTACCTAATCTCCCATCAGTATGCACCAATTCAAGAACCTGGAATTTGAATGTGTGATCGTCACCTAACTCCACAGTGTGTTTAGCTAGGCGTTCAGAATGTTACGTTTGGATATGGCATAGATATGCTCTCTGATACGTTCTCTTAGGGATCTGGTTGCCATGCCCACATAGAACTTCCTGCATACTTGGCACTCAGCTAAGTAAACCAAGTTGATAGACCTACAGCTGCATGGTGCTTAAACATGTAGTTCCTGTGTGTTTCAGGATGTGTGTAGTTATTAGTATTGGCAACATATTTGCACTGGTTGCAAGACGAGCAAGCAAAAGTACCACATTGTGCCGTATGCGCTCAGTGACATGAGGTTTATCATAACAAAGTAGCCTATTTAGCGAAAGCATGTTTCTATAGGCTACCGTGGTGTGCTATCAACTAAGGACCTGATATCATCATCTATCATAAGAAGATTCCAATGTTTATTGAAAATCTTCAAAATGTGTTTGTTCTTGTTAGTGTAGGGAATTAGAATCCTATTGGGATTCAGCCTGGGTGTTCGTGTAAAATTTGAACACTGGGATTTGTGTCTTTTGATGATGGGTGCGGCATCATTGCCTCTCTTAGTGTCACACTCAGAGATGGCTTCATGTACAGAGTTCTTGTTGTAGCCCCTAGATATAAATTGGTTGGCTAAATCTGTTTTCTGTTGTTGGTATGCTATCTGTGTAGAAGTCAGTTTGGAAGCCCTCAAGGCTTGATTCTTAACAATACTTTTGTAGATGTGTTGGGGATGCATGCTTTCTCTATGTAGTAAGTTGTTCCTCCAGCAACTCTTCCTGAAAAGTTCAGTTTCAAAACCATAATTGTTCCTAGAGACACTCACATCTAGGAAGTCAATGCGGTCACTGGAGTAAGTATAGTCAAAACTCAAGAAATCAGTTGTGGCATTGAGATAGCTGATGAAATCAAAAAGGTGCTCAACTGTTCCTCCCCAAAGAAAGAACACATAATCTACCAACCTGTTGTAGAATATCAATGACTTGACAAATTCAGAATTTTCGTTAAACACAAACAACTGTTCCCAATGTGCCAAGACTAAATTAGCGTAAGCGTTGGCACAAGGAGTGCCCATCGCTACACCTTTGACTTGTAGATGGTAGGTATTCCCATAACATAATACATTATTCTTGAGAATGATCTCAAGCAAAGACACACATCTGTCCACCATAAGAGGTGTGAGTTTATGTGTAAGAATAGCTCTAATGTACTCCAAGCCAATGTCATTAGGAATTGAAGTAAACAAAGATTTAACATCTAAGGTTACTAGTATACACTTGTCATAAGGAGAAAAAGATTGATCAAAATCTGCTAGATTCTCCAAGAAGTTAGTGGTATCTTTCAGAATATGCTTAACTTCTAAGACAATGGGTTTCAATATCTTATCAAGATATATCGAGAGGGGCTCTGTGAGCCAGCCTCGACTAGAAACTATTGGACGTAATGGTGGATCTGTAGCGTTCTTGTGTATTTTGGGTAGGCCCCTAAAAGATGGTATCAGAGGTTTATCAACTAATAAATATGAATATAAATCATTATCAACTATATTGGTTAACATCAAATCATACAACATAGCATGAACATTCTTAATGACATTGGCTTGGAGTACATTAGAGCTATTCTTACACATAAACTCACACCTCTTATGGTGGACAGATGTGTGTCTTTGCTTGAGATCATTCTCAAGAATAATGTATTATGTTATGGGAATACCTACCATCTACAAGTCAAAGGTGTAGCGATGGGCACTCCTTGTGCAACGCCACGCTAATTTAGTCTTGGCACATTGGGAACAGTTGTTTGTGTTTAACGAAAATTCTGAATTTGTCAAGTCATTGATATTCTACAACAGGTTTGTAGATGATGTGTTCTTTCTTTGGGGAGGAACAGTTGAGCACCTTTTTGATTTCATCAGCTATCTCAATGCCACAACTGATTTCTTGAGTTTTGACTATACTTACTCCAGTGACCGCATTGACTTCCTAGATGTGAGTGTCTCTAGGAACAATTATGGTTTTGAAACTGAACTTTTCAGGAAGAGTTGCTGGAGGAACAACTTACTACATAGAGAAAGCATGCATCCCCAACACATCTACAAAAGTATTGTTAAGAATCAAGCCTTGAGGGCTTCCAAACTGACTTCTACACAGATAGCATACCAACAACAGAAAACAGATTTAGCCAACCAATTTATATCTAGGGGCTACAACAAGAACTCTGTACATGAAGCCATCTCTGAGTGTGACACTAAGAGAGGCAATGATGCCGCCCATCATCAAAAGACACAAATCGCAGTGTTCAAATTTTACACGAACACCCAGGGCGAATGCCAATAGGATTCTAATTCCCTACACTAACAAGAACAAACACATTTTGAAGATTTTCAATAAACATTGGAATCTTCTTATGATAGATGATGATATCAGGTCCTTAGTTGATAGCAGACCACGGGTTGCCTATAGTAACATCCTTTCGTTAAATAGGCTACTTTGTTATGATAAACCTCATGTCACTGAGCGTCACGCACAATGTGGTACTTTTGTTGCTGCCTTGCAACCAGTGCAAATATGTTGCCAATACTAATAACTACACACATCCTGAAACACACAGGAACTACATGTTTAAGCACCATGCGAGCTGTAGGTCTATCAACTTGGTTTACTTAGCTGAGTGCCAAGTATGCAGGAAGTTCTATGTGGGCATGACAACCAGATCCCTAAGAGAACGTATCAGAGAGCATATCTATGCCATATCCAAACGTAACATTCTGAACGCCCTAGCTAAACACACTGTGGAGTTAGGTGACGATCACACATTCAAATTCCAGGTTCTTGAATTGGTGCATACTGATGGGAGATTAGGTAACATAAGGAACAGAATTGAAGAAAGGGAAGGCAAGTGGATTGTCAAATTACAAGCCCATAAGTTTGGGCTTAATGAGAGGCTCACTCTTAAGCCTTTCTTAGCTTCAAGGCCACTGAAGCATTAATGTCTACACATACATTTATGTAAAATATATTCTCTGCTCTAGACAATGTTTTAACTTAGAATGCATTTTATATTTTATATTTTATATTTTATGTTTGTATGTCTGTTTCTTTAAATTTTAACTTCCAATTACTAATGACATCATATCAATTAATGCTTTATAAGAGGAAAGTTTCAGCATTTTCTTTATGTCTGATGAAGCGTTAGTAACAACGCCAGCGCTTACAACTTGCTATCTCCTGCAGTTTTATCTTTTGTAATAAACGAGGATTTTAAATACAAAGAAGACCTTTTTGATTTACTTGTTATTTTACTTTTGACTTCAGCTCATGGTGCACTCATTGCCTTTTTTTCCTGCTGATTTGTTGTTTCTGAGGAGAGTGCTTTACCTGGCAGTGTGTTTCCTTTTTGTTTTATACTTTCCCACAGTAGTAAACATTCAACATTTTTATTCACAATTTCCCACAGTTCTTTTACATTTTGCATATTTAATAAAATAGTTCAGCTTCTTTTATTTATTTATTTATTTCAGTTTGTTGACCGGGGAAGTCCACTGGGCCAAGAAGAGTGCGTTTTCAGTGGAGGCCCGGGGAGAATAGCTCCAAGGACAGTTACAACATACATAAAGTTACATACATATATTAAAATAGTTTATAAACATACTTAATGCAATACAATTTATATACAACAGGCTGAGAATACAGTAAAAATGTGTGTGAGGTATAATACAGTTATTCAAAGAAATACAGACTATTATTAAATCTAAGAAAATACAAATAATACTAGGTGATAGTTGACAGTTTTGTTTAAAGAGCGTTAGATTTTTTTGGTGCAGAAAGATCTAACAGTGTGAATCAGATAGTGCTGTGTTAGTTTAATGGGTGTAATAATAGACAAGGTTATATTATGAGAAGAAGCAGGGGATGGATCTGAGGGGAGCTCGGGAGGTGGTTATGTTGGAGAGTGGCTTGGGCAAGTCGATTTAGAAGAAAGGTGTGAGAACAAGAGAGATTTGAAGTTGAAAGGGAGGGAGTGAGTTCCATAATTTGGATATGGAGTATGATAACAAGAGGTAGCCTGGGGGTCATGAGGGTTTGTAAATTTGAAGGAGGTTTTGGTTTTCAAATCTGAGTGAATGGTTAGGAATGTAGGGGGCTAAGGTGGTAGAGAGAGAGGGGCAGCTAGAAGGCTTGAAGATGAGTTTTTGGGAGTAGTGAGTCTAAGGAAGTTTAGGTGATTAGGTAGTTTGAGCCATTGCAGAGCATGAAGAGAGTGGCACTGGTGGAATGAATTTTTAGAATTGGTGGCAAATTTCCTTATATTATTGCAGCAGGATTCACGTTTGGATTGTAGGCCAAGTTGGAGGTTGGTTAGGAGATAAGCACCATATAAGAGAGAAAGGGAGAAGGTAGGTGGAGACTAGGGTTTTTCTGGTGGTGGGAGTAAGGTAGTAGTAGTGTCTGTATAGAAGCCCGAGTTTTTGGTGTGTTTTTTTGGATGGTGGATTGGATATGGGTGTCGAATTTTAGGTGGTCATCAATGATGACACCAAGGAGTTTGGTGTCTGATACAACCGACTTTATTCTGGCTGAGTATGGAGAAGGAGTTTTTGTTGATAGAGAAGTTTCTAGAAGGGGAAAAGATCTTTTAGTTTAGTTTTATTTATGTTTAGGGCCAGGTGATTGTTCTGCATCCCAGTTTCTGTTTTGGAGAAACTTTTATTTTGATCTTTTAAAGATTTGCTTACATTTTTTTCTTAATTAAGTACAACATTAATACAACTTAGTTCACTTCTACTGCATTTCTGCTTTGAAGGAGTAGTTATATTTTTTAGCTTATTGTAGCTTTTCTCAGGTGGGCTGATACAAGACTACTTTTAGTTATATGTAATCACAAAGCAGACAAAAATAAGTTGTTCCTAATGCAGTGGCACTCATTTTAAGGTAACAGATGCAATGTATAACATTAAGTTGATCCACCGTGTCAGTACACTGAAGGAACAAAATTATGACTGATAAACATTGAAGGACAAGTGTATAAACCTTGATTTGGTAATAACATATGAATAGCATAAATCACACTGTGATAGCACATAAGCTGTAAATACTAAGTGTGTAAGGACAGGATGATACTGTATGAAACATTATGATAATACAGAATCAAGTAAGAAAGGAGACAACTCTTCCTTATCAGCTAGAAATGTTTGGAATTGAAGGCCAGGCTATTGAAATGGTAGTTAGTAACAATAGGTATATACCATGGCTAAGATGGGTTGTTGTAACAAGAGGTCACACCTCTGCAAACTGACCTTGTGCAAAAGCTGTACCTGTGAACTGTAGCTGACTGAGATTATTAACCACAAATAGAGTGCAACAAGCCAAAGAAAACTGAAAAAAACGTATATTCTTTTTAGAAATGTTTTTAATGAATATACCAAACTCCACAGACCATCACATAAACGCAATTCCAACAACACAGTTTCATCCAAACCAATTGGACTTCATCAGACTGAGATTATTGTCATTGTGCGGTGTAAAGAAATTTAACATGAAGAACTTTGCTGAATATTAACTTCAACTAGTCAGAAAAATCTCTGCTCCATGCTGAAAAGTGGCTGTGACATTTCACAAAGGATTAGTCCTTACGTTCTTAAGGACCACTTTTCTGTATGATTACTGTCTTTTCACTTGCATTAGATTGCATTGTGTAAACCACTTACTGTATAGTCCTAACTTCTTTGTGTCTGCATTCAGTAAATGAAAGAAAATTTGCTCTACTTTATGCCTCCTTGGTAATTGCTGAGCACCAGCTATAAACTGATTGAATTCTGTAATAAAGGGCCTGAGGTTGGGTTACAGAGCAGCCTAGGCTTTTTGACCAAGCTGAATAGTAGTCAGTTTCACACTTCCATTACCCTCTGAGTCTGGGTCACTATGATAGAATGTACTCCTAAAATCTGCCCCTTAGTTTAGATCTGTATGTCCAGTCAGTCACCATCTGCCTTCACAAGACCATTGTGTGTCATGTATTATTACATTTATTTTTGTTGTAAGAGTGTGTAGAAAAGTGAAAACACCTTGGCAGTGTGTTGTATTTGTATTCCTTTTATTCTAGTCAGATAAGATTTATGTATATTGAGCCCGTTCTATGTAACAAGTATCTGATTAATGTATATAATTTCATTTGTTGATGCTGTGGTATATGCAACATTCATTTGACATGTTGATTGATAAATCTGATTATGCTTACTAAGTGATGGTCGTATATCATCCTTTTCAGTGTAGTGCTATGATGTTCTTCGTGTTTCACTGTTGCAGTCATCACTTTTGGGTTATCTGCTTGCAGTAGCCCTCAGTCGGCCTGTTTAACAAAGTTTTGGGTCCTGCGTCTGTTGCTGTCCCTTCTTCCATGTCGTCAGGTCGTCAGGGGTATAAAACATGCAGCTGACGCCATTACATCAGTCTTTCTTGGCATGCGGTGCCCAAAGCAGACGTTCGCAAGTGCCGGTCGGCCAACTCCTGAAATTTTCGTTTTCGAGTTTCAGAACCGAAGTCTTCAACTAAAGCTAAGTACCCAGTTGGGGAAACTTTTTCTTGCTCCTTACCGATGTCAGTAAAAGTTAATAATTACGTTACTTGTAGAAAGCAAATACCTCATAAAGATTTTCATTCGTACTGTATTCCTTAATGTCACGCAAAGAATGTACAGCAACCAAGCGGAGATCAGGAGCAGCGTGTCGAAACTAAAACAAGATATACTAATTAGTCTGAAGAAGCCTATTGGCGAAAGCGCTCACTTTGTTATTTGGAATAAATCGAGTTATGGAGTTTTAAACATTTGGATCCCCTTTTTTGAAGTGGTTTGCTGATTTCCTTTAATTGTTGTTGATTCACTCGTACTCTAGACTGATACATTGAGGTATAAGGAGAGTCTTTAGCATCTTTTCAGGATGTGCGTGCTTATGGTGAATGGTATATGTACTGTATTCCTTGCCTAGGTCCTGACCACGACATACCGTGCTGTCAGTTTTGTGCTTTATTTGATCAGCGCACTATCCGTCGTCGGTATATTTTCGCCTCTAAATATTTCGGTTCTCGGTTTAATTATCCAGATGTTCTTCGTGTTTCACTGTTGCATTCATTACATTTGGGGTAATCTGCTGGCAGGTTGCCCTCAATTGGCCTGAATAACAAAGTCTTGGGTCCTGCGTCGGTTGCTGTCTCCTCTTCCATGCCGTCAGGTTGTCAGGGGTATAAAACATGCAGCCGACGCCATTTTATTCAGTCTTTCTTGCCGCGCGGTGCCCGAAGCAGAAGCAGTTTGCAAGTGCCGGTCGGCCGACTCCTGAAATTTTCGTATTCGAGTTTCAGAACTGAAGTCTTCAAACTAAAGCTAAGTACCCCATTGGGGAAACTTTTTCTTGCTCCTTACCGATGTCAGTAAAAGTTAATAATCGCATTACTTGTGGGAAGCAAATACCTCATAAGGATTTTCATTTGTACTGTATTCCTTGCCTAGGCCCTGATCACAATGTGCCTTGCTGTCAGTTTTGTGCTAAATTTAACCAACTCACTATTAAGTGTCGGCATATTTTTGCCTCTAAATATTTTGGTTCAAGATTTAACTATCCTGAAATGTCATCGGTTAGCAATCCGACTACCGGAGTTCACAAAACACACAAAGAAAAAGACAGAGACAGACCGTCGAGGTCCAAAACTGATGACGAAGCTTCTCCTAAGCCAGTCGCCGGTACTCTGTGAGGTGCTTTCCCAGCCCCTGATACCCACTACTTTTGAGTCACAGGCCTCTACCGAGACCCATTCGAAGTCCGGTATGCCGTAAGATTCTCAAGAGTATTGAACCCATGGATTTCTCTCCCATAGATGGGTCCGGAGCCGCTGAGCAAGCACCAGCTTCTGAGGGTGTTTTCAGACCTCAACATTTTTATATTAAACCGACGCCTGCGACAAAAATAAGGTCAAAAACAACTTCTGTGTCTAAAAAAATGACGCATGAGCCACGTGCTCAGGCCCCTATGCCTAAAAAACAGATGATCAAAATGGCTGAGGATTTAATTACCTTGATCAGGGCCCCCCCCCCCCCTGCTAAGAGGCCTAGGCAAGGCACTGATTATGAATCTTCAGATCAGGTTTCCATTTATTCTGATTCCTCTTCTGATCAGGAATTTTCTGTTCCACCCTATGAGGATTTTAATGCAGAGGAATCCATCCCATCTGCATCTCCTCCTGAGGATTACTCTTTTGGAGAGACTTTGCATACTTTAAGGGATCATTTTCACTGGGAGAGTCAGGACTTCTCTGAATCAAAAAAGAGGCTTAGGGATTTCCTTCTTCTTCCTCAGCATAGGCCTTTGGCAATACCTCCTGTATTAGACATTCTTGATGTATTCTCGGAATCAAGCATGATTCCTGATTCCCTGCCTCCTGCTCCTAGTAAGCCAAACAGATATTACAGGGTTCCTGACTCCCACAAATTTCTTTTCAAAAATCCTGCTGCTGATCCTGAGACTATCTGTCAAGGTCCCAAGGGTGTAAAGTCTTCTACAGCCAAAAATCCTACCCCTTCTGATAGCGATTCCAGGGCACTAGATAGATGGGGGTAAGAAGGTTTATACGTCTGCAAACTTGGCAATCAGGGATTTAAACTGCCAGTTTCATATGCTTAAATATCAACAGCATGTTATGGGCTTACTGAAACAGAGAATGATGTTGATTTCTGATTGTGTGGAAAATAAAGAGCTACAGGATTTATTGCATTCAGCAGAACAGGTTGGAAAGCATACTTTGCAATGTGATTTTGATTCCTTGGAGGCCTCTTGTAGGGCCGCCGTTACTGGATCTGTGATTAGAAGGCATGCCTGGCTCAAGGAGCAAAATCTGCCTGATCATGTTAAAGCTAAATTGTTGGATGCCCCTTTGCAGTATGATACTCTGTTTGGTAATAAGGCAGAAGAGGTTTTAAAGAAAATGGAAGACAAAGCTAAATGTATGCAAACTGTAAAAGATTTCTTGCAAGTGCAGCCACCCAGGTTCAGTAGGCACTGGCCTACTAAAAATTAGTCCTTTCCTGTGTCCAACAGAGCCAATCAGGGCAAATCCAGGCGCTCAAAAAGCTCCAGATATCAATCACAGGGTTCTTACAGGTCAAAGCAATGGGGTGCCTCCACCTCCAAATCTGGAGGAAACAAAGCACAAGCCTACAGTAAACAGTCTGAATGACTTTCTTCTACCATCACCAAGCACTTATCTTTTGGCAGCCCCCTTGGGGGGGGGGGACTAGCACTTCATGCTCAAAATTGGCAGTTAATTACCCAGGACAAGTGGGTATTAAACATAGTATCCCAGGGGTACAGATTTAATTTACATACTTTGCCAATTCCAAACGGATGGCTGGATCTGCCACAAAATCAGTGGGCAGAGGCCCAGAAACAAGTCATGTCCCTCATGGATATGGGGGCTATTCAGCCGGTACCAGAAAAGGAAAAAGGACAAGGTTTTTATTCAAGACTTGTCCTGGTACCCAGAAAAGACAA
Organism: Protopterus annectens; assembly: GCF_019279795.1. Classification (NCBI taxonomy): domain Eukaryota; kingdom Metazoa; phylum Chordata; order Ceratodontiformes; family Protopteridae; genus Protopterus; species Protopterus annectens. The sequence continues at coordinate 1,628,629,200 of NC_056732.1, forward strand.
TTCATGGCGCCCAGTACTGGACTTATCGATTCTGAACATGTTCCTGGACATTCCAAAATTCAGAATGCCTACTTTACAACAGCTACTGCCTGTGTTAGGCAAGAATGCTTGGAAGGGGCATACCTGCATATCCCAATAAGGGAATCATGCAGAAGATACCTCCGCTTCAAAGCAGGTTTTTTGCATTACCAATTCTCTGCACTGCCCTTTGGCTTATCTACTGCGCCCAGGGTCTTTACAAAGTGCCTGGCACCAGTAATTGCATTCTGCAGACAAAGAAGCATACAAATTTATCCTTATCTGGACGACTGTCTCATTCAAGCAGAGGGCAAGGACACTCTCTTTCAACATCTGGCGTTAGTAAAAAGGCTTCTAGCATGTGTAGGGTACACCATAAACGAAAAGAAATCACAACTGGTACCCTCTCAAATAATTACATTCCAGGGTGCAAGCTTGAATACAACTGCCCAGATGGCTTACCTCACGCCAGACAAACAAAGGCAACTGACAACATACTTCAAACAAATGGCAAAAAAAACCCCAGCTATCTGCAAGACTAATTCTGCAGGCTTTGGGGTTCATGGCATCCTGCATTCTACTAATTCCATATGCGAGACTGCATATGAGGAAACTTCAATGGTACCTAAAAAGTTTATGGAGTCAACATTGTCACAGCCTAGAAACAATGATTCCTCTCATTCCCTGCCTACAATAGGAATTTCTTTGGTGAGCAGAGACATGTCACCAAAACAAGGGACTGTCATTCACTCTACCCCCTGCCACCCAAACCCTAACTACAGACGCATCAGACTATGCTTGGGGGGCCCACCTGGCAGGGAGATGCATTCAGGGCAAATGGAGCCCAAACCAAATGCATCTGCATATCAACCAGAAAAAAATGCTAGCTGTTCAGAATGCTCTGACAGTCTTCAAGGACTTACTTCATCCAGGACAACTACTGATAAAGACGGACAACACCACAGTTATGTGATACATAAACAAGCAGGGGGTATACATTCCTACCCCCTTTGCAGACTAGCCATGGCCTTTGAAACACAGCCTTGACTTACCAAATACATCTCCAAGCTCAATTCCTGCCAGGAAAGCAAAATACTCTGGCAGACGACCTAAGCAGAAATCTTATGGACCCACACGAATGGAAACTGGATCCACAAATCTTCACCATCTTAACACAGAAATGGGGGAGCCCAGACATAGATCTATTCACCTCTCCCCAAAATTATCAGTTGGACAAATTCTGCACAAGAGATCATCACAAAAAAGCATGGAAAGTAGATGCTCTATCCTTCAGCTGGAAAACTCTATCAGTCTATGCCTTTCCCCCTCTACCTGTTCTCTCCAAGGTCTTACTAAAAGTCAGACAGGAAAAAACAAAAATGATAATTGCTCTGGACTGGCCTCGCCAGCACTGGTACCCACTTCTAAGGAACATGTCACATCTTCCTCCATGGTACTTGCCTCAAATACCTCATCTACTGTCTCAGCAGAACTATCAAATTCTGCACACTCACCTCCAAACTCTGAATCTTGCAGCATGGCTAATCAACTAATTATTCAAACCACACCTCTCAGTAAATCTGCGATGGATGTTAATTTGGAAGCCAGAAGGCCTAGTACTAGAAAATCTTACGCTGATAAATGGAAGAGATTTTGTGCTTGGAACCAAGCACAAGGAATAGACACAGCAAAGCCCAATATTCCTCAGATTTTACAATATTTAACTGAGATGCTTGACAAGGGCCTATCTTTTTCTTCAATAAAAATCCATGCTTCTGCCATCTCGGCTCATTACAACACAGAGCCTCCCCTCTTTTCTCATCCACTGCTTAAACAGTATCTTAGAGGGGCCAAAAATTTAAGGCCTCCCAGAAGAGCACCAACTCCTGCATGGGACCTCAATTTTGTACTGGAAAAACTCACCCTGCCTCCTTTTGAGCCGGCAGCTACTGCGGATATAAAATTTCTATCTTGGAAAACAGCTTTTCTTTTGGCAGTCACTTCAACAAGAAGGGTTTCAGAGCTACAGGCTGTCATGGCAGTGGAGGCTTTCATTATATTTTACTCGGACAGGGTGTCCCTCAGGACCAATCCTTCTTTTATGCCTAAGGTGGTATCCAGTGTGGCTCTTATCCATACCATTCACCTGCCAACATTTTACCCAAATCCGCAGAACAAGGGGGAGCAGATTCTGCATTCATTGGATGTACACAGACAACTAAGATTCTACGTAAACTGGGCCAAATCTCTAAGAAAGTCTGAGCATCTACATTTATGGTAAGTGTACACAACTGTACTTTCTGATCATTTGCTCTGTACAGTTTACCATATCTCTACACCTCTTACTATACCTATTTTTACCTTACTTTCTTAAACTTTGGTATCTTATCTCTACTCTTAATATAGATCATCTTCTTTTACTTAGACTCACCATCTTCCGTCCTTCATTTTTAAGAATAAGCATGTTTCCTTTGCTCTGACTTTAAAGCCTCCATTTCAAGTATTGTAGTGCTTTTTCCTTTTTATTTCTTTCATTTCATAGCTCTTGGACATTACATTGGGCCATTGTGCCTTAAACTGCATAAGCTCTGCCATAACTCACACCTCTATGAACTCACCTTGTGCAAAAGCTGCACCTGTGAGCAGTAACTGACTGAGATTGTCATTGTGCAAAGAAAACACGTTTAACATGAAAAAGCTTGTTGTATATTAACTTCAACTAGTTAGCTGTATGCCTGAAACTAGCTGTGACAATCCTCTAAAGGAGTAGTACTTGCGCACTAAGGACAACTTACCTAAATGGTCACTGTCCTTTCACTTGACCATTAGATTACACTGTGTAAACTAGATGCTTCATACCCCAAGCTTCTTGGTGTCTGTAATCAGTACATGAAAGAAAAATCTGTTTTCCTTTGCGCCTCCATACTAATTGCCGAGTACTAACTGATTGATTTCTTTAATAAGAGGCCTGAGATTGGGTGGTCTCTCCATCCTACCCTTAAATTCCCACCCACCACATCTTACTCTACCATTATGCTATCCATGTGCACCTATCAACTATGACACCCAATCCCGGTACCAATCCCGGTACCTCCCCAAAGAACTTCACTACTGGCATAGAATCACTCATGTTTCTATTCACTTATTAATAATTTCTATCTAACATTTAGCATAATTTCCACCCCCCCCTTCCTCTCTACTGTACTGTTTTGCATTCTTTCCACTCCTACTTAGAACCCTTGGCAACAGTATCTATGTTGTTCATGACCCAAACTCGCACTTCTATTCATCCCATTAATTTTCTCTCTTATACTACAGTCAGGTTAATTTTATCTCACATGTCTTCCTCCATAATATCTCTGAGCCTTCCCCTCATCTCACTATACTGCGTACACCAACCTAACATCAGTCTCTCTGCATCCATACACAATTACATCAGTACTTTTTGCTTTACTACCCTTGCTTACTCATATTATATCTGCAATGTTAACAGACCCTTCATCAAATATATTTATCCTCATTCATATTGTATTCCATAACCCTATACTGTTCAACATTAATTCAAAATTACCTATAAATTTACAGACTCAACTTTCCCCAAGTAAACTGTCCCTATTTCCAGTCTTAACTACATCCTCATCCTGTATCATTCAAAGCCTGTTTCTTGCATTTCAGAAAAATGGTTCTCCCACAATTCCTGTTACCAGTTCCTCTTCTCCTGCTTACACACGTAACATCATACCAACATCCATTACCCTCACAATTCCAGCAAAACTGTTAGTGTATCCTCCCAGTAAAATACCTCCAAACCTCATCTCCCAGTCACACCCTGTCTATATCAGCAGTCATGTGTCCTACTGTGCAAGCACACTTATCTAAAGCAGCCTCCATTTACTCACAATTTAGGTATTAAACATAAAATGAAGCAGAAATACCTCCATAACCATTGTACTTAGAGCTGATATCCACCCAGACCCAGGCCCAGCTCATGCTTATTCAAATACCAGGCAGAGTATCCAGTGCAGCTCCTTTATTTGCCACCACCTCACTCATAGCCCCACCCGGGCCTTTATCATTCCATCTTAGAAAGTATAAAAAAACTCCCTGAAGTGCATGCATGGTTAGCACTACATGTTCCACACATCTTAGTTGCACAAAAACCTAGCTCCATGAAGAAACAAAAAAAAATGAAGAAATTGCCCCAAAAGGCTGTAGTATTCTCAGATTCGACAGAGCCAGCAAAAAAGCTCCTACTGTCACTATTTTTTGAAAAACACACTAGATGTTAATTTAGCGGAAGCATATCGGCATCAAGCAGGAATGGAAATCAAACCAGAAGTGGATAAAATTCAGGCAGCAACTGAATGTGCCAAAAAACAAAAAAAAGAATACAAGGTCAAGGAACAGTTGAGAAGGCAAGGAATATGGAAAATGCATAGATATAGTTGCAAGTGTAGAAAACTTCTGAAAGAACATCATGTTGATCAGGAACGAATGCAGGAGTGGTTAAGCAGAGGCAAAGTCAAATCAAGGTGAAAGGTTAATATTGGAAGCCCAAGACAGTAGCCTACGCACATGCTGGTTTACAAAGTCCATTGAACATGTTGGAGAAACAGACAAATGTAAATTTTGTAAAACCAAACTGGAAACTGTCGCACACCTTGTTGATGGTTGTGACATACTAATGGCAGAAGGACTGTATACTGAAAGGCATAATAATGTGGCAAGACTGTTGCACTATGGATTGTGCAAACAGTATGGTATGGAAGTGGCTGAAAAACACTGGAAACATGAGCCACAAAAACATCATAGAAAATAACAAAGTTTTTATCACATGGGATCACCCATTACCAACAGTTCAAAAGACAGATGCTAGAAAACTGGATATAGTGGTCCAAGAAAAGAAGACAAAAGCAGCATTGATCATGGAAACCACCACACCTAGTAATTACAGTGTCTTGCATACAGAGAGACACAAAGTCATAAAATATCAGAATCTGCAGGCAGAAACGAGAGGAATGTGGAAGAAAGATACCCAGACAGTTCTAATAGTAGGAGCAACTGGTCTTATAAAAAAGAATCTACAATCATATTTAGATGTGTTACCAATCCATGTAACCCCGTACATATTGCAGAAGGAGTCATTACTGGACACATTGCAGGTGCTGCAAAGAGCACTTTTGGCTGACATTAAAGATTGAAACAATACTAATTTCTTGAGCTTTAATCGTACTTTGACTTAGGAATGGGGTCCATTCCCATCATAGTATTAGAAACCCAAAAGATTTGGAGAAATTAAAAAGGCAGACACCACAGCCAAATGATCAACCCTCATATGGATCCTAACCTCCTCTCCCAATAAACTTTGATCACATGGAACTCTGTCATAGAGCCTAAGAGATCACTTACCAACCTGCATCATAATACACCCAAGCAACAGCCACAAAGTACATCATTGCAACTTGGTAAGAAAATGTATTACTATTCGCAAAAACACTTTTTTATTGATACACTGTATCTCCTTACCTGGGAGTCACTAATGATGCTCCCCATAGAAAATGCTATCTCTGACTTCAATAAAATGTCCCTAGGTACTCTAAACACACTAGGTCCCATCAGAACAAAAAGAGTCAAAGCCAACCCTGTTCCAGAGCTATCCTTAGCCACTGAGCATCTCATAAAACACAGAGACAAAGCCTGGAAGGTCTGCATACAGAATAAAACAGCTCCTATGTTACTAGTATATAGACACCTAAGAAACCTAACAAAGCAATTCATCACCAAAGATAAGAAGGTCTATTAGTCAACCATCAAAAACACACACACTAATAATCCAAAACTGTTCTGGTCCTCAATCAATAAATTATTAAATACAGGACAAACTACACAGCCAACACCAAACACACAGAAACAAAAACATAGCCAACCAATTCAATGCCCGCGTAATAGAGATGGTAATGTCATTGACCAATCAGGTGACCAATCAAGCTATCATTGTCCCTACTCAGTCATATAACCTCCTTAAGCATTTCTCTTTCCAACCAGTTCACACAGATACCATCACAAAGTACATAAAAAAGTAAAGCCTTCTACAACTGCCCTCTACAATTTACCTGGTGAGTGCCTTAAAATAGCAGCTGTGGCTATTGCATATCCACTTTCAGTTCTGATAAATTGAAGAATATCTGAAAATAGAGAGTCCTCGCTAGGGAAGAAAATCATTTTGTATCCCACTGCACCATGGCAAAAGCAATACAGATTGTTTAAATTATAGGCCAAATGCCATTTTATCTCTCCTGTGAAAAATATTTGAAAAACATATTAACATGCAAGTTTTCAACTATCTGATAGATAACCAGCTATTGTCTTCACCCCATGACGGACTCTATCCTTATCACAGCACAACTACTGTTATGCTAAATTTTAACACCCGTAGGAATCCCAGAAGACTAGTTTCTGCCATCTTCCTAGACTTATAAAAAGCTTTTGATACTTACTTTCACCAAAACACTTTTACATAAACTTTCATCCTTTGGGCTCACCAACTCTTTACTGCAGTATTTACATAGCTAATTCTCAAATAGACCACAGGCTGTGAAATGAAAAACAAATGCTTTGCTACCTTTTTCCTAGTAACTACTGTATTAGTGTCCCACAAGGATCTGTATTAGGCCCTATACTTTGCAACATATTCATCGATGACCTCTCCACTGTTACAAAAACTGCTGCCCAACTTTAATATGCTGGTTACTCAGCCCTTATGTGCTCTGCCAAACATCTTTGTTTCTTAGCTCCAAGACCATACACAACATTCCTTATCAACTGAAACATGACTACAGCTACTTCTAAATCCTAAAATAAATAAATAAATGAATAATGATCTTTACCACAAAAGCACATCTCTACCAGAACACTACTATTCACTGTCTTCTCTGCTAACACCATGAAAAAACTAGTAAACCACAAAAAATACTGAGTGTCATCATAGGTAACCGTTCGAACTTCAACCACAATCTATCACGTGGTCAGAAAAAACTAGGTACATTCTACAGTGTAAAAACCTACCTCATTGGCATAGTTTATACTGTCTTACTGCTGTCTTGTCCTTTATCCTGCCCCAATAGTCACTAACCATCTTGTCTCGCAATTCATTCTATTGGCAGGTTGTACTTTACATTTTATGACTTAAGTCCCTAGAGAATCTAGCAATCTAGCCATGATGCTCTCACCTACCTCCTGGACAATGACACAGAGGTGGAGCAAGAAGACAGAAATGCTATAAGGAGGCTGCTGATATACCTCCTTGCCTTTATGGGTCTTCTGGATGTAGAGGCACACACAGCATTAGTGCTTTGCATGTTGCATTCCTTCTGATCTCCAATAGGGGACAGCTCTGCAGTTACACGATCCCATAGTCTCCCTATGAAATTGGACAACAGGTTCTTAAAGGTTTCCTCAGTATATGGGATGTGGGTTGCCAGCTACATAGTCTGGGCTGACACTTCTATGTCAACAGATACAGCTACATAAAGTATATTTCTTACTGGAAAAAAGTGCCTTTTAACATATATAGCAGTTATTCTCTGTACCCTACTCAAGCAAATGCCCTTCACTTGGTTAACAGAACACATGCCAGTGAGAATGTGTTTGCATTTTGGCCATTATAAAATAAATCATTAATTGCAGTCATTTTTATGAATTTCAGATTTGGGACAGATGAGCTGAAGCGTGAATTTCTTGCTCCTACAATTGCCGGAGATCTGGTTGCATGTCTGGGTGTCAGTGAACCTGGTGCTGGATCAGATGTTGCAAGTAAGTTCCATTTTGTATTTTCCAAAGTGTTTTGAAACAGTGCCTGTAAATTATCCTTTTAAGCTGCTGCTATACGTACTTTAATTTTTGGTCAACATAAAAGGCAAAGCATATCTTCTACATCTCTGAGTTTTAATTTGCCTCCATTTTTTTCCAGCATAGGTATTTCTTGTCTTTGGCTAAAACCTGTTGAAATACATTCTTTTTGTAGGTTCATAGGAGGTTATTAGGCTAATGGCCGTAGGGCTTTTACAAACCTAGCCATGTAAAAACCCCAAGTACCCTAATTGACCATAGTTAGATGGTGGGTGGTTGGTTGCAGAGAAGAAGTACTATGATCAGCAGCAAGTGCCCCTGTCCATGAGAGCCATAGGTGCCACCTCCAGGATGAATTTTTGGTTTCCCATGCAGTTGTCAAGGCTGAGCTTAGAGGGTCATTGAGGAGCTCTGCTTCACATGAAGTGAGAGCTTATTCCAGAGGAGCAGCAATCTCTGGGAGACATATTCATCTGTTGCACAGGTTCTGTTAATGTTACAGGCCAGGTTGAGATCCTTGGAGCAAGTGACTTTTGTCCCATTTGCTTTGCAGATGTGCAGCATTTCCACTAGGGCAAGGTCTGAGACTGCTTTGTAGGCCAGGCACAGGTCACCTCAACTGGGTTGGATCAAGAGTTTGAAGGTTGCCTATGTCCTGGTTGATGAGGTTCATGATGATTCTTTCCATAGCCTTGCAGATAAGGCTGGTAAGGCTAATGGATCTATAGATGTTCTTCTTGTTTCACTGTTGCAGTCATCACACTTGGGTTATCTGCCTGCAGGTAGCCCTCAGTCGGCCTGAATACCAGAGACTTAATATTTCTGCATCAGTTCTTGTCACTCCAGGACTGACGTCAGGTCATCAGGGTTATAAAAACAGGCAGCCGACGCCATTACATCAGTCTTTCTTGCCAAGGAGCCCAAAGCAGAAGCAGTTCACACCAGTGCCGGTCGGCCGCTACCTGAGTTTTTGTTTCTGAATTGAATTATCCTGAAGTCTTCTAAAGCTAAGTACCCGTTGGGGACCCTTTTTTCTTGCTCTAACCGATGTCAGAAAAAGTTAAAAATTGTCTTGCCTGTGGAAAGCAAATGCCACATCGAGATGTCCATTCTTACTGCATCACCTGTTTAGGCCCAGACTACAACTTACTTCGCTGTTGGTTTTGTGCCTTGCTCAGTGCCCGAACTATTCGTTGTCAGGCCATTTTTGTTGCTAAATACTTTCGTTCTCTATCTCCGTATTCCGAAATGGCTTCAGTAAGCTATCCGACTACCAGTCTTACAAAAAAAATGTAAGGAAAAAGAGAGAGACAGACCGCACAGGTCCAAAGCTGCCAACAATGCTTTCGTTAAGCTAGTCACCAGTCCGCCGGTACTCAGTAGGGCACTTTAACAGCCTCTGATGCCCGCTTCAGTGGATTTGCAGGCCTCTACCCAAGACCCTTTCGGAGTCCGGTATGCAGCAAAACTCTTCTTCGACTAAGGATCCTGCGGTCGTCTCTTCCTTGGATGGGTCCGGAGCCACTGAGCAGGCACCGGTTTCTGAGGAAGTCCTTTGCACTACCGATTCTCGACATAAACCGACATCTTCTTTTGCGACTACCATTCTTTTGAAAATGAGTTTCTTAGGCCCAGGATATGAATCACACCCAAGAAACCGATGACCCAATCTTGGGCTTTTGCTTCCTTGCCTCAGTCTCAAATGCTTAAAATGGCAGAAGGACCTCATTGTGCTAATCAGGGGAAGCCAAGTTACCCCCTCCAGAAGGAAAAAAGATCTGTCCCTTGTAGTTTTGTCTGAACAAGAGTCAGATGACTCTGATGCATCTGAATATGAAGACATGCAACCCCTCTCTACTTATGAGGATTCTAATGCACAGGATTCCATCCCTTCCACCTCTCCCCCAGAGGATTTTTCCTTTTGGGGAAGCCCTCCATACCTTAAGGGAGCATTTCCAATGGGAGCGTCAGGACTACCCTTAGTCTAAAAAGAGACTCAGAGAATTCTTAGATCTTCCACAGCACAGACCTTTGGCCATCCCCCCCAGTCCTGGATGTAGTGGAGGATGTTTTCCTGAAATCCAACTTGACTCCTGACACCCTCCCTCCTGCACCCAGAAAACCAGACAGGTACTATAGAGCCCCTGACTCGCCCAAATTTCTTTTTAAAAGTCCTATCGCTGACCCTGAGGTAATTTCTCAAGGGCCTAAAGTGATTAAAGCAACCTCTGCTAAGAATCCTACCCCCTCAGATAGGGATTCCCGTGCAGTAGACAGATGGGGTAGAAAAGTATACACCTCAGCTACTCTTGCTATCAGGGCACTAAATTGTCAGTTCCATATGCTAAAATTTCAGCAACATACCCTGGAACTCCTCAAACAAAAAATGTCTTCCTTTCCTGCTTGTGCAGAATCTAGAGTTATAGGAGTTAATGCATTCTGCAAGTCAAGTAACTAAACACACCTTGCACTGTGGTTTTGACACCCTAGAAGCTTCTTGCAGGGCAGCAATCACCAGATCTGTCACTAGAAAGCATGCATGGCTTAAGGAACAGCCCTTGCCAGACTATGTCATATCTAAATTGTTGGATGCCCCCTTGCACAACGACGACATAGTTTGCACTAAGGCAGAAGAGGTCTTAAAAAAATGGAAGAAAAAGCAAAATCTATACAGACAGTTAAGGATTTCTTACAGGTCCAGCCACCCAGGTTCATCTGGCATTGTCCCACCAAGCAGTGGTCTTTTCCTGCTCCCACTAAGCCAGTCCATCCCAGACCCCAGGGAACCAGACCCCCCCCCCCCCCAGCAGCAGCCACAGGGAATGCAGAGGTCTAAGCAGTGGACTACCTCCACTTCAAAACCAGGGAGTTCTAAGCCACCCCCTTATGGTAAGGACTCACCCCCACCCCCTCCCTCTACCCACCTTCACTTACCCCTAGAGGGAAAGCTCTCCTTTCACGCAAGAACCTGGGCCACCATTACCAACGACTACTGGGTTTGCAACATAGTTTCCAAGGGGATACAAATTTTCTTTCCACACCCTTCCCTACCCCAAAGGGTTCCCAGATCTACCTCCAAACTAGTGGGCAGAGGAGCAAAAGCAAGTCATTTCCCTGCTCTCTATGAGGGCAGTAGAGCATGTTCCTGCAGAACAGAGAGGCCAGGGTTTCTACTCCAGACTTTTTCTGGTACCCAGAAAAGAGGGCACCTGGCGCCCCATCCTCGATCTATCAATTTTAAACACCTTCCTGGTGATCCCAAAGTTCAAAATGCTCACCCTCCAGCAGCTGCTACCCATGCTCTCCAAGGATCCTTGGCTAGCCACCCTAGATCTAAAAGAGGCCTATCTCCACATTCCTATCAGGAAATCATGCAGGAAATATCTCTGTTTCAGGGCAGGATCTCAGCACTTTCAGTTCTCTTCACTTCCCTTTGGCTTATCTACTGCTCCCAGGGTTTTCACAAAATGTCTCCAGCCATTGCCTTTCACAGGCAAAGGAATCTCCAGATTTACCCATACTTAGATGACTGCCTGATTCAGGCAGACAGACAGGAAGAGCTGCTCAAGTACCTGGCCTTTGTAAAGTCCCTAGGGTACACTATCAACGAAAAGAAATCCAAACAGGTGCCCACCCAAAGGATTATATTCCTGGGAGCAAGCCTGAACAAAGCATCCCAGATTGCATTCCTTACACCAGAAAAGCAAATTTTCCTGACAACCTACGACTCTCAACTAGCCTGGGGTTCATGACATCTTGCATACTACTCATGCCATAAACCAGACTGCATATGAGGACACTTCAGTGATACCTAAAAAGCCTTTAATAGCAACACTCTTGTGACCTAGAGACTCTTATACTTGTACTTTCCTGCCTCAGAAAATATTTTCTTTGGTGGGCAACAGCATGCTGCCATAACAAGGGACACAAGGGACTACCTTTTTCACCCCCCCCCCCCCCCGCTGCACAGCCTCACCACATATGCATCAGACTATGCCTGGGGTGCACACCTGGATGGCAGGTGCATACAGGCCTAATGGAGCCCACAGCAAATCCATCAGCACATCAACCAAAAAGATGTCTGTCCAGCAAGCCTTGATAGCTTTCAAGCCCCTTCTCTCCCCAGAGGCTCTCCTGATCAAAACAGACAACACCACTGTAATGTGGTATATCAACAAGCAGGGAGGGACTTACTCCTACCCTCTATGCAGGCTGCCCATGACCCTTTGGCACACATTCTCTGCCATGCAGCTCCACCTGTTAGCGCAATTCCTACCAGGTTCTCTCAACTCTCTGGCAGACCAATTAAGCAGAAATCTTCTGGACCCACATGAGTGGCAGCTCAACAGAAGAACCTTCACCCTAATAACTCAGAAATGGGGCACCCCCAAGGTAGACCTCTTTGCCTCCCACACCAACCATCAACTCAGCAAATTCTGCACCAGGGAGCATCACTGCATGGCTTGGAAAATGGATGCCATGTAATTCCCCTGGGTCACTCTATTGGTCTATGCCTTTCCTTCACTACCTCTCATCCCCAGGGGACTGCTCAAAATAAAGGAGGAAAAACCAAGGACAATTCTTATAGATCCAGACTGGCCTCACCAGCACTGGTACCCCTTGCTGTGCAGCCTGTCCCCACTGCCACCATAGCATCTTCCTCAGATTCCAAACCTCCTGACCCAGAGGGAAGAGGAATTCATGCATCCCCAATTGCAGGCACTCAGTTTGGCAGTATGGCTTATTCCCTAACCCTCGAGCAATCCACCAATCTCAGTAAACAGGTTCTAGAAGTTATACGTGAGGTCAAATGCCCTAGCGCTAGAAAGTCTTATGCTGACAAATGGAAAATGTTCTGCACCTGGATTCAGGCTAAGGGAGTCAATACGGCACAGCCCTCCCTCCCTCTCATCCTGGATTACTTAGCTGACCTACTACACAGTGGCCTCTCTTTTTCCTCTATTAAAATTCATGCCTCTGCTATCTCTGCTCATTTTCCCTCTCAGCAGCCCCTTTTCTCACACCCCCTGATCAAACAGTTCCTAAGAGGAGCTAGCAACTTGAGGCCACCCATAAGAGCACCAACCCCAGCTTGGGACCTTAACTTTGAGTTGGAAAAGCTCATCCTGCCCCCCTTCAAACCAGCTTCTTCTGCAAAGCTAACATTTCTCTCCTGGAAGACAGCTTTCCTTCTGGCCATCACATCAGCCAGAAGAGTCTCCGAGCTGCATGCTCTCATGGCTGTGGAACCCTTCATCATCTCCCATGCTGACTGGGAATCCCTCAGGATTAACCCATCCTTCATGCCCAAGGTGGTGTCCAATGTGGCTCTCAACCAATCCATTCTTTGCCCACCTTTTCCCTAATCCCCAGAACAAGGGGGAAAGGATCTTGCACTCTCTACATGTGCACAGATGGCTCAGATTATATCTAGACAGGACTAAATTCTTCAGAAAGTCTGATCAATTGCTGGTTAGCTTTGCTACAGAGGCAGAAGGCAAAGCCATCTCCAAACAAACCTTTTCCAAATGGATAGCACACTGCATCCATTTCTGCTACAAACAATATGGAAAGCCTCCCCCCAAGGGGGTCAGGACTCACTCCACCAGAGCAGCCTCTACCTCTGCAGCTTTCCTCAGAAGAGTCCTCACCAGGGACATCCTGGAGGCTGCCACCTGGACATCTGTTCACACTTTTACCAGACATTACCACCTACCTCTCTTCTCCAAATCCAGGGCAGGGTTTGCCTCTGCAGTCTTGCAGGGCATCCTAGCCATCCCCTAGTTTCCTTGACTGTCTCCACCCATTTCCTCAGCTTTGGGGATCAACCCAAATATGATGACTGCAACAATGAAACACGAAGAATATAGTACAGTTGTGTACACTTACCATAAATGTAGATGTTTGAGTGTATTCACTGCTGCAGTCCTGGTTTCCATCCCCATTTTTTCTTCTTTTTCCTTACAAGGGACATATTGGTAATTACTTTCTACTGGTGGGGTTCTTCCACCAGAAGCTGGCTCCTACTTGAGGACTCCTAACAGGTTAGGGCAAGAAAAACTGATGTAATGGCATTGGCTGCCTTACTTTATACTACTGACAACCTGACGTCAGTCCTGAAGCGACAGCAACTGACGCAAAAATACTAAGCCTCTGGTATTTGGACCAGCCGACTGCAACAGTGAATACACTCAAACATCTACATTTATGGTAAGTGTACATGACTGTACTATATTCTTTGTGTTTCACTGTTGCAGTCATCACATTTAGATTGATTTCCAAAGCTGAGGAAATGGGTGGAGGCAGTCAAGGAAACTAGAGGCTACGTGTTGTTATGTGTACTGGTGGATTCTGATTGTGTACCAGTATGGGAGGGGGATTGTCTGTGCTTGGAAGGTTATAGGATCATAGGATGTAACTAGGCTATTGACCCTGAGACCCTTATAAGCCTAGCCAAGAGTTTAGCCAAGTCAGCACCCAATGCCCATGGCCAGCAGGGACACAGGTGGAATCCCCGGGGTGTATTTTCTGTTTCTCATTCAGTTATCCAGGTTGAGGTTAAAAGGGGATAATGAAGTACTTGCTGGACTTGGAGAGAAAGTCCGTTCTACAGATGGGGGAGTCTGTGGGACACAAATCTGTCTCACCAACAAGTCCTATTGATGTTACAGACCAGGTTGAGGTCGCACATGCGGATTAGAGTGGAGCTTGACTTGCAGATATGCAGCAAGTCCCATCAAGGTGGGGTCCGAGATTGCTTTGTATGCCAGACAGAGGTGACCTCTGAGGAGTCGGTATGAAACTGAGTAGAGGGACAGGGCTTTTAGCCTATCTGTATATGGTAGGTGTTTGAGGCCCTGGATTCTCCTGGTGAGGAATGTCTGTGGTCTCTCCAGCTGCTGCATGTGCTTTGCAAAGTACATTACGGAAGGGGCATTGTACTCAATAATGGGCCTTAATAAGAGAAGAATACAGTGATGTCATGACCTCCTTGTCCATGGATGAGATACCCTTACTTATGAGGTGGGCCATGCAGAAAGCTTTCCATACAACAGAAGCAACATGGTGGTCAAAAGTCAGGTTGCTGTCAACCTGGATGCCTAAATCCCTCATGACTGATTGCGTGCTTAGGACATTGTTATTATTGTGATAATTTGTGGGGCATGACTCTTCCCAAAGGGGATAATGATGTTCCTGGCACCAGTCATTTGTTTGGGTGAGACCTTCTTGGAGGATGTCCACATCACTATGGGAATTAATGACAGCACCCAGCTTGTAGTCATCTGCAAACTTGGTCTGCCATAGCCCACTGGTTTTGGCCTGCACCTCAGAAACGTATATCCCAAATAACAGAGGCCCCAAGACTGGTCCCTGGAGTACGACGATCGTTACAGGTCTATTGCTTGAGGTGGCTTCCCCTATTTTGACTAGGTGGGTTTTATTAGTGAGCAAGTTTGCTTATGGTAACATACAGATTGATGCCTAGTTGAGAGTTTTTATCTATTATGCCCGAGTGGAGAATAGTGTTGAAGGCTTTGGCCAGGTCAAGGTAGGCGGTGTGCACCGTCTTCCCCTCATCCATGGCTTTGGTGACGGTCTCAAAGAAATTGACCAAATTAACAGATATTACTTCCCCTTGAAGAAGCCAGACTATATGGGATCAAGTGTTTGGAGGTTGCCAATGTCCTTATTAATGAGGTCCATGATAATCCATTCCATGGCCTTGCAGATCAGGATAGTTAGGCTGATGGGGTCTATAATCTCCCAGATCAGTGGACGCATCTTTGTGCAAAGCAATGACAGTGGCTGTCCTCCACTCAGCTGGGACGATGCCAGTACTCATGCTTTGGTTGAATAGGATGCCTAATGGTGCTGTAAGTTCCTGACTGGGTTCATTTAGGATGCAGCCTGGGATGTTATCAGGTCCCACGGAGGCAGTATTTTTTGCCTTTGAGAGGGCAGTGATGACCTCTTCCCTAGATATAAGAGGAAGGGTGCAGGTACTGGGGATGTCCTGATTTACTGATGGGGGGGGCAGAGGAGTGAGGTTTTTGCTGAGTCTGTCAGCCAGCAGGTTGGCTATATCTACTGCATCTGTGTATGTTGTGTCCTTGACTACCAGTTCTGAGCAGATCTGGGTGCTTTTTTTGAGATTGTGGACATATGTGAAGAAGGTCTTATGATTGTCTCTAGTAGATGTGGCCAACCTGCACTCGAAATTTGCTTTGGAGAATTTCACTAGTGCTCTTATTTGCTTGTTCAAGCTAAGGAGAGATTGCTTCCAATTGGCACCTGCTTCTTCTTGGTCCGGGACAGCAATTTTTCCTTTTGTTATAGAGTATATTTATTGCAGATGTCCACTAGACAGTTTTACTCTTCCTTGCCTGAGATGATTTTGCCCTGTCTGGTATTTCTGATTCCATGCATGTATATAAATGCTCATATAGTACTTTGTTGTAGGTTTGGATGTTGGTGCCATTTGCTACAGAGGGGGTGGGGGCTGTGAAGCTGTTTATATCATCCCTCAGGAGGTTGTAATCAGCTTTGGAGAAGTTTTTTGTTTGACCCTAGCTAAAGGGGGGAGGTCAGATGGTGACTTTGAAAGTGACTGCTTTATGGTCGGATCTTACCAAGGAGGATGGTACTGTAGGGATGCTGCAGTGGTTACTCATGTTGGTTAATACCAAGACCAAGTTATTGTCACCTCTTATGGGGGTCTTGACTAGCTGTTCCAAGGCATTTGCATTGACAGAATCGAGGAATCTCTGGGCGTTTATGTTCTGGCATGAGTAGTTCTTCCAAACTATATTTGGGTACTTAGTCTCCCAGGATCAGGGTAAAGGGTTGAATAAGGCGGAGTGGGCATCTTGAGTCAAATTTGGGGGCCTGTAGCTGGCTATGGTCTGAATAGGGATCTTGTCAATAGTTAACTGCACCTGGAGTGTCTCCTGTGCGTCATACTGTTTGACCAGCCTGGAGGTGTGTACGTCTTTAATACATATTGAAACTCTACTTCCTTTGGCTTTGTTGCCCACAGTTTGGGGTGGGAATGTATGATAGGTCTGTAGTCGTTTGGTAAGCACTTGGAGAGTACCTCAAAAAAACATGGATTTCGGTGTCTTAACTTTATTCTGTGTAAGAGGAAGGATGTATGAAATGACAACCTTTTTGATGTCTTGTTGTTATGTGAGAGGACTGATTCAAGTTTCGTGCTATAGTGACATCTCTCACTTACTATATTTGTTTGCTTTAGGAGCAGGTGGTTATCAGTATACATGAGGAAATTGACACAGGATGCCAATGTCAATCAGGCTGGTTGAAGAAATGATAGGATACTGACTGTCCATAGCAGCAAGCAATTCCTGTTTTCTGGGAGGGCAAAAGATCAGCTGTGGCTCTGGGATTAGAAGGGGGATGTAAAACTATATAAGATTAGCAAAGAAAGTGGAGCAACACTAGACAGTGCTTAGCTGAGCTACCTGAAGTGCAGCAGTGTGCAACTTGAGTTGCCTGAAGAGCAGCAGGGAAGCCTGAGAGGGTTTCACTGAGTGGTGGTCAGGAAAAAATGTGATTCTAGGTGTTTGCATCTATACAAGACTCCATTGAACCCCCGTTGTGCATCGTGTGCATATGAGCAAATGTGGTGCTTAAATACAAAGAAATTTAAACAGTTCTAACACAATCTACCAATGGAAAATCCCTTCACAGAGCTTTTATTCCAGCAATCTCCAACTCACATGGGTCCTGAGCTACACACTTCTGCCACAAGGGTGCAGGGGGCCCTCTTAATGTAAGATGGCTGGTTTTAGTGCTCAAGTGATACCAACCAGTCTAGATTCTACATGTTTGAATCTAGCCTATGCTGTTTAAGCAGATGAAGAAAGTTCTGCAAGTGCAGAATAAGTCAGTTACAGCAGAAAAACAGTACAAAATGAGGCAACGGTTCAGTGAAATACAGTACACAAGTGCAAAAAACAGGCTTAAATTCTACTTATTTGTTGAAAATTTCATTGAATTCTGTTAAATGCACTTCAGATCTCTAAGAAAGCCAGACTCTGAGCAGCTGCCGTAAACTACCCTAGTTTCCATAGCCTGCCACTGCCTTCCTGTTACATTTTAGGTGGTATTCCAAAAGTTATCACATTTCCTCAGTACTTTGCCATGGAAGATATTTGTTATGCTTATGACATCCCTAAAATGCAGTTAACTATCAAAGTCATGTAATTGTATGTTATGAACTGAGGATGAGTCATATTTCCCATTATTCGTTTATTTTTTCAGTTAACTCCCTTAACTTCACATGGTGAAGACCTTTAAGTTAAGTTTTCTTAGTATTGCATGCCCTAGAAGGTATTTGTGCACAACAACATTCCTCCCATTTTACTGATTAAGACTTGGGCTGAACCTGAAAATGGTCCAGTGGGATCAGTGCTCTACCCCAGCCAAGGAATTAAAATAACTGAGTGCAAGTCCTTCACAGCAGTACAAGTTGTGCATGTAGTCATTCCTGCTCTGACTCATCCATAACAGTCAACTCTTCCAATTTTGATAATTTCTGGCTCTGATCCCCCCAACCACCACCACCACCACCAATCTGAGTTGTTATTTGGAACACAGGTACCTTCAGATTATTTTATTGTGTTTTTAAGCCCATTTTTCCAGCATTCTTTCAGACTGGTGTGGCTTGTATTTTTTCCTGTTTTAGTTGTCTTGCATTTTTTTCTTACTTGGCTGTAAGCATGTCTGATTCATAACTGTGATTTAGTTAGCCAATGGTTGCTCTTTTAAACCAGAGATAACCGGTTAATTTTAAGGCTTGCTTTGCTTTAGGTTTATGACTTTACTACTTTACATTTGACTCAAGATCTGTTTGGCTACATTTTCTTTTGGATGGAACCAGCAGATGTTGTGTTGGGTTTTCAGGCTGTATTACAGGAGTTGTTAAAAGCATTTTGTTTCTTTCTGATTTGTTAAAATGAATTCCTTACCCCTGTCATATTTTCTAATGCTGGCCACATAGTTTATGTTCACATTATTTGAGTCTGTCCACATAATTAGTCTTTTTTTGTGTCCCTTGTAAAGTTCTCAATTAAAAAGTGATTTCCCTGAGTAAATGAGTTGGCTTTAATATTCTTTTCCTCAGCAGTCCTGCTTTTCATCTGAGAGAAATACTTAATATCTTGTGCAGCCTGAAGTGTTTACCAAGAGGTGAATTGAGGCTTGCCTATATAAGCTGTATAAGTTAAAAAAAAAAAACAGAGGAGTCTTGTGCACTCTGCTGGTTTGTGCTTTCTTTCTAAGACATTACACAATTTAAAAAAAAATCCACCTCATCATGATTCAGTTCAGAACAAGGCTGACGGGCATAATGGATGCCTTGGCCTCCAACTTTGTCTGTCTGCCCTAACTCTTATCCAAGATATGAAGTACATTTCTTCATAGGCAGTGAAGGGACACTAAAACAGGGTTTCAATTAAATTGCCTAAAAATATAGGTATGGTGTTTCCTAAGTTTAGCGTTAGTATGAATGTTTTTTAGTTATGTTTTGTAATTCACTGCAGTTGGTTGACACGGTGTTAAAACCTGATGAATTTTCTTTAGTGCTTCCTCAATCTGTAATACAGTCTTTGTTCTTTAAGTTTAGCTTTGTATTTCAATTTTATGTACAGGTTGTGTCTGAAAAGAGTCCACTATTGTTACTTTGCCTACCCCGATAGCCAAATTAATGAATATTTCCATGCATTCAAGCATTGGACAGTGTTATAGAATTTTTTTTTTTTTGGTGTCCTCCCAGTGAATCTGAGAAAGCACAAGAAAAATCATCAAAGAACATACAGTTGTGTAGAGATACGTCATTTTAAGTTCTGTGTGCTAATAATGCTGTTATTGGCATGAGAGCTACTTCCGTATCCCTTCACGTTTGCCTGGATTAGATTAACAGGTTTGGTTGTTGTTGAATGCACAAGCTTAATTACTGAGTTCACGTTTTGAAGGATTTTCAGTGTTTGAGTTAAAAAAACAAATTAAGTTTACAACACGCATAAGAAAGTTATTTTCAGACTGCCATTTCTTTTCACTGAGTATATGAGGACACTTTGGGGGAAGCAGTAGCCTTGCTTCTCACAGCATTGCTAAAATTGTTTTAACAGCTCAAGCACTATGAGTTTCACTCACTTTTTGAGGGTGCAGAACAACAACATGAGGCTTAGCAGGTGACACCAAGGCTTAGCAACTCAAAGAAAATGCCAAAAAACCCTGAATTTCCCCATCTACAGTTTTTTAGGTTATGTTAACTTGTGACAGTAATCTCAGAAGTGGAATTCCAATATTACAAACTGATGTATTATGGAGATGATTTCTTATTGCCCTTTTAACTCATTTCCTTTTGTCTGGCTTCATTTCCTGTTCTGATTCTATGAAATGTCTCTGCTCACAGAAGATGAATATTCTCTTTTGGTGCAGTAGTCATACCATGCAGTGAAGAAGGATCATGATTTGTACATATAGTTCTTGATTTCAAAGACGTTAATAGGCTTCAGGGTCTTTACTCCTTCACTCGATAGTAGTGATAGAAAGCTGCAACCTTTCTCGCTTATATACATCCAAAAAATGCTAAGCTTGAGTCATAAAAAGCACATCTGAAATACAAGTATCTTTTTAATAGTAAATGCTAGTAAAAGGTCTAAAAACTGTAGTTCAGCACAGACTCACAATTGCTTATAATGTCGTCAGTGTTTCAATGCATAAAATGTTAGACTTATATTTTTCTGTAAAGGCTCACATATAAATTTTCACATTATGTTAAGCAAACCGGCTTGACAGATTCCCACAGCAGCAATTTCATTCAACCAGACTTAAACTTTAATAGTTCCTTTCATGTTGCTTCTTTGTTTTCGATGTTTGGAAATATAAAAAGGTAAACCAACTTGCATAATTCACAGATCCATAAGTATCAGTCAACAGCAGAGTCACAAGAACTTGCCTATAGGAATATATTGAAGATATTCCTTCTAACAAGAGAAGTCAGTAAAACGATTAGTCAGAAACACCAATCCAATCCAGTTAACCGAAAGAAAATTTAAAAAAAAGGCACTGAAGTGTAATAGAGGGTATTATCAGGATAAAAATATCAACTCCAGGTCTCCATGTCACCCACATTTTAGGGTAAATGCAAAATGGTGTGAAGCAGATTCACTGTATCACACTGCAGGTACTGACAGACTGTCATAGTTGGTGATCAGAAAGCTGTCAGCATCTTTAGCATGCCGATCTTCTGTACAGATTAATAGATCTCTTTCAAGCTGTATGTGTCACATTGGAAGTGTCAGTTTTTTTCTCCAGTATGATCTTAGATTTCAGCTAATATTATGTAGTAATTGTTTTCCATGCAGTTTTACATTATCTTCAAGATTTCTCCCCCCCCCAATAAATCCATTCACCTTCCATTTGAGTGCCAAACTTTGGCGTTAGGCATGGGCCGATCGTTGGGAGTCCTACTGTCTTTTGCAGGGTATTTTGCTGGCCTAGTTCCCTTCCCCTGTGTGCCTAGCACACCTTATGACTGTATGGGCATGGGAAACTGTGGTGTGCCCTACCTACTGGCCCCTAAGGACATGCAGTGAACTATCTATCCCCCCCCCAACGTAACATCTATTCTGCCTAGTTCCAGACTTCGCTAGAACACCACTGGAGAGACATCAGTACATACTTCTCCCAGGATAAGTATACCTCATCCTCCCAGCCAACTCCATCAAGTGCCCCAGTCACTAATTGAACTCTGATCACTTGGGTCATAGTCAGGGCTTTATACCTCTATGCAAATGAAGCAGCTGATATTATGCAGTAGTTTGTAACTTACTTGGTATTGGCAGCATTATTGTAAGTATAGAAATGTTGCATGCCATCTTAATTAATAGTAAACATGGGCAGTGCAGTGCATTCTACTTCAACAGTTTCTCTTTTCTCCCATTGCATTGTGGGTAATGGTTCTTGATAATTTGTATCTGACACATTTTGGGAAAAAATTAAGATGTAAAAAATGTAAATTAGAGTACAGTGCTTCCTAGATAAAACTGCCTCTGTACCATTCTGCTTCTCACATCCTGCTGTTTTGCATAGTAACTGTTTTTAATTAAGCCATGAACTGTTTCTTAGAATTCTGCAAGATGCTTATTTCCCTGCTCAAGAAGGGGAAAGTAGTCATCTTTATGTACTGACAGCTAATCTGGGAGCTTGAAGAGTGCACTATCTGGATGAAAAGCTGTGCGTTTTTTCCTTGTTACTTTGTCTTGCTTATTTCCCTTGGCTGTTATCTTCCCTCAGTTTGGCCTGTAGTATTGTTTTGTCTCCTCCCTGTCATCCTTCATTTTCTTTCTTTTTTATTTATTTATTTATTATTTGCCATCTCCCATTTTCTTCTCATTAGTCCATCCTGGGTCTTACAATTATTCTTACTGATATTCATCCTGTTATCCCGCATTGTAGTCCTTGACATATATCTTTTTATCACCATCATACTCATATTTAGCCTTCAGTTAAGTTATGACTGTGAGGTCACAGTTCATGCAGTGACTTGTGTTCATCCTTGCGGGCTGTTTCTTTTGTCCCCCACTGTTATGTAATCATAGGAGTACATACAGATGAGGTGGTTGGAGGAATGAAGACTTCCCATTGAGTATCTTTTGTTTGATTTGTAGGTTGGGAGTGTTTTTTTTTTTAGGTCATTAGGTTTGTTTGCTGGTTTGATAGCCAACTTGTCGTGACTTTAAAACATGATACCTTTTCAAGCCTAACATTCAAATGCAAGCTAAAATGTTCTGTATGAGATCACCAATAACAAAAAAAAAAATCTAAGAATGTCACTGTAAAGGACAAGCTGATGCTTTTGCAAGAGACAGAAGTAGGAAATGAAAGTACTTTCACTGCAAGTTCATGGAGCAGCATTACCACAGTAAATGTTACTTTCACCAGAAGACACACTGAGTCTCTAGAAATTACATCAGAGAGGACAGATTCTTGAATGCAAAACAAAACTCACACTGCATGGCAGCCTCCATCAGGCAATTGCGGGGGGGGGGTATAATCCTTAATTCATTCATAAAAATAATAATATTTGTTAATCAGGTAGCCCCACCGGACACACAGTCCCTTTTCAGGGGTGGTCCACCCACAAGCAATGTCTGGTGAAGTGACTTCCTCAAGGTCACACAGTAGACAAACGAGGGAATCAAACCCTGTACCACAGAAACTAGAACAACCTTACCACTCTGCAGCAACTATCATCCACTGACTGATGCCCTCTTTATAAGGGTCACATGGGAAGTAGCACATGTTCTTACAAAGAAGAGGTGTGAGACAAGAACATTTGTACATGTTGCTAATTTTACTCCGGAGTAATGCACACACTTACACATCACATTCTTAGTACCTGTAATGAGATGAGCTGCTGGACACCACCTTACCACAACTTCAGCTTGCAGTCACTTTCCATAATTAATTAACAGAAGTTTGAAGACTTAGTTTTGTGGAGGGTGGTCCCATGCACACTGATGTGGTGAATTTGTCCCTTAATTGACAAGTTGTATTAAGTCAGAAAAGATGGAATACATGCTTTCAACCAAAAAACAAATATTACCCTTACGTTTACTGAGTACAACCTCAGAGTCATTTATTTAGTAATCGGAGAAAATGAGGGTGAAGCCTGCCCTGTTTTCCTGCAAGAAAAATGACTTTCTATGGTAGTAAGTTTAGTAAGATGGGACACTGTGGGTAGACAGTTCCCTGGATGCAGGGTAAGGTACAGAACTTAAATTGGACACTATCCACACTTAACAGTTATAGGCCTAATCAGCTGACCTACTGGCATGCCTTTGGGACATGGAAGAAAACTGGAGACTATGAAAAAGCCCGTATTTATACAAGAAGGACATGCAGACTTTGTATAACAGTACCCCAACTGGGTAATTAACCAGAAAGCAAGAGTTGTGAAGTAGCAGTATTGACTACACCTCTGTACTGCCCATTTCAGAGTATAATAAATTAACTAAAAATTATAATAGCCACATAAAGTAAATCAGAAACATGAGTTCTGCAGAAGATACCAAGGACTGATGAAAAAGAGAATGTTTTTTTTTTCTCTTTAACCAGCAAATTCTCCTTAGTACACTCCACTGGAAGTTACTTTTCAAAAGACAGAAACAACAAGTGTCCCTATTTTTACAGTTGTTATATTTGGCGTGACCCAGATAACCAGAAATTAACTAGCTGACCAAGTGCCTGAGGCAGCAGCATGGTGGGGGGGCATAGAAGGTGGTGGTGGTTTTGGCTAGTTTCACTTATCCTGGATGAAACACAGGGTTTCCAACAAGAACTAACCTGTGGCATTTTGTATTTACTATGTATTAAATAATGTGCAGAGATTCTACCTCTCTGAAAAGAAATTTGGGGTCTATCTTTAATAGCTGTCAATAAAATTGGATCTGGTTTCTAAGCATCCCAAAACCTATTCACCCAATTCACAATAATTGAAGTTAGTCTATTATATTCAGTAACAAATAATATATCTCCCTTGAAATCATACTTAAAATAATATTTTCATTACTCTAACAAAATGAAAAAGTAGAACAAACAAAATACAAAAAACAAGAACACCTCTTCACATAACGGAAGAGTCCAGCTGCATCCAGGAAAAGAAAGTAGTTTGATTCAGTTACTCCTGTTAGAAATGGACTGCAAAAACAAAGCTTGGTATTTCCACATAGATGTTATATCTGAACAAATCCACTGTGAACTTGACAAGTACAAGTCACTATTTATTCGTAAAAAAAAAAGTGCTTTTGTTTCATACAAAAAGAAACTTCATCAGACAAGTGTCAGCACCAAAACATCAGCTTTAAATACACCCCTTAAAACTGTCACTCATTACAAAAGCATACTAAGACACACCCCCCATTCCATTCATGAATAAAAGTGCCATAAAATATCCTTTTATTTATTTATTTATTTTTTTTTTTAACTCTCCCTTGCATCCTAATCCTTAATATCATAGCCAGACTTAGGCATAGGCCAACTAGGCGGCCGCCTAGGGCGCCGCTCTATAAGGAGTGCTTTTCTAGTAAACTAGATGGTATAAATAGACGAGGATAGGGCAGCAGGTGAGAGGAGGCGCTGTGGAACCCTTTTGCCTAGGGTACCACTTGACCCAAGGCCGACCCTGCTTAGTATTATTTGATACACTTTGCCTAGATGTGGCACAACTCTTCCTATATGCTTTTTGTAATAGCTGGCATTTTATAACCATGATGTAAAACATTTATTATACAATAAAGCCATATTGCTATTCAAAAAAGAGCAGGCAGACTGAACAGCCCAACCAGCACGCCTGTTGTAAATCAAGCATATAACAGTAGAAAAAAGTCTGGCCACTGAAATACCATTGAGTGACCAGACTTTTTGTGACATATGCTGATTGACAGTGCAAAATATAAGAAACATCACCTGTGTTCTGCAAAGCAAAAACAGAAACCTTGATTTTCCCTGTATTTTTGCACCATCCCTCATAAAATTTCTGTTTTTTAAACAGTTAAAAAAACATAGCATCTGAGATTCTGTTTTCTCCTTTACTCCTCCTGCACTGATGTACTGTGCAAGTAGTGGAATATAAGTCCCTTAAGCATGCCCAGTACGTCAGTATAGGAGAGACAATGCGGAAGAAGACTGAAGTACACTTTAATATATATTATTTAAGAAAGATAAGCAATGTCTTTCTTAATGTCATTGTATTAATAAGCAGTAATCCACTGCTGTGGGTAGGTATATCAGAATTTACCTACACCCAGTCGTAGTCGTGGATTATTGATTCAATAAAATAAGTTGTTTATATTCGAAAATCCATCCACCCATTATATGCCCAATGGTCATGTGTTCATTCAACAAGTGGGAAAGTGTGTTCAGGATGGCAACTATTGTCATGTAAGAAATATATAGGGGCTATATCCTTCCTAAATAATTTAGTCTGTAATCTAGTTTTGTGTGTAAGTAATAACAAATCTAAGTATTCATAAGTAAACTTTAAATAAACTGAATTCTGATATATAACCCATTTAATAAACATTGACATTCTAACATATCTTTGCATAAAAGTAATAAATCATCAGTAAAATGGAAATACTATAAAAACCTTACCTCTAAAAAAAAAAAAACTTTGTACATTACATGTTCCTCAAAAAAAAAAATGCAGAACATAAATAAATTAGCATCTGGGTGTATATATGCAATATGGTGAGAATCTAGTTTGTTTGATGTAGGTGAGACAACAACAACATGTTTTAAAGTAAGAATGCAAGAACATTTAAGTAGTATAAAACAGGAAAAGTTAAAAAATCCAGTGGCCCACATTTTGATTATGTGCGTGTATGAAATGTTTCCAGTTTTAAATGCACTGTTTTGGGACAAGTTATATGTGATGAAAGGAAATTATCTAAATGTTTTGCTTAGAAATATGTACTTTATATTTAAAGTATGGGACAATTAAAACCTGATGGACTTGATCAGGAATTGGAATGGACATTTGTTTTGACATGATTGTTTAATTAACTGACTTATTATGTAATTACATTTTTTTGTAATACTGAATGGTGCGCTTTATTGTGATGTTTAAAATCCCTTGAAGACCAGATGGTCAAGGTGACAGGAGTCTGTTGAAGTAAAATATTTTATGTATGTTTTTTTTTTTTGATTTGTTTTTCCTTATTACCAGTGGTATCATTTCATATGGGTGGAATGAGTGAGACAAAAGGAAGACACATGGGTATGGTGGACAATGTGGGAAGGTTAAAAAAATTAAGCAAAACCTTGGGAATAGCCTGGGAGCCACGGCACAGATAATATAAATTGCTGTGAAATAACTGCTGCCTGAAGGCAGAGCAAACAAATGGTAACTCTCAGTTAGCAGACAGAATAGCGAAACTGCAGCAGCTAGTATGTCCCTCTGGTGCAGGCATGGGACTCAGACATACTCAAAAGTGTAGCTTCAAATTAAATATATATATATATATATATATATATATATATATATATGTGTGTGTGTATGTTTATATATATATATATATATATATATATATATATATATATAATATATATATATATCCACAAACAGAAAAAATATGTCTATGAACAATTTTCTCCACCTTCTCAGTAAACAGGTATGAGGATCCATCTCTGATTGAGGTACAGTGACACTCAAACTCCATTATAGAAGAACAAATCTGTTATTGGTCTTTGACCTATTAACCTAACATGAACAAATTTCTTATGTAGCTAATGCATAGTATTAAGTAACTCTTAGAAGTATAGCATTTTTTTTATAGTTTTTATATCACATACAACATTATTTACCCCAAAATACTACAGTCTACATACCCAAGGTTTCAGACAGCTTATGAGCACCTACACACACACACACAAACACACACACACTCACACACACACACACACACACACACACACACACACACACACACACACACACACACACACACACACACACACACCATGTGGTATATTTCCATGTCTGTTTATATTTATATCTAGCTTATCTATCAAACTCCATCAGATTGTCTTTGACATTAACTGGCCAGTACAGTGACCTTGTAAGTGCAGGCTTTATGATTATTAAATGTGAGAATGAAAGAGATACTTTTCAAGACCTACAGATCCCAGGTCTTTGAGTCAAAAGCAGAGAGCTCTAAAAGATGAATTCTCAAAATATTTACTTTCACTTATCAGTTAGGTTCATACTAGGCATTTATAAGCCTAGCCAGAGTGTGTTTGCTTTTAGCCACCCATTTTAAATTAATTTTGCTATGCCCTTTTTCGAGGTTAGTATACTGTGCCTCTGTCTAACAGTGACACAGAAGTGATACCCGGGGTAGACCTACGATCCCATCCATTCATCAAGATTCCTCTTGAAGAGAGTCAATGAGGGACTCTGCCTGACCTGGACTGGGATTTTATTCCAGAGTGAAGGGAGGTGCTGGGTTATGAATCTGTCCCTCCAGCATGTCCTATTTATTTCAGTGCTGAGGTTCAAGTCTCTCGAGCGCGTAGCTCGATGGGATTTGGATTTTCTGAGGTGCAGCATGTCCATTAATTCCGGGTTGGACATGGCTTTATACGTCAGGCACAGATCGCCTTTGAGCAGGCGGTATGCCACTGAGTAGAGCTGGAGTTTCTTTAACCGGGCAGCATATGGCATCTGTTTGAGCCCTTTGATCCTCTTGGTGAGGTACTTTTGGGGTCTTTCCAGTTGCTGCAGGTGTCTGGTAAGGTACATCCCAAAAGGGCATTGTACTCAATTATGGGCCTGATGAGGGATGAGTAAAGAGGCACGATGACCTCCCCTGATCTAGATGTGAATCCCTTCATGATTAGGTGGGCTGTATAAAATGTTTTTCTAACCAATTTGGCCATGTGGTTGTCAAATGTGAGATTGCTATCAACTTGGGTCCCCAGGTCCCTAATTACTTCTTCTGTACTTAATGGATTACCACCTATGTGGTAATTTGTGGGCACTTTGTTTTTGCCAAAGGGAATGACTATACACTTTTTGGCATTTAGCTTGAGGCCATGGCTCTGGCACCAGTTGTCTGTTTCTATGAGGCCTTTTTGGAGGATGCTTGTGTGGGCTGGAGAGTCGATTATGGCGCCCAGTTTGCAGTCATCTGTGAACTTGGTCAGCCACAGTCCTTCCATGTTGGCCTGTACCTCCGAGAAATATATACCGAACAAGAGAGGTCCCAGGACTGAGCCTTGTGGGACGCTTGTAATTGGTTTGGAGTCTGACATGGCTGCAGCAATTCTAACCAAGTGGGTTCTGTCCCTGAGCCAGTTTGCAACCCATCTAGTGACACAGGGGTTTATATTTAAGCTGGTGAGCTTATCTATAATGCCTGAGTGGAGTATTGTATCGAAGGCTTTTGCGAGGTCCAGGTAGGCTGTGTGGACCACCTTCCCCTAGTCAATGGCCTTGGTGACTGTTTCAAAGAAATCGACCAGGCTTAAGAGGCAGGATCTGCCCTTAACAAAGCCGAACTGGGTAGGATCCAGTGTCTGTAGGTCCCCAATATCTTTATTTATGAGGTCCATGATGATCCCTTCCATAGCTTTGCAGACCAAGCTAGTCAGGCTTATGGGGCGATAGTTTCCAGGATCCGTTTAGGCACCACCTTTGTGGAGAGGGACCACTGTTGCTGTACGCCACTCTTTGGGTACATATCCTGTAGTAAGGCTGAGACTGAACAGCAGTTTTATGTTTGGGTTTAGCTCTTCTTAGAGTTCATGTAGGACGAAGCCCGGGACACCGTCTGGTTCCATTGATGCTGTGTTTTTTGCTTTGGAGAGGGCGGCTCTTACCTGAGCATCCGAGATGTCAGGGGGGCAGCACTCTGCTGGGATAGATATTTGCCCTTTTGGTGGAGGGGGGGAGTTTGCACTGAACCTGTCAGCTAGGATGTTGGCAGTGTCTGTGGGTTCGGTGTATTTTTTGTCATTTTGGACCAATTCTGAGCATATCTGGGAATTCCCACCCAGGTTCCTAACATAACTAAAGAAAGCCTTGTGATTATCCTTAGTGTCCTGTGCAATTTTTCTGTCGAAGCTGGCCTTAGACGATTTTATGAGTGCCCGTAGTTTTTTGCTAATACTGATCAGAGATGCCTTCCCTTTTTGGGATTTTGCTCTGTCATGTAGTAGCTTCCTCCTTCTATTGTATAGTTTGTTTATGGCTGGGGTCCACCAGACAGGACGTCTGCCTTTGGAGGATTGGGTCTTGGTTTTATTTGGGATTGCATGATCCATGCATTCCTGAAGGTGTTCATAGAATGCGTTTATAAAGGATTCTGCAGTCTGGGCCATATTTTCCACAGGCCTGGGGGCTTTGAAGGATTCCACCTCGGTTTTGAGGAGTGTGAAATTTGCTTTAGAGAAGTTTTTCACTGTGGTTTTCTGGGCAGGGTGTGGGGTCGGGATGTGAATATCCAGTGAGATTAGTTTATGGTCTGATCTTACCAGTGAGGGATACACTTCTGGTCTGGAGCATAGAGTCCCCATGTTGGTGATGATCAGGTCCAGTATGTTTTCCCCTCTTGTGGGAGTGGTAACAAGTTGTTCCATAGCATTTGAGTTTATAAATTCTAGGAATCTTTGGTCTAGGGTGTTGGAGCTAGAGTAATGCTCCCAGTCTATGTTTGGGTAGTTGAAGTCGCCCAATATAATGGTGTTTGGAGAGACCTTCATATTTTCCAGTGTTCTCAGGAAGGCCGAGTGGGGTTCCTGGGTTTGGGAGGGTGGTCTGTTGCAGGATATAAACTGGAAGGCAGTTTTACCCACTGTTAGTTGCACATGGATAGTTTCTGATGCTTTGTGCCGTGCCACCAACCTGGAGGTGTGGGTATCTTTGATGAATATTGATACTCCCCCTCCTTTTGTGGTTGGGTCCAAGTTTTGGGGCCGAAAAGCATGGTATGAGGTATAACCTGGTAGTGCTGGGGTGCTCTCGGGAGCCTTGAACCAGGTTTCTGTTACTGCACAGATATCGATGTTCTCCATGCTAAGGAGAGTTTCGAGTGTGTGCATCTTGAGGTTTAGACTTCTGGCGTTGAGTAGCATTACTCTTAGTTTCTTATCCCTTGTGATACCTATGGAGGTGGGTTTGTCTTTTGAGCCTTGCCTAAAAAGGCACTATGGGGTAGCAAGAGCCTTTGCCAATATCCGAAAGCCCAGGGGTGACAGGTGCAAGCCGTCCCTAGCGAAGCATCGTGGCTTGTCGAGCATGTCATCCCAGGCTGACAGGCATTGGATCCCCTTTGAAGGACACCAATACTTAAGCCAGTTGTTGAAATTGATCATCTTGTCTTCATATTGTGGCATCATTCTTGGTGAGGGTAAGATGCTACTCAAGGTCAGGGTCATACCGGCCTGGGCTACATGCTCAGAGAGCTCCTCTATGTCTCTTTTCATGTAGTCCAGGCAGGTACGTCTCAGGTCATTCACACCAGTATGGACAATGACTGAGTCATATTTGTACTTGCCTTGTAGTGACCTGAGTGCTTGTGTTATGTGGCGGATCCTAGCGCCCGACAGGCAGCTCACCGTGACCTTCTCCTTGTTCAGCCTGGTGAGTGGGACGTCAGTGTGCCTGACGATAGAGTCACCTATTACAAGTGTATCAGGTGTGTTGTTTAGCCTTAAGGGCTGTGACTGTTCGGCACACTGGCTTTGTGAGCTATGTGTTGCACGTGTTTTGTTTTGGGGTAGCAGTTGCTTGGATGTCTGCTTTGGAGGTCTCTGCTGCTTAGGCAGATTTTTATTTAGAGCCTCTGAGTATGTTTTTGTGTGTTTATGTGTTTGGTTTGCTGTCGTGGTAGGTCTATGTGAGACTGGAATTGTAGTGTGTGGTTTCCTTCTCCTCCTGACTGGTTACGCCAGTACTGAGTTGAGAGAGCTTAGCCTCCAGTTTGGCTATATGGTTGCATCTCTCACATGTGTTGGAATTTGTTGGGAGGAGGAGAGGGTTGTCTGTGTACATGAGGCAGTTGTAACATTGCCTCAAGATTCCCAGATTCACCAGCTGGACCGGGGAGGAGATTGACAACTGACCTTTGGACATGCTAGAATAGTATTGGGAATTCCTTTATAATTGAAAAAAGGTCCAATGGGGAGCAAGGTACTCAAGGAGAGTTTGTGAGGGTGTAGTGCTTTTAATTATTTAGTGCTGACTTAGTGAGCAAGTGCCAGGTAACTTAAATGCAATGTATGGCACGTAACTTAAATGCAAAAACGACAGACAGTAACTTTCTTTCAAGTGAAACAAGGAAATAAGTACAGTAAGCAATGCAGATATCACTAGGGATCCACAGAAGCGCTGAAAAGCCGCGTTTTAGGTGGAATTAGCATTTCAGGGAAATAAGCAAACAAACAATAAGCATACAAACAAAGCTAGATTCAGCAGGCCTGGATCTAGTCTATGCTACAGCAAACAAGGTGTACCAATTTCAGTGAGAAACAGTTCAGATATGCAGGCACTATAAGCCTTTAACCAGAAATTCCCAGATCAGAAGGGCAGAGTCCAGCCTCTCCTCCCACAAGAGTGCAGACCATGAACCTTCTTAATGTAAAATAACTGGCCTGAAGCCCAAGTGCTTAAACCAGAACTAATACACTTTTAGAATAACAGACACTGAGCCCTCAATCAGCAGTGCCCAACTTAGAAGGATGTAAGCTACCTGTCCTGCCACCACACTGCAGGCCACAAACCTTCCTAATGTAAAACAACTGGTCTGAAGCCCAAGTGCTTAATCCAAAAGACTTAGAATGATAGCTACACTTCAATCAAGTTACTACCAAGCAGTAATAAATACAATTGAATACTTTAAAGAATGCCTGGATTAGTGCTCAAGTTATACAAACAAAGCTAGATTCAGCAGGCCTGGATCTAGTCCATGCTACAGTAAACAAGGTGTACCAATTTCAGTAAGAAGCAGTTCAAATATGCAGGCACTATAAGCCTTTAACCAGAAATTCCCAGCTCAGAAGGGCAGAGTCCAGCATCTCCTCCCACAAGAGTGCAGACCACGAACCCTCTTAATGTAAAATAACTGGCCTGAAGCCCAGGTGCTTAAACCAGAATTAATACACATTTAGAATAACAGACACTGAGCCCTCAATCAGCAGTTCCCAACTTAGAAGGATGTAAGCTACCTGTTCTGCCACTACAGTGCAGACCACAAACCTTCTTAATGTAAAACAACTGGTCTGAAGCCCAAGTGCTTAAACTAAAAGGCTTAGAATGAGTTGCACCAAGCAGTGATAAATACAATTGAGTACTTTTAAGATGACACAAAAGCAAAATAAAGTAGGAAGAAACACAAATACAGTAAAGGCAGATACATTTTTTTTCTTAAGTGGAAAGAGAGAAAGGAAAGAGAGAAAGGAGTAGTGGAAACTAAGCTGATTGGCCTTCTCAAATGTTCTCCCTGTACTGGGTAGAATGAGGTATTGACACTAGACTGGGAGGAGGGTCCCAGATCAAATTTACGCTAGGGGTGGGCAACTGCAAAGCCACCAACTATAAAAACACTATACCAACAGGGAGTGAGGGTGGGAAACAAACTGCAGAAATGTTTCTCACAGCTGAAAAGCAGCAGTGAGCCTTTAAATTAAATTTTTAAACAGCTAAAAGAGCCTCTAGAAAAAGAGTTTAACCGCAACAAGTTATCAGAAACAAACAACCCAACAGATGCTTAATAAAAGTGGACAATTTCCAGTTAATACCTCACACACAGTGAAACTAGCTAGAAAAATACACAGTACACAAAGTGCTATAAATAACAAAGAAATAAAGAACAAAATAAACAAAAAACAGGATACTTAATGTTATATATTATAGCTCTGAGTTTCTTCAGTGTCTTTCCTTCGATCAGCTCAGTGTGAAATGTATTGTATTATATTGTATTGTATTATATTTTTTTGTATTGTGTACATGTTTTTCTTTCATTGTTAGTATGTGTAATTTTGTAGAGCTTTTTTCCAGAGGCTTCTGCTAAAAATGGGTCTTGAACATCCTAGTCGGACCATCTGGGTAATCAAATATAAATAAATAAATAAATTCCCAAACAAACCATATTGAAACACGTAGAGGAAACACAGTTATTATACTAGTGGAGATAGGTATCCAAAACAGATTATAAAACAATAACATTTATTAAATCTTATGGGGCTTCTATGTGGCTCATCTAATTACTAAAGGGTTTGCATCTAGAAATAAAGAGGTTATAGTGCCCCTCTACTCGTCACTCATTAGACCCATCATATAGAGTACAATGCCCCATTTGGGATGTACCTCTCAAGACACTTCCAACAGCTGGAAAGACCACAAAAGTACCTCACCAAGAGGATTACTGGTCTCAAACATATGTCCTATGAAGCCCGACTGAAAAAACTCCGGCTGTACTCAGAGGCATATCGCTTACTCATAGGTGATCTCTGCCCGACTTACAAAGCCATGTCCAACTCAGAATTGATGGACATGCTCCACCTAAAGAAATCCAAGTCACTGAGAGCCACGCACTCTAGTGAGCTAAACCTCGCCAAAACAATAAATAGAACATGATGGAGGGATAGATTCTTGTCGTAGAGACTCCCCATGCTTTGGAACAAAATTCCAAATTACATCAGGCAGAGCCCCTCACTAACACTCTTCAAGAAAAACCTTGACGAGTGGATGGGTAACAGAAAATACACCCCTGGGATCACTTCATTGGCTCTGCTCGACAGAGGATGAGTTAATTAATCTATGGGGCGGCGAAAGCCGACAAACTCTGGCTAGGCTTATAAATGCCCTCGGGTAGATAGCCTAGTACCTACCTATGAACCTATGAAATCAGCTTTTATTTTTAAAGTTACTGAAGATGCTTTTGTGTGCTTTGTAGTAGAGTTCATGCAACAAGACTTGTTAAATAATCTAAATTAACTTAAGACAAAAATAAAACCTTGCTGTGAGTTAGCAAAATTTAGAGAAAATTAAGACTGTTTTGAAAAGAAAATGTAATGCTTGGTTGTAGTGAAGGGGAAGGTCTGATATCTGAGTGAATGTGTGTGTGTACCGTACTAGAAAGTTAAGCAAATCACCCAAGGCAAAGTTGTTTTTTTTTTTTTTTTTTTTTTTTTTTTATGCATGCAGTTGTGAAGCTTCTGAAAGGGTTTGTGAAAAAACAGAAGTGCTGGAAATTGTCTGAGTCCAAGAAGGTGAAGTCTCATTTCAATTCTGCATGTAAAGCAATGGTTAGTTGACTATATGTGGCACTTTCCAGTGTATGAAAAATAGCTGAATTTGAAAACAGTTAAATGTTTTTGGGGTAATAGTTCCATGACTATGTACGGTAGAAAAATATCTGAAAATGCCTTTTTAAAAAGTTTGTTGTGAAGTAATGTTTCTGTTGATGAACTTGCTGATGCAAATTATGTAAAAATGTCTTTTGAATCTTTGAAAAAAGCATGATAAGAGTGTTAGTAAAGAAAAAGCAAATGTGAACTTCAGAAAATGAAAGTTGCATGGGTAGAAACATCTACTTACAGTGAAAAGCCTGGTTGTGTATTTGCTATGCCACAGAAAACCATGTTCAAATCTAGTTAAAAGTGTTTACCTCAAGCTACTGAAATAAAAAGAGGTACATGTGTTCCATATACAAAGCAGTGAGCTATTGCTAATCAGTAGTTTGAGAGTGCTTGTTTTGAATAGAAAGGCACGTTTATACACAAATCCTTGGAAATTAAACTGAAAATGTTTGTTTAAAGACTGCAAACACAGTAACTGATTCTGTGGTAAATGAAACCTAAGCAGAAATGTAGAGTTTGGAAGTACGAATATGTGCTTGTTTAATGGAGAAGCGAGCAGAACCTCCAGTACTAAGTACTAAATAAGTATTAAGTGTGCACGTCATGTAGTAATGCAAAATTTCAGTTTCTGTTCCAGCTTCTTAAATGATTACTGGTACAGTTTACAGCTGCAAGCCTCAGTTGACACTCTCAGGTATCTGCCCAACAGCAGGGATCACACCCCCAATTCAGTGGGATCATTTGGTACATATTCTACAGTGCATGTCCTGCCTCCTAACAATTTGTACCAGCGGCAGCTACTGCTTTCATCCCACCAAGTTATGCTTTCCCTCAAATGCCCAGATTTGAACAGAATGTTGGGATTTAATTTACATATAAGCATGCTTTTCTGGCATCTCAGTTTGCCTGTTGCCAGTCCTGAATCCCTGGTTGTGCCCCTGCCCCACCTACAAGTTAGGATTGACAGCAGAGAGACAGTCAATCCAATCACACATTGGCAGAGGATGTTCTTGAAGCGGTGGCCCAGGCAGCTAAAGGCTTCTTCAAGCCGGCAAGGACAAAGCACGTGGATCCAGGGGGCCAGAGAAGTCAGCACGGGAGGAGGGTTCTTTAGGGCCTCTGTTCCCGAAGTTCCACCGAGGGTAGGCAAGTCCGTTCCTTCCTGTCTCCAGAGGCACTTCAGGGCCCAGGAGGCAGGGTGTCACCTCCTTCTGGTCACTTCAGCAGCCCTTCCTAGGGCTCCAGGGGTTCTTCCTCCTTCTGATAGTGGTTCTTTAGCAGGCTTTGCTTCAGTTCTGATTCTTGAGCTTCTTCAGGCTCCAGCCTATACCTTATTGAGCTTTCTTCAGGATCCTGATTTTAGAAGATCGTTGCCTTCTTTTGATATCCTTGTTAAATCAGAGGCTGTGATGGTCTTAGTCTTTCCCCTGATCTTCAGGAGTGTTTCTTTATTTGGAACTTCTCAGGCAGGGAAGTTTGATTTTCTGATTCTTATGGATATTTCTTCCTTCAGGGGACCCATTTTTTATTTCTTTTTTTACAGTTTCTCCAGGATTTGGAGGCATTAGGGTTCTTCTAGTTGATTTCTGACTTGTTTTCAGAGCCTTCTTCTAATTTCTGGATTTTAGGGATTTGGTGGTACCTGGACCTCTCTCTGAGTCTAGGCTTTGGATGCCTCTCCTGTTTCTTTTTCAGAGGCTATGGGGTGCCTCCTGTTAAGTAAGTAGGTATTTAAGGGTGCCTGAAGCTCATGAGTTAGGCTAAGTCCAGTAGGGGCCTAAGGGTGTTAAGGCTTGCCCGTTTAAGAAGGTTCTCTTCCGTTAAAAAAGAGTTCCTCCAGATAAAGAGAGAAAGCTTTGGATATAAGTTAAAGACCCTTTACATGAGGGCTCCCAGTTACCAGGGCTCTTAGATGCCAGTTGACTTACTTGTTATAAGCTTTGGTCTAAGTTCTCAGATAAAGGGCTCGTAATTGCTCTTAAAAGGTAAGAGACCCAAAAGAGTTACTGCGTCTGGAACAAAGCTCTCTTTTGTCAAGTTTTCATGCTTCTGTTCAAAGTTACAGGGCTGGCAGGCCTGAAGTCCAATGTTGAGGCTCATTCGTGCTTCGCTAGGAACAGGTCTGCTATTTATTACACCCATTTGTTGGATGTGGTTTTTAGCTTCCCATGGATATTTATTTTAATGGAACCTGTTTTGTTCAGGATGTTGAGGCAGCAGGGACAAAAAGTTTGGTTAACCAGAAGTCTGAAGACTGAAATTTATCATTTCAGGTTAAGCCTAATTTTTCTATGCAGGGGGCGCCTTTAAGGGCCTGGACTATCAAGGGGTGATTCTAAGGAGAGGACAGGGCGTCTGGGGGGCTATCTACAGGGGTTTTCAGGCAGGGGACAGGAGAGTTCAGGTCACCTCTCTTAAGGGTGCAGAGGGCAGTCCCTCCTCCTTTAGTAAACAGAGTGGGTCAGTGCTTAGCACAGCCAGAAGGAAGGACAGCACCTTTGCAGCCAGAGGCTTCTTGGACTAAAGCAGAAGGTAGGAGGTTTTTGGCACCAATTGGGAAGAAAATTGGAGTTTAATTTACCACCCTTTCAGGGTTTTTAGGTTCACCTCCAACAGATTTCTCTGCTACTCCAAATGGGAGCCATTCTTAGCTTCCTCTGCACAGATTTCTCTCTGCTAAAGATTCTCTCGCCTGTTCAGCTGGTCCAAGAAGGGAAACCGTGGAGACCAATTTTGGATTTATCTATCCTCAAAGAAGTTCTCGCCATTCCAATTCCAAATCTATCTATCCTATTCAGGATTTTGACTCTTGCTGGGCAATGTATCTGGAGTGACAGCTTATCTCTGAAGAGTCTTACCTTCATGTTCCTATCAGGCTAAGTCTCAGGGAGTCTTTCCTTCTGACTTCCTATCTCTTTATCATTTTGTTCAAGTTCCCTTTGGCTTTGTTACAGTATCTTATATTTTCAGTAGGTCTGCATTGCCTTATTAGCCTTCCTATCATGTTCAGGTCTTATTCACTTCTTTCTTATTCTTATTTGGGATAGCCAGGCTCCTTAAGCGAACAGAAGAGAAGTCCTATCATGGATCTTGAACGATTTCTGGATCTCAATGCTAAGGGATCTTTGCTAGCGATTCTAGGAGTTAAGACTAAGTGCTATGAGCCCAAGGGCAGCAGTGCTTCTAAATGTGAGGACTGTGTACAGTGCTGAGGACATGTGCTTGGACCCAGACTGAACACAGAATCCCAGATGACTGAATACCCAAAAGAATCAACATTTATTGACTGACTTTGCAGTCAGTCCTTCTCTACTCAGGTCAACTGTCTTGTCATCAGTCCTGCTGCCTTGGGGTTCGTCCTGCCTTTGCTTCTGGGGCTTCCCATCTCCAAACTTCCAAAGGAGGAAGCTACACGCAGACTGTCAAAATGTAGCACGAGCACTGCCAAAATTTGGCCATTGTTGACCAGATCATAGGAACATTCAAAAGGAATTCTGTCTGTGGCTCAGGAATGTCACCTACTGTCTGTGAGCGACAGATGCCTCAGACAAATAGCCGATTCTAACCAGACAGATGATGGGATTGGGAGACACGGAGTCATCTAAAGGAAGACATCTACAAGACATCGGGTTCATGTTAGCAGTCAATTACACATATCATGTTGAAGGTCATTCTTCAGGTGCAATTTGCAGTTCATCTTTTCAACACAACAGTTTTCCAGGGCGGTAGACAAACAAAAAGTCAAACACAACATCAACCTCACATCACAACAAAAGGGGAACATGTGGGGAGACTCTTCTCAGTTTTACAAGCAAATCTTTCAGCAAGGTTTCTTTAGTTTAAATCTACTCCTTAGGGCAATGAGCACAGAACTCCTTAGCAGATGTGTTGAGTAGACAAATTATGGATCCCGAGTATTTGGTGGGAATTGACAGTTTCATGGAAGAATTCAGATGTCATAAGAAGAAACTGGATAGACTACCATTCCTTCTCCACTAAACCACCAGCTGCCAAAGTTTTGCACAAAAGTTTTTCATCCAGCTTGGAAAGTGGATGCTCTTTCATTCAATTGGAGCAATCTTCATGTACCTTTCCCTTTCCCTCTCTCCCTCTCCTACTCCCAAAAGGTACTAGAAATAAGGACAGGATGCAAGCTCCAGATGATTTTAGATAGCCAGATTGGCCTCGACTGCATGAGTACCCACTACTGCCCCATGGCTGCCATATCTCCGACATTCCACACCTGCTGAGATTCCACACCTGACTCGTCAGGAGATCAGTCATTTACTCAATGTCAAACTTCACTTTCACCTGGACAGCTTTCCCTGTTCATTTTGTTTCTGGCTTCACAGTTTTCACAACAAGTTTTTTTGGAAGCCAGAAATTTTGGAAGCCAAGTGCACACAGATAAATGGAAGAGATTTTATTTGGAGTTTTATTTTTGGAGCATTTGATGTTTGAAGTTTTTAAGCCTAAAAATTTAAGTCTATTCTATCTTACTTACTTACTACTAGGGTCCAAGTCCCTTCCTTCTCTTCTAGGATTGCTGCTGCATCTGCTGCTGCTCACTATGATGATGACCCACCATTCTCATCCTTTGTTGTTTAAGCAATCTTAGAGGGGCAAAAGAATATAGACCCCCACGGAGAGCTCTTTTTCAGCCATCACAAGTCACATGTCACCAAAGTTTTTTTTTCTCCCTTGGTAATCTCCTCCATTTTGTCTCTTCCTGTTCCTCCTGAGTCTTTTTGGTTGTTGAGAGATAGCTCCGGACCACATCAAGCCTGCCTGAAATGGCTTCCTGTAGCTGTCAGTCTCTGAATCGTAGGGAGCTTTAAAAGAAGATAGTGATCAAGAATTATATTTGCTCTCAAACTTTAGCTAAATTGGAACTGACTCAATTATGAAGTGCCTATGATGCCTGTGTAGTCGGGCAGTCCCACTGTGTGTGTGTGTGTGTGTGTGTGTGTGTGGTACACTGACAATCTTTTATTTATGGTACTACTAACTAAAGTTTAAAAGAGAAAGGTACGAAATAGCAGGGTTTTTAATATTTTACAATAGTGTTTTGAGTAGGCACTGTGTTTGGAATTGCAGGATACAGCTTTAAAATCTCAGTTTCTAGTAAAATTAAAGTGTAAGGTAGTTTAGCAGAATTTGAAAATGGGAAGCATTGAGTAGTTCTTATACTAGCACATCCAACAGACTGTTGGGTCAGCCCTGGAGTCTGGAGTCTCCATGGGGTCCTTGGATCCCAGGGGTGTTGGCTCTCAATGGCCGCCATAGGTTTCTGCATTCAATGCCGTGGAAAGGTTTTTCTCCAGGTTGGAGACAGAGTGGTCAATAGTGGCCAGTAATCCTCACCAGCTATGTCTAGACCTGCGAACATGCATTCCTATGCTCCAGGACAGTCAACACCTCCAGGCCTCCAAGTCACACTACAACCAGGACCCACTGCCTCTTCCACCTCACATCTGGAGTACACAGTCCGGAACAGCCAAGAGAAGAGTTACTGCAAGATATATCATTGAGATTCCACCAAGAAATCTCACACAGAGGATGCTGACCTCTAGGAAAGAGAGGGTACCCCCAAGCCTCCCACCCCCTGGGAAGATTCCTCCTTTGTAAATCTTATGAAACTCTTGATCAGCAAAGTGGTTGGACTGACAAAGCCTCCTTGCTAGAGGAGTCAGTATCTTTGGAGGCCTTTGGTGTGAGCCTATCCACATCCTGAGTGATTCCCCCCATGGACACTGTTTATCGACCTGGTGTCCCAGAAGGGCATACAGGGAACCAGATATGGTGAAACGCATTCCAAAAACTCTGACAAAATTGTGACTTCCCCTAAGGACCAGACACATTGGAGTTAGGGGCCTGCAGTTGATCACTTATGGTGGCAGCAGACACCAAAAAGGATATTTTTGGTTCTTCGGTCCATCCCCCAAACAGGAAGTCCAGGGCTTTGGACTGCTTAGGGAAGCATGGCTGTCCTTCAGCAACCTTAGCGCTGACAGCTTTAAACTATTTGGTTCATGTGATAAGGCATCAGCTTGACGTTGACTTAGAAAGGTCGAAGGCAGTGAAGACACATCAGGTTCCTGAGATGCAAAAGACTCTAGAGATGCCGTTGTCAATCATGCATTCTATCACCAACATGTCTGTACATTTGTTGTCTAATGAAGCTGATGACACGTCTCACACAGCAGGAACCAGCATTGCCATGATGCGGTTATGTAATTTTGCAGTCTGCTTTAAGGCATCCTTTCTCAATGCCACTTTCAATGGCGCCTGTCTTTTTAGCCCAAAGGTCAAAGAAATGTTGACTAAGAGCAAGTAGGATGGAAAAGCACTGTCTGCTGTTAGTGCACTTTCCCACCCTTCAGTGGTCCTTCTACAGCAACCAAAAGAGGATGGATTCTCCTGCTTGCATGCCCCTCATGACAGGTGGGGAAACCAGAATGGATGCCATGAATGCAGCAGTGGTGGTCCATAGAAGCAGGGCTTCTACAGAGCTTTTTTCAGGAGGCCCTTTCAGCATAAGTGAT
Source organism: Protopterus annectens (assembly GCF_019279795.1). Taxonomy (NCBI): domain Eukaryota; kingdom Metazoa; phylum Chordata; order Ceratodontiformes; family Protopteridae; genus Protopterus; species Protopterus annectens. The sequence goes on from NC_056732.1 coordinate 1,628,670,503, forward strand.
GAATTGCACAACTGTCCTACTCTGGAGGCAGTCAAGGATTGCTTCCTCTCCACTTAAAAGTTTGGGAGGCCATCATCTTGGAAGCATTGATGTTGAGAGCCGTATGTAGAGGTTATACAATTCCATTTTTATTCTCACTGAAAGAAAACACCATATCCCTCCCAGACATTCCACCCCTTCAGAGAAGGGATGCAGCAGTCGAGATTCAGAAGCTGCAAACAAATTGTGTCATCCAAGAAGTCCCACAAGACCAACGAGGATCCAAGATCTTTTCCAGGTTATTTTTGGTGCCAAAGAAGGATAAGAATCCGAGGCCAGTTTTGGATCTGAGTAAACTGAACTGTTATGTCAAGCAGACTAAGTTCTGGATGGTCAATGTGCAGTCTCTTCTACCTCTGTGGAGGAAAGACGACTTGATGTGCTTGATGTCTACCATCATGAAAAGATTGTGAGGCAGTACAGGAGATTTCTCTGCTTTTGTCTGAGAGACGATCATTATCAGCCGCCCTTTGGTCTTACCATAACCTCCGGGTGTTCAAATGCAATGATGTTGTGGTAGCCTGACTCAGGCTGCAGGTTTTCCAGAACTTCTCATACCTGGATGATTGGCTCCTCGCCACCTCCATGAGGGCATTACTGATCAAGACTCGAGACTCCTTACTCCAGCAGTGTTTGTCTTTAGTAATCACTGTGAGCTAAGGGAAATCCAGTCTACAGCCTTTTTAAGTTTTAGAGTTCATAGGCTACTATTTGGATATGGTTTCTCAGACAGCAAAACTTCAAGTGCACAGGGTGTATTCTCTTTGAGCAGAGGTGACTCAGTTGCTTCTTTTTCACAAACCTTTGACCTCTGTCATCCTGAGGCTTTTTGTGTCACATGTCAGCATCACTTTGTCTTAGGGGGGCTGGGGGTATGTGGCAGCATGGAACCTATTACTTTAAATAGCTGCTAATTGGGTCTGTTCAAAATGAGATAAAAAGGAACATCAATATGTGAGGCACAGAGACTGCTGAGTAAAGAGAATGGGGGGTTCTCAGGCCACCTCTTATAGAGTTAACAGAAAGTAGTGGGTTGGGTCTTTTTGACGATCTCATGTATTCATAGAAAAGTAGAAGAGTCAAATGATGTGAAGTGACAAAAGTGAGGAGTTTAGTGTCATACTTCAATAGACTTAGAAATTGCATCAGTCAAGGCCCATATACTAAAATGCTTGGGAGGAGGAAGCTATTTGTAGAAAACTACAATAATTCAGTCCAGTACAAAACAGAGACAGACAGGCAGACTGCAAGAGAGGGTAGTACGCTGAATCTCTGGTGAGTAAAGAAGCAGCAAAAGGACATTTTTATACAAATTTGAATTATGTTCTATTTCAACAAGACTGAAATTTCAAGTGCAGAATGTACAATTCTTGAAATTGAATTTTGGGTGGTATCATGGGTTTGCTCAGAGACATTCAAGGACATGAACACTCTGAAAAGATGAAACCTATGGCATCTGCTTCTGCATCTCTACTTGAAGAAAAAACATTATACAAAGTTGCACAGAATATGCCAAGCCGCAGAAAATGTAGAAAATGTTTTCTCCCTGATTCACTCTGTCGCCGTGTCATGATTGATCCTGCAGATCTTAGCTAGGATGCAAGGTACATAAAGAAGAACAAGCCATGGAGGTAGCAGCCACTGAAGCTTAGGTCCAAGTGTGAGAGAAGCTGGCAAAACCATGGTGAATGACTTTCAGATCACCTTAAAGTGCTTCTGGCAAAACATCTGACAAGTAAGGAAGAAAAGATGGATATTGCATAAGCAGAACTCTGTGAAATAGTAACTTCAACTGGAAATGTTACTGAGAGGTAGGATAAACATTCTGAAGAATTTTTTAATTCATTTGGCATACCTTCGTCTGTAAAGACAGTGTCACAGTCAGATGGTAGGATGGGATTAATTTCTATAGATGAGGTCACTGCTGTGACTAAACAGTTATGTTGTAGCTCACTCAGTCTCTGCCATAGACTGCTGTGAAGGAAAAGATAGTTTGTTTTTACTTGTATTACTTTTTTGTAATTTATATTGCTTCCGTCTGTTTGTATGTTGTGGTGTATTTTCATTACACTGTGTTTTAAATGCATTCTGTTTTCTGTTACATATTTCAACTAGGAAACAGACCAGAGCTGTCTCTCTTGTGAGGCACACAGAAATTAGAGCAGATCACTTAAGGTTAATTACCTGAGAAGTGAGTGAGTAGCCAGGGACTAAGCCTTGTATTTAAGGGGTAAATAGGTTCAAAGATTAGTACCAAGCTAACTGCCCTTGTGGGACATTTTAGGACTAGCCAATTACCCCAAGTGAGAATTAAAGCCTGCACATTGTGTTTGTAAGGTAAACACCTTAACCATTATGCCAACCTCCCAACCTGAAATATTTCAAGGCTTTACTGGCAAAACTCACTCAGAATCTACTGAAAACTCCCATGGGGAAAAGGTTAGTTTGTTTTTCATTGTAATGCTTTCTTGTAATTTGTATTGCTTTACTGCTTTCTTCTATTTTGCATATTGTGCTGAATTTTCATTACACTGTGTTTTAATTGCATTCTGTTTTCTACTGCATATATACGCTACGAAAGAAGCAGAGCCATGTCTCTTATGAGTCACACAGAAATTAAATTTCCCCACACTGCTACCCCATTGTTTTTAAACTCACTGTCTCTGTAGTTGTCTATCCCCTATGTTAATTTGACCACATAATCCCTTCCCTCACATCCTTCATTAGCTATTGTTAGTAAGCACAAAACTATGATTTTGTGAAAGTCACTCCCTTGCTCAGCCTTTTAAATTTATTGACCCTCCCACTGTATTCCACAGAGCCAAAATACTAAGTGCCCACCCCCACCCAATCTGTCTTGCTGTTTTTAAAATTAGTGGCTCTCTCCTTAGACTGCTAAAGCTTGAGTTACCCCATCTTTCTGTTTAGTGCATTCTGCAACTCTTAGGATATTGACCAATTTTTAAGCTGACAAGTCATTCAATAACCCGTTAGAAAACTGGTTTGTTGGTTCCACTTTTTAATGAAATAAAAATAAAAAATACAATAATGCGACAACAATTCTCCATACTAAGCGCTTTCACCCACAATCATATAGGGCATCTTCAGAGTACAAATTCTTCACTAAAAAGCCATCCTTTGTATAGTTGGAATTAAATGAATAATTGATTAATTGGTTAATGATGTAATTGTATAATAACATAATTACTAGTAAGACACTGGAGAAACAGTATAAAAGAAACATCTAGAGAACAGTGTAAAAACACTGAAATTTTTTTTTTTTGTACAACATGTTATAATTTCGGCTTTTATGTCTACTGTTTTATGCTTTTATCTGTTAAACTTTTTTATCTGTCAAATAATTTTCATCTGTTAAATACTGGCAAACACTGTTAATTTTGATTAATCTTTATTTATATTTAGTGTTTATCAAATAATTACTAGAAAATGAAAGTTATGTTTTATTTAAGGTTTACAGTATTGGACACACGTTTTGGGACTACAAAAAAAAAAAAAAACGGGTTATTGAATAACTTGTCAGCTTACTAGTTGTTCCAATATATATCTGATATTGACCAATTTTCCCTCTTACCTTTAACATCTGCAACATCTAGCCCAAGGCCACCAGTTATTGGAGAGCCCACATTCTGCCTCCCAGTAGTTATGTTGATATTAGTGTTTTTGTTTTTTTTTCCTGGTGAAAGGAGCATAGGAAGATCATTTCCTGTACACGAATGTTCACCAGAATGCTTGATGACTGGACTGCTTCATATATGCCAGCTTTTAATTTGTGATATTGTTTTGCTAATGGTGAGAAAAGGAGAATAGGGTATTGGCTTCTAACTGTCTTTGATTGGACAGTGAGTGTCTGTGTGGGACCCTCCTGATTGGTTTGGTTGCTATTCAAGACATCTACCAGGAAAAGGCTACAACAAGCCTACAAAACTCCTGCATCATCTGGGAAAAGACTGTTGGTCACCAAAGAGCCTGTGGACTACTTCTCATCTTGGGATTGGTGCTACTGTTTTGATTCTGGCGAGAGAAGAAGCAAATGGACATTACATCCCAGCAGCTTGAAGCTGTGGTAAGACCAGCATTAGTAGTAGCCAGGTAGTAGCCAATTAGGTGAATCTCCACTATTCATCATTCTTGACAAAGCCATTTTTTTCTTTTCAGTAGGTACTGCTTGATTAGCTACTGTCTAACCAAACTTCAGAATTACTCCGTAAATACTTCATCCGTAACTTGTTCTACTTTAGTAGTTTCTCTCAAGTATTTGGCAGTGCACCATATAAACACAGGCACCTTGAGTTGACTTAAGTTTCACCAGTACCTGGTTAAATACAGGGCAACTAGTTTGCACAGTGACATGCACTGTCCCCCAAGTTGCAAACCAGATACTCCTGACTTTACTCTGTATTCCCACTGCAACTTTCTAATCAGTAAAAAAGAGACTGCTGCCATGGATATGAACTTTTCCACTGTCTCATTACCAGCTTGTGGATATGGGCATTGTGAGGTAATGTAGAAATTGCCTCATGTGAACTGACAACCAGCTAATTCTCAAACTGATAAGGTATGTGAAAGATGTATTCACATAATGTCACTGGAGGCAAAGCTCTTATAGAAAAACATTCTGTCATTTAGGTCGTCAGTAGTACAGATGCTGCACCCATCACAAACAGCATGAAACAGACACATAGACCTACGTATGCTGTAGCCTTATTAATCTCCAAATACCGCCTAGATGCAGCACACATAACAAATGCCCTCAGCAGCCCTAAGTGTACTCTTTCAAAACAACACCCACATCAACACTTACATCCACATCTCATGGAGTCTGTACTTCTAAGCCTATAAGGGAAGCCACCACACAGTCCAACATTCTGGTCATTGGAGATTCCATTGTGAGACACACTGATGTCCCTCTCATCAGGCTAAGAAGAAAGTCATGGTCAGTTACTTATTGGGATGAGAATCCGCTATATTATTCACACATTCAGTTTCAATGGACAAGTACCAGTATGACTCAGTCATAGTCCACGTGCATGTAAAGGACCTGAGATGTACTTCCCTAGACTATATGAAGGGAGACATCATGGAGTTCTCAGAATGTGTGAACCAGGCTGGTATGAGCCTAGCATTGAGCAACATTTTACCTTCTCCGAGGATGATGCCACAATATGAACAAAGATGACTAACTTTAATAATTGACTTAGTTTTTGGTGTCACCCTAAGGGGTCCATTATTTGTCAGCATGGAAACATATTGTCAGCAGATCACTCTACTTTGCCAGGGATGGCCTGCACCTCTCCACGTTAGGCTTTTGAACATTAGTTAAAACACTGTCCTCTCAACAGTGCCTTTTTGGGCAATGCCAAACAGAAAATACTTCCAACAAACTAAAACCAAAAAAATCAAAAGGTGTTACTGCTCAATCCTAGGAGTCTAAACAAGAAACAAAACTCCCTACAAGCACTCCTCACCCTAGAGAATGTTGAAGTCTATACAACCACTGAGACATGGTTTAAAGCCACAGAGATAACCCCTGCAGTGCAAGCCTGTAACGCCTTCCACATTTAGACCAGCTACTACACAGCTAGAGACTAAAGGTGGAGTTGTCTCGATTTACATCAAAAATAAATATACCTCCAGTCTGGTCGAACAGAATGACACACTTCAGCTTCTGCATATGTAAATCACCATAAGCAAAATCCCATACCACTTCCTTGCAAGCTATAAGTTCCCCTAAATGACTTAGTAAACCCATAGTAAGTATTTAAGCTTACTGGAAACACTATCCAACTCAATATCATATTCAGGGGTGATTTTAACTACCCCAGTGTTAACTGGGAATCATATACGATAACTAATGTGCAGGCATAGAGATTTCAGAATTTTGTAAATACAAACTGCCTGAAACAGATTGTCCGTGCACCGACTGTGGCTCAAACATACTGGATCTGGTCCTCACTAGTATCTGAGAGTACTGCCCCCCCACTGTAATGTCTTCAGTGGTGAGATCAGACCATAAAGACAGTCTCCTTTGAAGTAAAAATTAAACCTGGACCCCAATTAACCGTGGAATCAGTATGTTGTATAACGGAAGGAAGAAAATTGTAGCAACATTTAGAAGTTGTAGCACTCAGCAGGATAAAAGTGCTCTCATGAAACTAAACAAACAACTCAGAGGAAAAATAAATTATACCAAAACCAAATTCAAGTTAAATTTGTCCTCCCAGGCCAGGCACAACCACAGGGCAGTCTTTAGCTATATTCACAACTTCAGAGGTAATAGACTCTTGTGTGCAGAGCTCATTGTTGATGGAGCTACCAATCCTGAGCAGGAAGATATAGCAAACATATTGGCAGACAAGTTCAGCTTTAACTTTGTCTCTCTGTCCCTCACCAGCCTCCCCTCAGGAAATACCATCATATGTAACTCCCACTATTATCACTATGGAACAGGTTCATAGTGCCCTCTCTAAGGCCAAGAACACTTCATCGATGGGTCCCAATAGTACCCTATGTTGTTTTCTAAATAGTGTAAAACATGACCTGTCAGGCTGTCTAGAGTCACTCTTTACCTGTAACCATCAAACAGCTTTCATGCCTCATGAATGGAGAACAGCAACCATTATCCCCTGGACAAAGGTGGGCCATCTACTGGCCCTGGACACTACAAACCTGTAAGTGTCACTAGTCTAATATGCAAAGCCATGAAAGGAATTATCATAACAACAATGACATAGGAAACATCCAGACACTGGACCCAACCTAATTTGGTATCATCAAGGGCAGTTCATACCTTCTCATCCTGGTTGTCTTCTTTGAGAAGGTTAGCAAAGTAGTGGCTAGGACATAATGGTTCACACTGCCTACCTTGGTCTGGCCTAGACATTTTTTTAAACACCTTTATTAAATTATCACTTAAGGCATTGGCAAACATTCATTAGCAGAAAAGAAAACAAGCCATATTAACATTTTCCCTTTACATACATTATACATTACATATCTTTTCTTTCTTTGTAACTGTCATCAGTCCAGCATTACATAAGTTGCTCAACTCCTGCCTTCCCTTAAACCTGACTCCTCTGCGTGAATATTATTCTGCATGTATTGTTCCTACAATTTCCATTTATTTCTATGTAATTTGCTGCTTCCCTTTTGTACAGATCTCTTTCAGTATTTTTTATCCCTTTTATAACATTCAGTACTTCAAATACAGTTGGTTTAGACTTTGATTTCCATTTTCTAGTAATTGTTGTTTGGCAGCCAACAGAATTAAACTTAATAAGGCCTTAGTGTGTCTGGACAATTCAGATCCTGTGTTGCAGCTCAAAAAATCATTCCCTAGTTATAGCCCTTTACTCCCAATGTTTCTGACTAAGTACTCTGTATGGAATCTTTAAAATCTGCCAAATTATTACACTCCCAAACATATGTTCCCAGTTATCGCTTTCTTCCTATCATACCACAAAAAAATTGTGTCTACCTTCAGGAAAAATTCCTTGGAGTTTGCTTAAGGAATAAAGAAATACTTATGCAAACACTTCCAAACAATGATCTTAAACCTTCTGGATTTTGTTGCATACTTGGGAGCCATAGGTATATCCTACAGCTCCTTGCTTGTAAAATCCTTTTCCAGTCTCTCTTCCCAATCTTTTCTATCCTCCTCAGTGATTCTTATAGTTATCATGCAGTATTTTTTATGTCTTATTAATTATCCCTTTTAACAGTATTTTCTGTTGTAGATTCAACTAAAAACTCCACTAGAGTAGGGCATGCACTTATTATTCCCTTTTTCTATGCCTGTGTTGTGATATCAATCCTAATAGGCAAGGCAGTATCTAGCCTGCAGTCCAAATCACCTTGGCCTCATCCCACTCTTCCCTCTCGAGTTATTTGCTCCTAATACCTTGGTTTCTTTGCCAGTTTCTGCAGTAAATTCCAGCCATTTTGCCTACTTCTGTACCCCTACTTTCAGTTATCCCTCTTGGCAAATATTTTTCCATTCTCATATTGGCTTAGTTCTTAGAATAATTTGTACTACTTTATGAATGTAAATATTCTGTATGGTTGTTATTATTCTCCTTAGAGATCTACATTCAAAACCCACTTCTCCATTGGTTCATCATATTCCCTTGCCAATTTGAATTGTAGCTTTCTGCTTGTTTTATGTATATGAGCCTTAACTGTGTAGCTCTGAAATATCCCTTCAAATCAGGTAATCTTAAACCACCTTGTTTTACTTGAAGGAACAATGTATCACTCTTAATCATGTCCTTTTCTCCTCCCAGATAAATTCCTTGAACTCTTTAATAATTATTATCCACAACTTCTCCTTTGGTTGATAAAAATATGCCTGATCCATAGATAAAGCTAAAGGGAGTTAACAACATTTTCACTGCTTATATCTTACTATCTATATCCATAAACAAGACTTCCAGTTTCTCAGTTTTTGTATAATCTTTTGTTCATTCTCGTCCTGCATATCCATAGCTGCCCATAACAGAAGCCTTTTTAATCCATACTTTTAAATGATCTGTCCAAGGCATTTGAGACAGTACACCATTCAGTCAGGCACCATTGACAAACTCAGGAAGTTGGGTATAAACCCTTATATCCCCTGCTGGATAGCCAGCTGGCTTATAGACAGGGCCCAGGAAGTTAGAATTAGGGAGTCCACCTGTACAAGGAGGTCAGTCACCAGTGGTATCCCTCAGAGATTGATCCTGGGACCTCTCTTTTTGGCATCAACTTCTCTGAAGTCAATGCCAAGGGCCTCTGGCTGACCAAATTTGCAGACAATTGCAAATTAGGAGCAGTCCTAGAATCCCCCACCAACACTAATGTTCTTCAAAAATGGCTGACACAGGCAACTGTGTCATTTTTTTTTTGGTTGGGAGGGTGGCCTAATGGTTAAGGTGTTTGCCTTACAAACACAAGGTACAGGGTTTGAGTCTCACAAGGGATAACTGGCTAGGCTTAAAATGGCTCGCAAGGGCAGTTAGCCTAGTACTAATCTATGAACCTATGAACTAGTTGTTGTCAGAGCCATGAACTAAACTAAATGCCAAGAAATGCATAATAGTATCCTTTGGGAAGTCAGCCACCCCTGGTAACTATCATATTGGTAACACACCCTTAAGAGTTGACTCAGTAATCAGGGCTTAGGGGCACACACAGACAGTAATCTGTCCCTTGAAAATCTTGCATCTGCGGTAGTAAGGAAATCATTCAAAGCTGTGCAAATTATAAACAAAGGTATGGTATCTAGGTCCAAGGAGGCCATCGTTCCCCAGTATTCAGCATTCATCAGACCTATCATTGAGTACAATGCCTCCTTTCATTTGTACCTAACCAGGCACATCCAACAAATGGAATGTTCAGAGGTTCCTTACTAAAAGAATATAGGGCGTTGTGATGCCCGTGCCCTGGCCCAAAAATCAAGGAGCCTCAATCCTCACCACAAACACCAGAGAAGAGCGTCTCATATAAGAGGAAAGGATATAAAATACACACAGTAAAGTGCAATTCCCCTTAAGAGCACACAGAGATCACAGTCAGTCTGGGGCTGGTTGCTCCTTTGCTCTCCAGGTCCCCAATTAGACTCCCCACTGGCACAGCTATAGGGTCCAGATCTCAGCCTAACTGGCAAGCTAACTTCCAGTACCCTGTCTGTCCAACCAGTGCTTCGTGTCCCTGCCCAAGTAGCTGACACACACACACACACACACACACACACACACACACACACACACACACACACACACACTTTGAGATAAGTATTTATACAACTTCACAGACACTCTTGGGAAAGACTGACACAGATTACCCAGATGTGCCCCATACCCAGGCTATACGGTAGTAATTCCTGCCATGACTAGCTAATAATTATCAGCTACCCAAAGGCCCATAAAAGGGTGTCCAATTATTACTCTGCAATATTATTATCCAATTGGTAAGTGTGACTAAACAGTCTTAATGCTTATTAGAGTGGCTTTGTACAATAAACTCTATAAATATGCAATGTACTCTAGAGCTTAACTTATCTCTACATAAACCAGCCACAGTTGAAAAGGGTTTAAAAATATTTAATAATAAATACTAAAAACACAAGACAATACTAGGACACCACAGTGCTATGCAAGAGTTCAGAGATCACACAGAAACTTAAAATAATTCAGTAGTATAGTTCTGACATAACAGCAAAAACACTTAGTCTAATCTTTTCTAATTCCTAGCTATTCCTACAAGAAAACATACTTCTAAAGTAACTTACATAGAGCAAATGGCAGTGCTGAGTTGGATAGTCAGACAAAAATGCTTAATAATCTCTGGTTCTCACTGTTTAAATTGCTATTGCAGTTCTGATAAACAAAACATCATCTTTTGCATTTTCCTGGTGTTCCTAGGCTGACAGATTAACTATATTTACATTCTTAACATCTCCCTTTTGTCATCTTGCAGCTGGTCAGAAAATAGCAATAAAAATGCATTTGCATGTTTAAATCTAGCAATTTAACTCTCAGTTAAAACAATAGAAAGAATGTGCTAGTCCAGACTGAATGACTCCGAGCTCTGGAGATCAAAGGATAGATTTGAAATAATTTTAACTTCAAAAGAAAGATTTGAAATGCTTGACTTCCCTTACAGCAGATGGCAGTGTTGCTACAATCTTGAAGTTCAACATTTTAGTATTTTCTTTCATTTAAGGAAAAGAACTTGTAGTTTATATCCATATTTATAAATATGTACCAAATTCTATTTGACTAGGCTGGCAGCCTTCACCCATCTCTACCAGTCTTCACAGGTATAAATAACATGTCCTTTGCAGACCACCTCAAAGCCATATCCCTGTATTCTGATTCCTACAGGTTATTGAGGGGAGATCTATTGGTTTGGCACCTTTGTCTCTAATGAAAAAACACAGCCTGTAAGTGGTTCATCTCCCAAGGCTCTGCTTGTAAATGGGTCATCTCCCAAGCCCCTGCTTACACTTATCAAGGGTATCACAACTTGCCACAGGTTTGGGATGCACGGCTAGGCTTAAAAAGGCCCCAGTGTTCATTAGCTTAGTACAGACATGTGAACTTATAAGAGTGGATGAGATCCACACAGAAATGGTGAATGTACAGGACATTGTGAGGGTTAGTAGTAACAAGTCTTCTTAGTGTTGAATAGAAGACTGGAACAGTATCTGTAGAATAGCAAACTATGGTAGGGGTCCTCATTTTAAACAAGGGTAAGTGCTGGAATGTTTCACTTGTAGAGGGACCGTGTTCCTTAGCTTCCTTGGGAAAATTTGTGTCACGTTGATGAAAAGATGACTGCGTCCTGTGGTCAAGCTTCTGAATCGGGAGAAGCAGGGCAAATTACTAAATGCAAAACAGTGAGTCATTTCATTGTCCTTGCACAGATAGCAGATGAGTCAGGAGGGTTTAGTAATACTCTCTACATGTTTATTGTGGATCAGGAGAAGGCATATGACTCTGTACCCCAGATTGTCTTGTAGGAGGTGTTAGAATGGGGTCCCAGGGTAGCTACTTTATGCCATCTAGTCCCTTTATTTGAGGAGTGAGGGTTGTACCTGTATTTTCTTAGTATTAAATTTATGATGGGGAGAAGACTTCATAAGGCTTTTACCTCATCTCATTTCCTATTTGTGATTTTCATACAGAGGTGATCAAGGCACATCCAAGGTCTGGAGAGAATCCAGTTTGGATTGGTGAAAGCTGCATCACTGTTGTGTTTAGACACTGTTGAGTTCTTAGCCTGAGTGGCTGTGGTCTACAGTGTACATTGGTGTAGTTTACTACTGTGTGTGAAGCATACCTCTCAACCTCTTGGCATAAAAATTCTGTACAAAGTTAAATATAGTAGGGGAACCATGGTCAAAAATCAGGGACAAGATTATAAATATTGCTCTTATAAACTTAAAAAGGTGATAGAATAACAGGTTTTACTTCAGCATGCATTTTTGAAGGCAATGTATTCTGAAATAGAAATGTCTGTAATATTATTTAGAGACTTCAGTTCTCAATGATTTGCCAGAAAACCACACATTTTGTGAGGAACAGACCAAAACCATGTAGCAAAACTCTGGACATTCTGCATAATTCTGGAGAGTTGAGAGGTGTGGTATGAGGGTCACCTTCAAATCAGAGGTCCTGCCTCTTTCCTGGAAAAGAGTAGATGGCTTTCTACAGGTGTGGGAGGGACTTGTGTGCACCACTGCATAATCTGTTAACAGTACTGATTTTGTTTTAATTCTTTTTACATTCCCTATATCTTCTGCCCTTACGAAGAGTTTGTCCAATCTGGACCTCCTTTTATACCTTGGGGAGTAATATGTGTAGTCTATCTTTTGTTGTCGCCTCCAACAATCCATCCATCCCACCTGTCTGCAAAAATTTGCTAAATGTATTCATCATTCCTTAGTTTGTGATTTCTTTGTTCTCCATTCAGTTCATCTTTTGCCACTAAAGAATTCCCGTCTGCCATCGCTATTACTATGCCTTCCTTATCACTCTTGTTAGTAGCCTCCTCCTTTCTTTTAGCTGTGCTTTGAGTGGCAAATATACTCCTACAATTTTCATTCTTTTCCCACTAATCTGTCTTTATCTTCAAAAAAATTCCTCTGCTTCTTATCCCTAGGTTCTTTTTTTGCCACGATCACAAACCTCTTGTTTTTTCTTACCTTTCCATTCTGAGTTTCTTAATACTGTAAACTATGTAATCTTTAGCTTTTTGTATTCCTCTGTGTTTAGGTGAGTTTCTGTTAGTGCAGTAATTTCTACTTCTGATTGTTTTACATAGTTCAGAGTTCTCCACCTTTTTGTTAGATTGTTTAACTCATTCACATTTTGTGTAGCCACTTCTGTTACTAATGTATACCCCTCTTTCATCTGTGCGTTTAACTGTTCCATGCTTACGAATCCCCATTCTTCTTCTTAGTGATGATTTCCTCCTGCTTCCATTTTTTATTTTATTTATTTATTTAAGATTTGTTGACTGTGAAAGTCCGACTAGGACAGAGCCTATTTTCAGCAGAGGCCCAGGGAGAAATGCTCCAGATGCATATCTTTGGAAAGTGGGAGGGAACCAGAGTACCTAGAGGAAACCCACACAAATTTAGGGAGGACATGCAGACTCATTACAGAAGGCAACCCAGCTGAGAATCAAACCAGTGAACCTCTTGCTGTGAGGTAACAATGTTAACTGCTCCACCACTGTGCCGCCTATTTCCTGCACATATCAAGACCCAAGTAAAATCATGCTACTGTGCATTATTTCTTTTTCTGTCCACAACCCCCAGATCAGCAGATGGAATTTTTCTCTCACTTCTCTAGTTAACTTGTATTTCCTCACCCCTCTTCCCTAACTACCCAACATTTTTTTTATCAACTGTGTCCATCCTTTTCTTTTACTTCTGCAAACACAGTGGCCCACTGCTATCTGCCTGCACACCCATTCCCTCTAACCTTACTCATGTTGTTATTTTCCTAGTTCATCTGGTCCCTGTTTCTTTTCCATTAATTGTGTAGTTTCTGTCTGTTTCTAAACCACTACCACTTAACTTCTGTTCTACTTTGAGTCATATTAATATGTTAATTTCGAGAAGTTACTTCCTTTTGCTTCTGGTTTTTGCTAAGCTGCCATCTTTGATATATTCCTATTATTTGCATGTTATTACACAACTGATGAGTCTGATATGAAGCTTTATCGTTCCTTACATTAATTGGGATGACCCCTCTTCCTCCTTCTCTAGTTTCTGTGTACCTATTCTTCACTACTTAATAATCTTATTTATTATTGTGTTGTGGTGTGGTACATTTCACAGATTCCTTTCCCCTAGAATAGTGTTGTAACCCATTTCCTCCCTTGGTACAAGCTTTTTAATATTACTATATTATTTATTTTATTCTGCAGGAAATGTCTCTTAATTCTGTATTTATTTTTTTTATTATTTTGCACATTTCTCCATAGTTGACTGGTGTTCCCCTCGACACAGTGGTTTATCCTAACCTTCATCCAGTCCCCCCTGCTAGCTTCTTATGGATTCACCAGTGATATTTGTTCTACTATTTGAAGGACTGGGATGCTTATTCCCTGACATTTTCAATATGTAAATGTAAAAGAAAGCAAAGATGAATCAGCTTTCTCATCTGTTTGCCACATATGAGCCATCTAAGAATCAGTGAGGGTTGTACAAATACAGTTAATTTCATTCATGAATGATGAGTGGTTACAGTTTTTATTGCCTTTTATGTTTGGGGCCAATTGTCACAAGTCCCTTCTTCCAAGAGTCTCTTATTTCTATTTTTACATTTATAGGTTAGTGTCCCTTATTTTCCATCCCTTTGTGATTACTTCACCTTTCATATCCTGTTCTTTTTGTCCTGTATTATTTCCAGCTTTTCCTCCAATGCCTTCTTTCTCCTGAATAAGGGATATTGTGATCTATTCATGACTTGTAACTCTCTGCTGCTGGTAGCTCTGTCAGCCCAGAGATTGTCCTTTGCATGTGTTACCTTTCCTTCTCTCAGCTAATTAGCAGGCTTTTGTAGTGCTGCATTTGCTTTTTTCAGATGTGGGGCACCAGAGATTCTCATTTGAGCTGGGTATAATATCCTCTAGCAGAGTCCATCCTTTCTACAGATTCTGGTTACTGGCAGTACAACAACCCACACCTTCTCTTCCTCATTTCCATTAAGCAATCCTTTTCTAGCTACACCCTCTGTTCATCGGTCAAATGTCTGGTTCCTGGCTTCGAAACTTTTTGAAGGATTTTCTTCATGTTCATCGTGTTTCACTGTTGCAGTCATTACACTTGGGTTATCCTGCTGGCAGGCTACCCGCAGTCGGCCTGAATTCCAAAGCCTAGGTCCAGCGTCGGTTGTTGTCGCCTCTTCCCTGACGTCAGTGCGCCAGGGGTATAAAAGATGCAGCCGACGCCATTTTCTCCAGTCTTTCTTGCCTTGCGGTGCCCGAAGCAAAAGCAGTTCGCAAGTGCCGGTCGGCTGACTCCTGAGATTTTCAAATTCGAATTTCAGATCCAAAGTCTTCATTAAAGCTAAGTACCCCATTGGGGAAACTTTTTTCTTGCTCCAGACCAATGTCAGAAAAAGGTTAACAATTGTATTTCTTGTGGGAAGCAAATACCTCATAAGGATTTTCATTCTTACTGTATTCCTTGCCTAGGCCCTGATCACAACGTTGCTAGCTGTTGGTTTTGCGCTAGATTTAACCAACGCACTATTAAGTGTCGGTACGAATTTACCTTTCATTACTTTGGCCGAAGATTCAATTATATAATGCCATCAGAACAACCGATGACCGGAGTTTATAAAAAGCGCAAGGAAAAGGAAAAGGACAGGCATCCGAGGTCCAAAACCAATGACGAGGCTTCCGCTAAGCCAGTCGCCTGTTTACCGGTTCTCAGTGAGGCACTACCTCAGAGCCACAGGCTGCTGCTGATTCCCACATGGAGCCAGCTAGGCCTCTGGATACTCAAGGTATTGGACACTCGGAAATTATTCCCTCAGATGGGTCTGGAGCCGCTGAGCAGGCATCGACTTCTGAGGGTGTTTTCAGACCTACACAGCTATATGTAAAGCCTACCTCAGCTTCCAATTCAAAGACTAAAGCAGCTCTAAAGACAAAGAAACAAGTACAGCATTCTCCTGGACAGACTTCCATGCCTAAAAAACAGATGCTCAGAATGGCCGAAGACCTAATTACCTTGATCAGGGGTTCCCATCCCCCTCCTGATAAGAGGCCTAGGCAAGAGACAGAATATGAATCTTCAGATCAGGTTTCCATTTCCTCTGACTCCTCTTCTGAGCAGGAATACTCTCTTCCTCCCTATGAGGATTCTGATGCTGAAGAATCTATTCCTTCAGCCTCTCCTCCTGAAGATTTATCTTTTGGGGAAACCCTGCATACCATGTGGGAGCAAGACTACTCAGAATCAAAGAAAAGGCTTAGAGATTTTCTTTTACTGCCTCAGCACATGCCACTTGCTATTCCCCCTGTGTTGGACATTGTAGATGATGTATTTTCAGAGTCCGCCCTTTCTCCTGACTCTTTACCCCCTGCCCCCTGTAAAACCAGACAGATACTACAGGGTTCCAGACCCACATAAATTTCTTTACAAAAACCCTGTTGCTGATCCAGAAACTATTTGTCAGGGTCCCAAAAGGGTCAAGGCTTCTACTGCAAAAAACCCTATCCCCTCTGACAGGGATTCTAGGGCACCAGACAGATGGGGGAAGAAAGTTTACACTTCTGCTACTTTGGCTGTGAGGGCTTTAAACTGTCAATTTCCTATGCTTAAATATCAGCAAAACTTAATGCCACTGCTAAAACAGAAAATGTTGGCAAATTCTGATTGTGCAGAAAATAAGGAAATGCAGGATTTATTGCATGCAACTGAACAAGTGGGAAAGCATGCATTGCAATATGGTTTTGATTCTCTAGAGGCCTATTGCAGGGCCGCAGTTACGAGTTCTGTCATTAGGAGGCATGCTTGGTTAAAGGAATAGATTCTACCTGATCATGTTAAGGCAAAATTACTAGATGCTCCATTACAGCATGATACTTTACTTGGTGTTAAAGCAGAGGCGGTGTTGAAGAAAATGGAGGACAAAGCGAAATCTATGCAAACAGTAAAGGATTTCTTACAGGTACATCCACCCAGATTTAGCAGAAACTGACCTACTAAGAATTGGTCCTTTCCAGTGTCAGGCAGACCACAAAGGGGCGGATACAGATGCCCTAGAGGAAGATCCCAGCCCCAGGGCTCATACAGGCCTAAATATTGGGTCGTTTCTACCTCCAAAAGTGATGAAGACAAATCACAGCCATACAGGAAACAGTCCCAATGACTTCCCTCTGCCAGCACCAAGCACTTATCTTTTGGCAGCCCCCTTGGGGGGAAAACTAGCACTTTTTTCACAAAACTGGCACATGATCACCCAGGACAAATGAGTCTTGAATATAGTGTCCCAGGGCTACAGGTTCCACTTTCACACCCTGTCAAGGACAAAAGGTATGCCAGACCTGCCACACAATCAATGGGCAGAGGCACAAAAACAAGTTTCTTCCCTCATGGACATGAGGGCCATTCAGCGAGTACCACAGCAAGAGCAGGGAGAAGGATTTTACTCAAGGCTTTTCTTGGTACCCCAAAAGGACAAAGCCTGAAGGCCAATACTGGACCTGTCTATTCTGAATACATTCCTGGACGTTCCAAAATTCAAAATGTTGACTTTGCAGCAGCTTCTGCCCATGCTGGGCAAGAAGGCTTGGCTTGTAACTTTGGACCTAAAAGAGGCATACCTGCATGTACCAATCAGACAATCTTGCAGAAGATACCTCAGATTCATAGCTGGCTCAATGCACTACCAGTTCTCTGCACTGCCCTTTGGCTTATCTACTGCGCCCAGGGTCTTCACAAAATGCCTAGCATCAGTAATTGCATATTGCAGACCAATAGGAATTCAAATATATCCTTACTTAGACGATTGCCTTATTCAAGCAGAGAACAAGGACATTCTACTAGAACACCTGGCGTTTGTAAAAAGATTATTGATTTGCCTAGGATACACAGTAAACAAAAAGAAATCAAAATCAGTACCCTCTCACGAGATAATATTCCTGGTTACAAGCTTAAATACAACTGCCCAGATGGCTTATCTCATGCCAGACAAACAAAGGCAACTGACGTCTTACTTCACAATGTTGGCAACAAAGACCCAGTTAACTGCAAGAAAAATTCTGCAGGCCTTGGGCTTCATGGCATCCTGCATTCTGCTAATTCCATATGCCAGACTGCATATGAGGAAACTACAATGGTATCTAAAAAGTGTTTGGACTCAACATTGCCACAGCCTGGAAGCATTGATTACCCTCATTCCTTGCCTTCAACAGGAGTTTCGATGGTGGGCATAGTCCTGTCACCTCAACAAGGGACAGCCATTCAACCTACCCACGGCCAGACAGTCAATAACAACAGATGCTTCAGATTATGCCTGGTGGCATGATAACAAAGAAATGGGGATGCCCAGACATAGATCTTTTTGCCTCCCCTCACAACTGCCAACTACAGAGATTCTGCACAAGGACTTATCACAAGCAAGCATGGAAAGTGGATGCTCTATCATTCAGCTGGAAAGCCCTGACAGTATACACCTTTCCTCCTCTGCCTCTCCTTCCCAAGGTACTCCTAAAGGTCAGACAAGAGAAGACAAAAATGATTCTTATTGCTCCAGACTGGCCCCGCCAGCACTGGTACCCAATCCTAAAGAGCTTGTCTCAAGGCCCAGTCTGGATATTGCCTCTAATTCCTCACTTACTGAACCAACAAAACAATCAGATCCTGCACAGCAAACTCAGGACCCTAAATCTGGCAGCATGGTGAATAATGTAGCCATTCAGAACATACCTCTCTCTAAAGCAGTGATGGATGTTATTTTGGAGGCCAGGAGGCCAAGTACCAAAAAATGTTATGCAGAAAAATGGAAGAGATTCTGTGCTTGGAACCAGGCACAAGGAATTGACACGCTTGTACCAAATATTCCTCAAATTTTACAATACCTAACTGAGATGCTGGACAAAGGCCTATCCTTCTCATCAGTTAAAATCCATGCCTCTGCCATTTCAGCTCATTACAATACGGAACCACCAATTTTTTTCTTACCCATTGCTAAGGCAGCACCTCAGAGGAGTCAAAAACATAAGACCTCCAAGGAGAGCACCAGTACCTACATGGGACCTCAATTATGTCTTGGAGAAACTTACACTGCCGCCTTTTGAGCCAGCCAATACAGCTGAAATAAAGTTCTTATCTTGGAAAACAGCTCTGCTCTTAGCAATAACCTCTGCAAGACGAGTTTCAGAGTTACAGGCTCTCATGGCTGTGGAACCTTTCATCATTTCTATCCAGACAGGGTTTCTCTGAGGACTAACCCTACATTTATGCCTAAGGTAGTGTCCAGTGTGTCCCTTAACCAAACCATTCATTTGCCTACTTTTTATCCGAACCCACAGAATAAGGGTGAGAGACTCCTGCATTCTTTGGACATACACAGACAGCTACGCTTCTTCTTGGACAGAACTAAAGCTTTCAGAAAGACTGAGCAACTTTTAGTGGCATATGATGCAGGATCACAAGGAAAGCCTATCTCAAAGCAGACTATTTCGAAATGGATAGGTCACTGCATTCGATTCTGTTATTCACAACATGGCAAATCAATCAAATGGTTCCTAAGGGCATTAGGCCACATTCTATCAGAGCAGCAGCCACTTCAGCAGCTTTCCTCAGAGGAGTACCAACCAAAGAAATTTTAAAGGCTGCAACTTGGAGTTCAGTGCACACTTTCACTAAGCACTACCATTTACCTCTCTACTCTAAATCCAGAGCAGGCTTTGCCACTGCAGTTTTGCAGGGCCTTATAGCCTCTCCTAATCCTATTTAGACCCAGCCACCTTACCTCAGCTTTGGGATTCAACCCAAGTGTAATGACTGCAACAGTGAAACACGATGAACATAGTACAGTTGTGTACCTACCATAAATGTAGATGTTCGAGTGTATTCACTGTTGCAGTCCAGGTTACCCACCCACCATCCCCCTATTCTTTGCTGGGACTTATCTGTACTTCTCTATCCTATACAACCTATGTGGTGTATTTGCTTGTAGATGAAGGAAAATTTTATATTTTGCATGCATACTTATTGGCATAAATTTTTAGCCTACCATTTTGGGGGCACCTGACATCTGGGGCAAGAAAAACTGAAGAAAATGGCGTTGGCTGCATCTTTTATACCCCTGGCACACTGACGTCAGGGAAGAGGCGACAGCGACCAACGCCATACCTAGACTTTGGAATTCAGGCCGACTGCGGGTAGCCTGCCAGCAGGATATCCCAAGTGTAATGACTGCAACAGTGAATACACTCGAACATCTACATTTATGATAGGTACACAACTGTACTTTTCTGTTCATAAATTTGGAACCACATTATAATCTGTCTCGGAAAGCAGCTTCTTTCTGATCTCTGGTAAAACACCCTTTTGTTAGCCCTTTCCTGTCTGATCTCTTCCAGGTCCATACCAATCCATTTTGCCAGCATTCCCTTTACATATGCCAGCCAGTAAGCCTCTTCACTTTCTCTCTGGTATCTCATTTAGTCTCATTTTTTTTTCCTTCTGTGCTTGCCTTCCATGTCGGTCAGTTTCTGCTCAATGTAGTCCAGCCTGGCCTGTGTGGTCTCTGTTCTCACGCTTAACTTGGAATTATCCCCTGCCATATTGTGGGTTGCTGCAGAATGTTCATTCAGAGTATGTTGTACTATTGGCCGCTTCTTTTCTTGGGACTGTAGATGCTTTTTCAGTGATTTATTATTTTCCTTGATTTTGTGCCATATCATCTTTAATGAGACTTTTTGTTCTCTGTTCTTCTACTTTCTGTTCAGCAGCTCTAATGTTGTCCAGTTCTAACTACTGTCACTTACTTTCTGCACACATTTCTACTTTTGTTTTTTAATCAGGTTTTGCCTCCTTCTCCTCAGCTACAGAATAAAGATCTCAGTCAGTGTCCCCATCCTCACAATTGGTGAGGTTGTAGCTAGATCAATTGGTATCCTGTGCATTGACCCCCCCCCCCCAGCAGAGTTGAGGGCCGAAAAATCCTCCAGAGCTGATAGGTGACCAAAAAAATGTCTTCCAGAGTTGAGCACCAAAGTCCTTCAGCATAAGCAGGTACCTGCTATGTCAGCTACATATCCTCCTTGCTTACTTCAGGCAAAGATACATTACTACGACTCTTCAGTCTGTGCTAGAAGCTCTTATGTAGTTATGTAACAACTCCTTGCTAAACTGTAGCAGAGACCTTTGCTAAACTGTAGCAAATGGCTGCTTCCTGCATGCAAAGCAACACTGACTGTCACTTATGTAAGCAGCTGCAATTAAATGGTTACTGTTATTCATTAAAGCTACAGATCATACCTACTACCTGACATTGATCATATGCCCTAAGAGTTTATTCCTTGCTCTGACTCTGACTGAAAAGATGGGTTTTAAATATACCCTGGATGTACACAATTGTATCAGATGTTACCTGAAGTGGATGCAGAGATTTGAGAAGAAACCAGTGGTCTGCCTTCTTTGCTGTTGGCAAGGAAAAACTTTCAATTGTCAAGCAGATATTTTCAGGTAGATTACAGTCTACATTATTTTTGCTAACAGTCAGCTTAATCACTTGTGGATAACAATGCTGTATTTAAATCCCACTCCTACTAGCGAATGGCAACTTCCAGTCCTTGTTTCATAATTTATTTTATTGTACATGTGTGCCCTGGCCAGTTGGTCACTTTCACCAAGCATTCATGTTTTGACTATGAGTTGGGGATTTGAGCCACGTTTAAAAAAGCTGTACTCCCAGAATCCGCTATCTGTGCTTAGTGCTTGAATGATCTCCTGCTGCTTCCACTCTTATGGAGACTGCTTGGAATGCTTCCCATCCCAAATGGTCCTTGGTCTTAGATGTAGTAGATGTATTCTTACCATGTCAGTTGATTTAAAAGAAGATCCTCCTTGAGGGGTCAGCAATGCCATCACTTCAGTCCCTTGTGAATAAGTGCTGTTTAGTCAGCTGCTTCTATTAGAGATTTAAGTGAAGTCACACGTGATTTAAAAGTTTTGCAATCAGTTAAAACCTTTGTTGCAAGTGTTTAGAAACTGTTTGTTGGGGTATGCAGCTGGAACTGTTATTGCATGTGCTGTACAGACTATTGTATAACATACCCAGAAGTGTTTTGTAGGTTACTGGACAGAATAGGCAACAGCAAATGCTATTGCACGTGTTGTAGAGTCTATTTTTACAGTATTTTCCTTATGCAAGAGATATCGCTAATGTTCTACACCCTGTTGCAGATTCTTGGATAATGAATATGCTCAGATTTTCTGCTGTTGCATAGATGCAGATTTTAGCACCGCTCCACTTGCCGCAGCAATTATCCTGTGTCCATATCACTCATTTATAGCAGTAGAATTATTTACTGTTAATATTGGTTGTCCAGGTAACCCAGTGGATAATTTGTTGGCTGCAGTTTAATAAACTGGCATCATTGTTATATACACCCCATCTTCCTTTTGGTTTGTAAACTCAAACATCCTTAAAGCTGCGTATGTGAAATCTGCAGTCTACACACTGCAGTGGCACTAGTTGTTTCTGTAAATAATACACTGATAATTCTAGTGGTTGTAACAGTGCTGCATTTGCTAAACTGTTAATTCTCAAGACATATTTATGCTGCTTGCAGATGTTTAACAATACTTACTATAAATAATAAAAAATCATAAATAATTAAATAATTACATATTATCGCAACCAGATTTTTGCGATAATACCACTTTCTTTCCCGTGGGTAATTTAAACCAGAAATATATGCAGAATCACACAGGGAATGTTATCTTAAAAAAAAACACTTTTTTTTGGTAGGAATAACAGTGTAATATTTGAAAAATTAGTATTGGTTTGAAGGTATGCCGTTCCCAAAATCATGTCACTCATACTACATTTCAAAGTCCTGTTATGTGTTAGGGACGTTCCAAACAGTAAACCAGCGACTGAACAATCCACAAGTATGCTGCCGTAAAACATCCACTAAATAGTCCAACAGTAAGTAGTGTCCACAAGGATAACACCATCTGAATCCAAAAAGTAAACTGTTATTTTCAACGACTTCAAAAAATGATTATTGGGCTACCAGTTAACAGAAAACCTTCATTGTACAAGTATTTTATAAAGTGTCCACATACATATTCCCTTACTTATTCTACTTAACTTCAGTTCTATTCAACAGTTTGTAACAGTAAGCCCAACAATTTACCAAAAAAGATTTGCAGGTATTATTCTGTGAAGAAAGTATTATACACTTATAAGTAATCCATGTTGCAGGACAGCAGAAGTTCAACCAAACATTTCCCAGGTGTCCGTCTTTCATTTCCTGCGGCACAACAGCAGTGTAACCAACTTTACAGTACGCATTCCAAGATTCACATCTCCAAACTGATTTACCTTACCAAATTTAAGGACAAACTAAGTCATACCCACTGAAAACATCAAATTCCACCTTAACGTAACTCCCACTATCCATTTTTAGGCAAACAAACATATTACCACAACCACAAAAATCTGGTTGCGATAATACACAAGTACCAATTATCCTTTTTTCCTGTTTACTCATTTTATCACTGGTACTTACCACATATCTCATTCCTGTATCCTATTTTTTTTGTGTTTTAGTTACCTCTCCCAGTCTAACAGAAGAGCAATCCATAGTAGGCAAACAGCTATTATTCCTGAACGGAGCCTCGGTCCCATTCACTCTGCTGCTTTACAACCTCTATTTGTGAATGGTTACTGCTAACCTCAGCCTTTCAAGAAACACCACTTACACTCTATCCCACTTCAAAAGATTGTATGTGTCTTTCAGTGTAATATTTACATTATTTTTTATTGGTCCACATGTTTAGAACTGCAGGCTTTTTATTTGGAGCATGTCGCTAAAGGAAATTCACCTATACCTCTTTCTCCTCTTCCCCTGTCGTTTTATTCTTTTCTTTTTTTTCTATTTTTCTATCTAAAGTGTTGGCCTCTACAATTTTTCTGTGGCATTACCCCACTTTTTTGGCTTGACTGAGAAGGCCATTCATGAAGTAATTATACCCAAGCAACCCATCTCTCTTTACCCCTCTGTATCTCTATTTTCCCTTCCTCTTAGTCCTATCCCTCACTACTAAACAATTAGCTTGTCCATTAAACTTGCAGCACAAATGGAACAAACAGCAATAAACTACACAGATATAAATACAAATCTTCCTAGGCACTCTCAGTAACCTTGCACCAATGCATATGAAACGCATTAAACCTAACCATGCCCCCTGGTTAACAATATCAACTAAACATGCCATCCTTTCAAGAGACCATGCCTGGAAAGAATGGCGGAAAAAGAGACAGTGCAAACTGAACAACATTTCAAGCACCTCCATAATAAGGCTAAAAAATTAGTAACAAACGATAAGAAAAATGTCTTCACAGTACAACTAACCAACCAACAAAACAATCCCAAAATGTTCTGGCAGTCTATCTCCTCTTTACTAAATCCAGGTACCTTACATAACCCAATACCCTTCCCAGAAAAAAACCCACAACAAATAGCCAATATGTTTAACTCCCACTATATTACTTCCATCCAGAAATTAGTGAATGACTCTGATAGTGAGAGAAACCAAAGTCTAAAAACCCAGATAACCCAATACAAGAAAACAGTATCCTTCCCTCATCATTACCAACAAACTCTTCTCCTACTTTTAATATCCAACTAGTAGCTACATCTTTAGTACTTGGACTGCTGTCCAAACTAAAACCATGCCAATGCAATTGCATACCCTGTCAATATTCTTATAAATCGCTCCATCACAGAATCTTATGTTCCCAATATATGGAAAAAAATCTATTATAACCCCATTACACAAAGGTGGCCATTCCATTGAACTCTCCAACTATCACCCTATCTCTATACTCTCCCCTATCAAAAATACTAGAAAAATGTATTCATGCTCAACTTCTCAGACACCTCATTGACAATCATCTCCTCACCTCAACCCAGCATGGTTTCCGTCCAGCACACAGTACTATTACCACACTACTTTACCGACTAGCTACATCAGTAATTCTGCTAGATCTATCTAAGGCCTTCGACACTGTGTACTGTGCTTTAATTGGGCTGCTCCTCTAATGCTCTAACATGATTTTCCTCCTACTTAACTAACAGAGAACAATCAGTCAAATGGCTCAATCACCGGTCAGAATACCAAGCCAATCATATAGGTGTCCCCCAAGGATCCATTCTCGTCCCTCTACTTTTTAATTCCTTCATAAACGATCTACATAAGGTTTCACCACAAAGTAAACTCGTTCAATATGCAGATGATTCCACCATTATCTCGTCCTCTGACAATTTCTCTGATTTCCTAAAGCTCACACTCATTTACATCCTTTGAATCCTGGCTAAATAATTCTCAACTTCTATTGAACCCAAAAAAAATCCAAACTCCTACTTTTCTCTACAAAATCACCACACATAGACTTTAAAATTTACTCACAAAATAAGACAGAAATCAAACTAGTAAACTCTACTAGGTATAACTATCAACAATAAGCTCACATTTGAGCAACACATCCTTAATTCAATAAAGAAGACTCATTTCAAACTAGGTAAACTTTATCTACATAAAATATATCTTGACACCAACACCAAAGTTAAGCTAGCTAACACATTACTCATTCCTGCCCTTCTCTATGGAAGTCCAATATTTACCATCCTACATTCAACCCTTTTTAATAAGCTTCAAGCATGCTATTATAAAATAGCTAAATTTGTCACTGGTCTGTCTAATCGTACACACCATTGCCAAGCTATATCTCAGCTCAACTGGTTTGGGTTCCCTCACTACCTACATTACACTCAACTTACTCTTACCCATAACTTATTATTTAAACCAAATAACTGACCTGCACTCCAGTCTATCTTACAACAATACACTCCTACCCGCACATTCAGGTCCACTAATAAACATCTCTTAAAGTTATCCAAACCTAATAGGAGAGCTGGTCAGTGTCTGTACTCCCACAGCATTGCCAAGATATGGAATACCATCTCCTTTCACATCACTCAACTTGAATCAGTCAAAGCCTTTAAAACTTCTCCAAAATAACACTTTCTAAGCAACCCCATCTGCACCTGTACCACAAACCCCAAACCACCATAATCCTTCTTCCCCTAGCCTCACATAATACCTTTATGACCTCAAAAACATTCATCATCTTGCAGCCACAAGATGCACAGTTTCTGCTCTTTGCCTATCTGATGATTGCAACTCAATTTTCTATTTCTATTTAAATATTTTTTCCTATTTTTATTTTTAATACAAAAAAAATAAAAAATGTTCCTATATTTCCATTACCAGCCTCTTTTTAACACAATCAATATTGTATTTGTGACTATATATATATATATATATATGCACAGGCCAGGTGCAGTAAGTTAACTCACACAGCTCGAGGTTTCTCCTCGGGTTCGATTCTGGGGTGGTGTACTGTGTGTGTTGCATGTTCTCCCCCTGTGTGTTCGTGGGGTTTCCACTGGGTACTCGTTCCTCCCACATTCCAAAGACATGCATCTGGAGCATTTCCAACAAATGTTAAATAAAAATAAATAAATAAATATTTGTGTATTTCAATGCCATTATTACAATGATGCACCGTTTCCATATGTTGTAAATATATGCGGCTGTTCCAACAATCATATGTACCTTTTTTGTAAGATTATATATGTTTTTATGCTTTTGTATTATACAGTGTTTGTGGAGCTTTTCTCCCCAGGCCTCTAATGAAACTGGGTCACTTATCCCAGTGGACTTTCGGGTTAACAAATGTCAATAAATAAATAAGTTAGAGTTCTCCTAAGTCAGACCAGGTGTATATTTTTAAATCACGTATTAATGATGTAATGTCAGATCTGTATTGCTGTTTCTTGATTTACATGAAGGTGCTTACAGGTTGCTTGAGAAAGGAACTGGTGACTCTGGAGATCTGCACACTTATGCATCTACCTAGCACAATATGCCATGGTACAGGGAGGATAGTGGTGTAGGTTGATAAAGGCCTAACTGTGGCCCTTGTGACCAGAGTTCATGTACTGGCTCGAGTATCTGATTAAGCTGGCAAAGAAGACTGGGATACATGTCCTGTGGGCTAAGGTTTCTTCCAATGTGAGTGGATCGTTTAAGCCCTGGTGGAGGCTATGGCTTAAAATGATCACCAGGATAGATGATCGAAGAGGCATGGTTGCCCTCGGGCCCAGGGTGGGTGTATTCTCATTGTCCATGTCTCACTGCCCACTTAGGCTAATAACACTTTGTGACAAACTGGAGAGTTAGTGCCATGAAAAAGTCTGGTGCATGTGCAGAATGATGCTGCAGCACCCATATTGCTTCTCCCCAAGCTGTTATTTTCCACTTCCCTTTCCCTCTTTACCCACAACCCCAAAACCATGAAGTAGTATTAGGATTGTGGGATGGAGTGTTAGGAAAGATGCCTGGAAGGATAGTCAAGCTGCAGCAGCAGATTCCCCCACAAAAAAGTTACACCATGGCAAGCATCATTAAGGGTATGTAGATACACCTTAATGTTGGACTTTGCTGAAGAAGATACCAAATTCCGACTGGTGGAGTGGAGATAACCAACAAAGTACTCGCTAGGGAAGGTCCTGCTATAGTCATTTCTTACACTTGGAATGTATCAGCTGCACTGCTCAGTTCTGAATATGCATTGCAGTTAAAAAAACTTTGTTAATTTGGGTTCTTGTTTTTATGCCTTCCTTTTTAGCTCCTTCTCCTGCTAATGGGTGAGGGGAGCTCCTGCTTTACATGAGAGGGCCAGAAACCATTGCAGAGAGATTATTCCTGAGCCCTTCTCTGATTCCACACATCATTTCCATCCTTTGACGTAATAGTCCCCCAAACAGGGTGTGACATTGTGTCTCTGGGTCAGTAATAAAAAAAAGCCTGAATCCTCACCACTGATACTGGAGAGGGACATTCACTTGGAACAAAAATAGATATACACACACAGTATTTCCAGATGCAGCTCTCTGCATCAAGCACAATTTCCCTTAAGAGCACATATGGAACACAGTCGGGAGACTGGTTTCTCTCTCTCTATCTTTCCAGATCCCCAGTAAGACTCCCCAAGTGTCCAAGCCAATTCTTCCAGAAACCTCTCTGTGAAACCAGTGCTTTGTGTCCCTGCTCCAAACAGCTGACACACACACACACACACACACACACACACACACACACACACACACACACACACACACACACACACACCTGGGAAAGGCTGGCACAGATTTACTAGCTATGCCCCCATCTTCCCAGACTATAAGGTAGTTATACCGCCACCAGACACTCCAAAGCCAGCTATTCTAAGGCTCTTGCAAGTGTGTGTAATTATACCAAGTGAAATTAATATTAATACAAATGGTAGTTAGACCAGCAGCAGCAGTAAGGCTTTCAGGAGTGGCCACCGAGTTGCCAAGTAGATACGAGTACTCTCAAAGGTTAAAATATTCTCTAAAAAAACAGCCACAATGAAAAGTTTAAATATATTTAATAATTAATAAAAGAATATGAAAATACTAAATATGTATTTACAGAAAACACCAGAATTTCAGTCACAGGAAATTTTAAAATAACACAGACTAATAGATTTACACAGATACAGAAAAACAATATTTAACTAATCTGCTATACTTTTCAGACTGATCTAAAAAATTACTATTTCCTGGGTCACTTACTAGAGCAAGGCAAGATGAAATAAGTGAGGGGTCCTTCCATGTCAGGTTCCAGAAAAAGAGCGCAATGAGACTTCAGTTTCACCTAGTATTAAACATTATTTTTAGTGATGGATTACAGAATGACAACACATACATCTGGTCATCTGACTTCTGGTTCCCATGCTTCTCTCCTTAGTTAGAAGCTGTGAGGATTTAACATATATGTGTCAATAATGCACACGCACAGAGCCTTGTTAAGATCTGCTGCAGCTCCTAGAAGTAATAAAACAATTTGAAACATCCACCCTTCCAGAGTAGGAATTAGTTCACCTCAATGACAGTGCAGGAAACTTCCTAGTATAGACTTTTTGTCTCTGGCTGCTTTGAGAACTATAAGATGCACTCTTTATGTGCTAAGCCAGGTAATTTACTTTCAAACTGTTTTCATAGTTTCAGATTAACTTCTCCTCTTCCAGTATCCACTGTTACAACATATACATTTAAACAGTTACAATAATACATGTATATTTCTTTCTCTGTCAGGCAGGTCACACTGTTGGTACATTTTTAACATAAGCAGCTTTTCAAATACATTTTTCAACACAAGCATCTGTACAAATCAGTTGTATATACAAAGGATATGTGATTCTTTACAAAATTCCAGCTAGCTGTGCAGGCATATGTTACCCATCCACTACCCTACTTCTCCTGGCATAGTTGGCAGTACCTCACATAGTCACACAGGGTGGTACTAGATGGGCTTTTTTTCCCTTTTATTCTTGTTTAATATCAGACCTTATGTGGGTCAGGTGGGGAATAGTAGGCAAGTTGAGTGTCATCCCATGGTTTACTTAGCATTGAGCATCACTGAGTTTTAACGGATTTTCTTCCTTGAAATCATGCCATGGCTTTGTTAGTATAGAGGAAGTAGTGAGTGTCTGGTATCAACCAGCAGTCTGCAGCATGCTTTCATCCAAAGAAGAGGCATTTTTCTTTCACTCAGTAGAGCTTCTCCATCCATTTCTCTGGTATTCAGTCTGTCTCTCTGTAGCCAAGTTGCTTTCATTATAGACAGAAACCTCACTGTATGCTAGTATCCAGATTCATATGTACTTTTGTGTGGTGACATTATCATTATTATTTGAAAAGTAATGTCCTGAGTACCTGAAGAGAAAACTGAACATTTTCTTAACTAAGTTATTGTGTTTTCAGATATCAAGACAAACGCTATTAGAAAAGGTGATGATTATGTAATAAATGGAGGGAAAATGTGGATTACTAATGGATGTCAAGCAGATTGGATGTGCCTTCTGGCAAATACAAGTGATGGGCATCCTCATCGTAATAAATCCCTGATTTGCTTGCCAATGAAGTTCCCAGGTAAAAGTTTTGCTTTTTGCCAGCATGTTATTTTTTGCATTCCTGAATTGCCATTAAAGGTCCTCAGAAAATTACTGCTGCAGTCAACACATTGCTTATGTTGCATAAAGACATTTCAGTCTCATTTCTTTTATCAGCCTGTTAGCAATGCCCTGTGCCAAGTTATGAACTGGAAGATTTCTTTATGTAAAAAGAAAATAAGAATTTGGAGTTAATTAGAATTCATTTTGGATGTTATTAAACAGGTTGTTAATACAGCTGTAATCTGTTTTTCCCCAAGGGCCTATTTTCATTTCTGTTTCAAAACAACACTATGCATCAACAATGCAAAATAGTTAGTGATATTACTCCCTGACCTATCTAAATTCAAGAGACTTGCCATTTTTAGGCTTCCATCCTTAATATACCGGCTGACCTTGATCTTCATTTTTTCCTATTTAAGTAGCTTAGCTCTGGCCCTGTAAAACATAACTTTGTCTGCTGTTTGTAGTAACGTATTTTATAACCTATTCCTCCCCTTCTTTGCAAAATAATGTGGTAACTGCTGTCATCAAACTTGTCCTTCAGCAGGAACTCTAATCATAGAACAGTGATGCTAAACACACCAGCTTTTGCAGTTCCTTTACCAAACAAACAACATACTTTGCATTCAGTAACATGGTGCACTGACCTAAAGGGAAAGTAGGAAACAATATAAATTCTTTCCAGATCTAAAATTTTAGTCTGAAAATCTGTGCTAAACGTAAAGCAGGATCTCGTATACTTTTTTTTTTTTTTTGCTTCTGGACTACATATAAAGAGTAGCCTGCCCACCTTGGCTCTCTGGGCTCTGGATTTTACCTCTTTAAAGTATTTTTCCTGCTGTTAATACAACACTGTATGTTTGCCCTTATCCGGTAACGTAATGTATGACCCTGGTTTATACCATACCTTCATGCTATAGATTACATCACAACCAGAGCCAACATGATTGTAAACACACAAAGATGGAAATGGAAGAAGACCTGTGATCTTTCAAGTACGTCCAAGTTATACATCCACCCCTGCACAAAAAACTCCACTCCCTGGAAGCTCTCTTTACCCTAGAGAATGCTGATATCTGTGCAGTTTCAGAGACATGGTTTAAAGCCGCAGACAGCACACCAACAGTGCTGGGTTATAATGCCTTTCACACATTTAGACCAGCTACTTCACAGGTAGGGATTAAAGGTGTATCTATTTAAATCCAATATTAATATACTTCAAGGCTGGTCAAACAAGACAATGCACTTGAGATGCTCCATGTTCAAATCACCATAGGTAAAATCCAATACCACTTCCTTGCAAGCTATAGGTCCCCCTCTATGACCCAGGAAACCCATACCATGTATTTAAACTTATTAGAAACACTAACCGTCCAACCCAGTACCATATTCATGGGTGATTTTAATTACACCACTATTAATTTGGAATTCT
The DNA here is from genome assembly GCF_019279795.1 of Protopterus annectens. Taxonomy (NCBI): domain Eukaryota; kingdom Metazoa; phylum Chordata; order Ceratodontiformes; family Protopteridae; genus Protopterus; species Protopterus annectens. Next base: position 1,628,701,787 of record NC_056732.1, read on the forward strand.
ATATGACATCAAACATACATGCACAGCGATTCCTAGATTTTCTAAACACAAACTCCCTGGGCCAGATAGTCAGTACACCAACTAGGGGTGCAACCATGCTGGATCTGGTCCTCACTAATATGGGAGAGTGCTGCACACATCCCTACTGTAATGCCTTCCCTGGTAAGGTTGGACCACAAAATGGTCTCCGCTGAAGTAAAAATAAAACCTGGACCCCCAGCTAAACCGGAAATATTCAGGAACTATTCTAAGGCTAACCTCCTGCTAGTAAGTACGAACCTGGCAAAATTTCAACCTGTATAAACCCTGAGAACACTTTTGCCTATGCAGAGCTGTTCACAGAATCCCTGTACAAGCATGTTAATAGCTGTATGGAGGCAGCTGTACCCACCAGGAAGAAGTACAGAACTAACAAAAAACAAGCCACCCTAGTGGAATCACAAAATCATTCGGATGTATAACAGGAGGAAGAAAATCATGGCAAAAATTAGAAGGTGCAGCACCCAGCAGGATAAAAGCACTCTCATCTAACTAAACAAACAACTCAGAGGACAAATAAAGTCTACCAAAGCCAAATTTGAGGCAAAGTTGGCCTCCCAGGCCAAGGACAACCACAAAGCATTCTTTAGCTATGTCCGCAACCTCAAAGGCAATACACAATTGTGTGCAGAGCTCATTGTAAAGGGAGCTACCTGTACTCAGCCAGAAGATATAGCAAACCTCCTGGCTGATAAATTCAGCTCCAACTTTGCTCCTGTCTCCCCCTCAACCTTCCCTCAGGAATTATCATCAAATATAACTCCTTCTACTATCACTAGGGAACAGGTCCTTAATGCTCTCTGTAAGACCAAGAGCACTGCATCAATGGGACCAGACAATATCCCAGGATGCCTTATAAATAACATAAAACATGACCTATCATAGCCTCTGGAATTACTATTTAACTGTAGCCTCCAAACAGACTTCATGCCTCATGAATGGAGAAAGGCAACACTCATCCCTCTGCACAAAGGTGGGCCATCTACAGACCCTGGAAACTACAGACCCCTAAGTCTCACTAGTCTTATATGTAAAGCCATGGAAAGAATTGTCACAGAGATGATCAGTAAAGGTATAGTAAACCTCCAGACACTGGACCCAACCCAGTTTGGTTTCGTAAAGATCAGATCATGCCTACTCAACCTGGTGAACTTTTTTGAGAAGGTCATTAAAGCAATGGATGAGGGCAAAATCGTTCACACTGCCTACCTTGATCTGACCAAGGCATTTGACACAATACCCCACTCGGGCATTGTTGACAAACTCAAGAGGTTAGGTACAAACCCGTATGTCACCCAGTGGATAGCAAACAGGCTCACAGACAGGACCTAGGAAGTTAAAATTGGGGAGTTCACCTCTGCAAAGAGGCCAGTCACAAGTGGAGTCCCTCAGGGATCAGTTCTTGGACCGCTCCTTTTTGGCATTTACTTCTCACAAGTCAAGGCCAATGTCAGTGATCTCTGGCTGACTAAATTTGCAGATGATTGCAAATTAGGAGCTGCCATTGAATTTTACACTGACGCAAATGGTCTCCAGGTGGGGCCGACGCAGACAAAACGGTGTCAGGGTCATGGACTAAAACTAAATGCCAAGAAATGCATAATAGTATCCTTTGGGAAGTTTCCCATCCCCTGGTAACTATCATATTTACAACATACCCCTTAGAGTTGACGCAGTAATCAGGGACTTAGGGGCACATATAGATAGTAATCTAGCCTTTGATCATCATGTGTCTACTGTGGTGAGGAAATCATTCTCTGCTGCGCAGCTTATAAACAAAGGCATGACATCCAAGTCCAAGGAAGTCATTGTTCCACTGTATTCGGCATTCATCAGCCCTTTCATTGAGTACAGTGCCCGCTTTGGTATGTACCTAACATGGCATATCCAACAACTGGAACATCCCCAGAGGTTCCTCACTAAAAGAATACAGGGCATAAGTAACATGTCTTATGCAGACCGCCTCAAGGCCCTATTCCTGTATTCTGTCTCCTACAGGCTTTTGAGGGGAGATCTATGCCTGGCATACAGGGCATTATCAGACTCCACTCTGATGGACCTCCTGCATATCCACAAAACAAAACAATACCAGAATTACCCATTCTAAAGACTTAAACCTTGCATGTGATATAAATAGGACCTGCTGGAGAGATAGGTATGTATCCCAGAGACTACAGCATCTGTGGAACATACACGCCATCCATGTGAAGCAGAGTTCCTCCCTAATCCAATTCAAGTACAACTTGGACAATTGGATGGGAAACTGGAAATTCATCCCTGGTTTGGCACCTTTGTCTCTGATGCAAACAGGTAACCTGTAAATGGTTTATCTCCCAGGCCCATGCTTACACTTATCAAGGGTATCAGGACTCATCATAGATTTGGGATGCATGACTAAGTTTAAAAAGGCCCTTGTGGTCGTTAGCCTAGTAAACACATATGAACCTATGAATTTTCTGCTTCTGTTGTATCTTTCTTTTCTTGTTTTATCCCAAACAAACTTGAACACTTCTGATAACTTGGGTCTCTATCAGAAGGTCAAATGGCCAGATTATTGAATCTGAGAAGATCAAATCTTGGAATGTCGGGCCATCTTCTCCTCTGGAAGCCAGTACTTTTGGGGCCAGGTGTATGACCTTTTCCCAATGTGGAACGATCTCAGAGTTTGTGTGTGTATATATATATATATATATATATATATATATATATATATATATATATATATATATATATATATATATATATATATATACATACCCTAATAATGGGCGACTTCAACTACCCCACCATTAACTGGGAAAACTACTCGTGTACCTACTCTTTAGCTCAACGCTTTCTGGAATTCATAAACTCCAGTGCCATAGATCTACTTATCCACACCCCCACCAGGGGCAACAATATCCTAGACCTAGTCATTACCAACATGAGTGACCGGTGTTCCACACCTGATGTCAACTTCTCGGTGGTCTGATCCGACCATAAGCTTATCACCCTTGATGTCCACATCTCGCCCCCACCCCCCATTAAGGAAACCACAGTAAAAAATGTCTCCAAAGCCAACTTCATGCTTCTTAAGACAGAAGTGGTGAACTTCATGACACCCATGTAGATGGACAATACAGTTACAACTGCTCAATCCTACACAAATGCACTGTATAAGCACCTACACGAGTGCATGGATCGTGCTATCCCAAATGGAACCAAGACGCTATCCCCCAAAAAAAGGAAGCCAATCTGGTGGTCCCCTGCCATAAACAAAACTGTACAACAGAAGGAAGAAACTATTGCAAAAGAGAGTAAAATCCCATGAGTGGAGGAGCTCCCTGGTCAGCCTCAGTAAGAAGCTGAGATCCCTTATAAGATCCTCCAAAGCTAGCTACGAAAACAAAATTGCCACTAAATCCAAGGACAGCCACAAAGCATTCTATAGCTATGTCAAGAATCTAGATGGCAACACCCAGATCTGCTCTGAGTTACAGCACAAAGGCACGAAAATTACAGAATCAACTGATATTGCCAACATCCTGGCAAATCGGTTCAGTGCTAACTTTACCCCCTCTCACCCCCTAAAGGGCCCATATCTATACAGGAAGAATGCAGAGTCCCTGTAATCACAACTGCGCAGGTAAAAGCTGCACTCTCTAAAGCCAAAAACACAGCATCCATGGAACTGGACAACATCCCAGGCTGCATTTTACATGAACTTCAGAACGAACTGGCTCCCCACTTAAGCACCATGTTCAATAATAGCCTCGCATCAGGCTTTGTGCCCACTGAATGGTGCACACTCCACAAAGGGGGAGCCACCACTGATCCTGGGAACTATCGACCTATTAGCCTGACAAGCCTGGTCTGCAAGGCCATGGAACGTATCATCATGGAACTCATAAACAAAGACATCGGTAACCTCCAAACTCTGGATCCCACCCAGTTTGGGTTTGTGAAAGGCAGATCATGCCTCCTGAACCTGATCAACTTCTTTGAGGCAGTCACCAAGGCCGTGGATGAGAGTAAGGTGGTTCACACAGCCTATCTTGACCTCGCCAAGGCTTTCAACACCATCCCCATTCTGGAATTACAGCTAAACTCACTAAACTAGGTATAAATCCATACGTCACAAAATGGGTTGCCAACTGGCTCACTGACAGAACCCACACTGTAGAAGTTGCAGACTCCAAATCTGACCTCAAGGCAGTGACAAGTGGAGTGCTACAGGGTTCCGTCCTGGGACCTCTCCTGTTTGATATCTACTTCTCTGAAGTACAGGCTAACACAGAAGGCCTCTGGCTGATGAAGTTCACGGATGACTGCAAACTAGGAGCTATGGACGAGTCCCCAAATAATGTGGACATCCTACAGAAGGGCCTCACTGAGACAGATGCCTGGTGTCAGAGCCATGGCCTCAAGCTCATTGCCAAAAAGTGCAGTGTCATCCCCCTGGTAAAAACTCTGTACCCATGAACTACCACGTAGGCAGCAATCTACTTAACACCGAATGCATGATAAGAGACCTTGGGACCCAGGTGGACAGTAGTCTCTCCTTTGATAGTCACATTGCCACAGTAGTCAGGAAGTCCTTCTATGTGGCACACCTCATCATAAAAGGGTTCTCATCCAGGAAAAAAGAGGTCATTGTTTCCCTCTACTCGTCACTCATTAGACCCATTATGGATTACAACGCCCCTTTTGGAATGTACCTCACAAGACATCTGCAGCAGCTGGAAAGGCCACAGAAGTACCTCACAAAGAGGATTACTGGCCTCAAACAAATGCCCTAGAGTGACTGCCTCAAAAAAACTCCAGCTTTACTCCGTAGCATATCGCCTACTCCGAGGTGATCTCTGCTTAACATATAAAGCTTTGTCAAACCCAGAGCTGTTGGACATGCTACACCTAAAGAAATCCCAATCCCTCCAAGCTACACGCCCTAGGGACCTAAACCTTGTCATTACAATAAACAGGACACACTGGAGGGATAGATTCTTGTCCCAGAGACTTCCTATACTCTGGAACAAGCTACCCATCTATGTCAAGCAAAGTTCTTCATTAGCACTCTTCAAGAAAAATCTTGATGAGTGGATGGGAAATAGGAAATACACCCCGGGGATCACTTCTGTGTCTCTGCTGGACAGTGGCACAGGAAAATAACTTTCTTGGGTGGCGTAAGCTATAGTACCTTGCTGGCTAGGCTTATGTAGGCCCTTGGGCTGATAGCCTAGAGCCTACCTATGAACATATAGATATATATATATATATATATATATATATATATATGCAGGGCAGCAAGGTGCCCTGCATGTTGTGTGTGTGTGTGTGCCATCTGAGTGTTGGCATTGCAGGTAGGGTACGGGAAATCTCCTGTTTAGTGCTACCGCATATAGCGGTAAATGGGAGATTTCCCTTACCCCACTGTAGTGCGATCTCGGAGTTGGAATATTAAAGTATGGGGTGTGTCCCCCACATGGGGGGGTGCAGGGGGGCAAAGCCCCTGCTACATAACAGTGTTTGTGATTTTTTTTTTTTTACGGTTCATTTTGAATTTTCGATGTTATGAACATCGATGTTCTGGTCTCGATGATCAGAACATCAATGTTCAGAACATTCGATTATTCAAGGTGAATATATATATATATATATATATATATATATATATATATATATAAAATATGCAGGGGTGTAGGAGGATGCAGCATGTTTAACATTGCGAGATTTGATCTTCTCAGTTTCGATAATCTGTCTTTGATCTTCTGACATAGATCTTTGGTAATTCATATGGTATCATTGCCTTAGCATATTGTATGACCCTTCATCCATCTTCAAAGTCTCTGGTATAGCTTGTCCCTTTTTCTTCCTATCTGCCACTAAGTCCTCTTGTCTTCCTATTCCCATCCTTACCTGTACAGCTCTATCCTTCCCACATATCCCTAGACAGTGGTGTGCATATATTTATGGTTAAATATCTGCCTGTCTCCATACCTTGTACCCTTCATTCAAGTGAGTTTTTGTTGTGCATTTTCTGCTATCATTTTTCCTTTCCTCTTCCAAGGTGCAGCAGTACCAAAGCCTGGTTCAGTAGAAGGATGGCAACATGATTTTTAGCTTCTCAAAACTCTGCTTCCAGTCTGGGACACGTTGATTTCATGTGAGGTTGAAGGGATCAGGCTAGCTAGGATGTGGTTGGAATGCATCATGTTGGTGGTCAACTTTGAGCGTGGTTACAGTCTTAAATAAATAACCAGTGCTACACCACTGCACATTTTAAGTAACTTTGAGCATGGTTACAGTGATAAATAAATAACCGGTGATGTACCACTATACATTTTAGTTACTTTGAGCATGGTTACAGTCTTAAATAAATAACCGGTGATACACCACTGCACATTTTAAGTAACTTTGAACATGGTTACAGTGTTGAATAAATAACCAGTGATGTACCACTATACATTTTAGTTACTTTGAGCATGGTTACAGTCTTAAATAAATAACTGGTGATACACCACTGCATATTCTAAGTAACTTTGAGCATGATTACAGTCTTAAATAAATAACCAGTGCTACACCACTGCACATTTTAAGTAACTTTGAGCATGGTTACAGTGTTAAATAAATAACCAGTGATGTACCACTATACATTTTAGTTACTTTGAGCATGGTTACAGTCTTAAATAAATAACCGATGATACACCACTGCACATTCTAAATAACTTTAAACATGGTTACAGTGTTAAATAAATAACCAGTGATACACCACTGCATATTCTAATTAACTTTGAGCATGGTTACTGTCTTAAATAAATCACCAGTGCTACACCACTGCACATTTTAAGTAACTTTGAGCATGGTTACAGTGATAAATAAATAACCATAACCGGTGATACACCACTGCACATTTTAAATAACTTTAAACATGGTTACAGTGTTAAATAAATAACTGGTGATGCACCGTTGCACATTTTATGTACCTTTGAACAGTTAAATAAATAACTGTTGATAAATCAGTATACATTTTAAGTAACTTTGAGCATAGCTACAGTCTTAAAAAATAAGTGGTGATACACCACTGTACATTTTAAAAAGCAGTGATTTTACTCTTAAGAAAAACAGAACAAAAACAGACATTTGAGATGGCTGGACAGATTCCACTATGACACCTTCAAACCTAACACATCTAAACAAAATATCTTGGACCAGATTGCATGAAACTGCTACTCTAGTAGAAAGCATGTGTAGTCACGTGCGAGTTTTGTGCAATGGCAGCACAAAAAAAAAATAAAAAGGGGACTATCCCCTTTATACCCCAGACAAATACTTGCTTTATTACTCTCCTCAGTTTGTGATCACTCCAGTTTAGAGAAGGCAAAATCATTTAACACACATAAAATAACGGTCTTCCTGTTTCTCCAAGATGCTGCATTCCTTGAGTCAGTGTAAACTACTAAAGTCTGAGCCTATGCATTTTGCTGTAAACACACAAACAGCAATAAGGAAACACTGTACTGAGCAGATATGCTTGAGCAGATAGACAGTGAACAGTAATGTGTCAAGTACCTTGGGGAAACACTGTTGGATTTTGGGACTGATGTATTTTTTTCTGTTTGTCTCTAATGAGTTCATTAGTAAGTTGCTATGGAAAATTAAAAAATCCGAAATGGAGAGTGTGCCAACAGTAAAACACTTACACCAAACAAAATCCAAGCACACTCATTCCAAAACCCCAACTGAATGGAAGAACGGCCACACTATAAAGCCAGAGGAAAGCTGTTTAACGAGTGTGCTTGGATTTTGTTTGCTATGGAAAATTAGAAACGTAGTGCTTTGAAAAACACACCCTTTGCTTATTTGTTATGTGTCAGAACTCCTTTTCAGATTTAGGAATGGTGACAAATATGGACAAATGTATTCTGGAAGGGCACCTTAACAACTGCACAAAAGTATTTACACCGAGCACATCAGTTACTGCCTCATGATGTACCCAAGAGCTTTTAGTGAGAGAAAGAAATGTGAAATAATCTTTCTGAGTCCTCACTGATATTTAGGCTAAAGATTATGATGAGACAAAGGATAACTGCCAATGTAAACACAAAGCCAAATACTCCTTGTAGTAGTATATCCATTGGGTGGGGTGATTAAGGCATTCTGAAAGCACAGGGTAGGGTGATTAAGTCATCCTCAAAGCATAGGGGTGGGGTGATTAAGGCATTCTGGATGTTTAATGCTTACAGGCAGGTCCGATATATCTCACTGGGGCAACAACCCAGCCCCAGGTAATTAGATTAATTGTACATTACTGACAGTGCAGTGCAGCATTAGGGTATGGGTGCGCTGTACTCCTGAGTGTGCCATTTTTCAATGAGACATTAAGCTGAGGTACTATCTGCCTGATTTGATGGTAGCCCATGTGCACTTATTGAAAAGAGGATAAGTTCCCTGGTATCCTTGGCAAATCGAAAAGATGAGAGGAAGTTCCATAGTACTTCTGCGAGGTTTACCCCAGTAAGGTAAATACCACTTTGGGTCACTTCTGAAAAGAGGCCATTAGCCAAGTGAGACTAACCCAAAGAATTAAAAGAAGAAAAACATGCTTCATACTGCAAACATTATTCTATGGCAGTAGCATAGATTCCATGCAACAACATTCAGATGTTACTAATAAAATGCCTATGACTGTCATACCTACAAAATTCAACTTTACTCTGGTTGTAGTACGCCTCTACCATAATTTTGCATTAATTAAATGACCAAAAGAAGAGAAACTGTTTTGTAATGCAATTTTACTGTTTCCCAGACATCAGTCAGGAGTTCAGATGAGCGCTGAAATAGCAAGATGAAGAGTGCAAGAAATTTTTGCCAGAAGTTGACGTCCAGCATTCCCAATAGTTGTGCAGCTCAGGGAATAGGTACGCATTCATGCCACAAGTTACGATTTCCAAGTTATTTTCAAAACTCATTTGGAAAATAAAACTAAGCATCCGGTACGCCAAGCTTCTGAAAAGCAAATTCCATGTCTGCTCATTTTCATCGTTTGCAGCCTGCATATATGCAGCAGATGTGAGAACAGAGTGGTGTTATTTTATCCAGTTATAATCACTCACTTGCCAACACTTAACTAAATGAATATGTTTATGAGTGGACTTCTGCTGCTATTCATTTCCAGATGCTGTCTGTTTTAATCTTTTAGTATTCATCTACACGATCATTTTGTAAGAGATTCTTACTAATTCACTAAACTTAAAGATACCACCTGATACTCAGTTTTCCTACATACTGTACAAGCACATGATGAAGAAAATGTGTGAATGTAAGACAGGTGAGCAGACTGCAAATATGCTTCTGATAATATATTAGCTAGTTTCAGTCAAATTAATGGGTTTTATACCATCTTGTATGAGTAATTATGTATGTTCAATACTTTAATTTAAATGCTTGAGGATGTTTCATTCATTCCTCACACTTTGAAGCGTGAATACAAAGCATGACTGTTGTTAGAAATTTGCTAACTTGTGTAAAGCTAATGAGATCTAGCTGCATTGTCTAAGCACCTATTGTTATCTATATCACCAATTCTGGGTGTGTTACTGTTTATTATACAATGACCCCCCCCCCCTCATCAATATTCCAAAACTTGCACGCAGATTAGCCAGCGTGCCCGTTGTAAATCCCACAATATACCAACGGAAGAAGGTCACCCAGACTTTTTTCCATTGGTATTAATTGTCCAAAATCTTTTTTTTTTTTTTTTAATAAATACAAAAAAAAGAAAAAAAAAACGGAGCACCGCAGACTTTCTTTTCTCCGTTGCTTCAATTTCAAAGCATTGATGTATTGGGTATGCGTAGGAATGCAAGTCCCATACGCATGCGCAGTGCATCAACACAAGGAAGCAGTATACCACCACCAGCGGAAGAACAGTAATGTGCCGTTATACAAAGACATTATTTAAGAAAAGTAAGTATTTTTTTTTAAATAATGTTATTGTATTATAGCAATAACCGATTCTGTGGTTGTGGTATATTGAAATTTACCCACAGTTGGCTTTATTTAATCACTTGGGCTTCGCCTTCGGGATTAAACCACACCAACCATAGGTAAATCTTCAATATACCACACAGTTGGTTATTGCTTAAATATCACATGCAGTAATGTATTATAGTGCAGAAATGTCTTTTTTTAAATGCAGTAAAACTAAATATATTCAGTGTTTGACATTAAGATGGTAGTGCCAGTATTACTGTGACTGAAAAGCCCTTAAATGACCTTTTAGAGATGTATGCATATTTATTGCTGTTCAGAACTATCCTTCCTTTGTGCACTAGAATGCTTGAAGTTTGAAAACGTTAATTGCCACCATGACAACCACCAGCAACCTGAACCACACACCAAAGTTATGGAGTGAACTACTCAAACTTCTGGGCTAGTGGGTTTTACCATCCAAACAAACAAGACTAAGAAGCCAAAATATTATATTGTATCAAAAAGTAACTGATGCTTGCAGTTCTGGATTTCTTGAATTGCGGCTTTGGTATTCGTCATAAAGAGCTTGGTTCCCCCAACCCATTTTTCCTATTTTTTTTACCTCTGCATGTGTTGTTTCCCTTTACCTTGTACTTTGCTTCTTTTGTCTCCTTACTTATCTGGCAGTGAGCAGTACATTGACCATAAATCTCAGGTTATTAACAGATAATGATTGAATCTAGGTCTGCATTTCTGTTTCGTGGAATATATTTCTTACTGAGAGGAAACCACAATTGTTTTTTTTTTTTCAAATGGAGTACAGAAAACAAAACCAGACATTGTCAATACAAAATACTTTGTGTGTTTAGTTCACAAAATGTCACTCCTCAGGATTTCAGGATACTAAGGACACTTTGGTAGGGATCAGTATAACTAGTTGTCATATTTATCATGTTCAGTGAAGTAGCACATACATGAAAAGGTTGGTTTTAAAGTACTGAAAACTGCAGTAGTTACCTTGTGCTAAGATATTCAGTATTTCTATAAATTACTCTGCATTTTTTCATTATTTCTACACTAGTTTGTTAATGTGCTTTCTTGAATTTAGTTAATTACAACATGGAGTTTTAATCTCTAAGTGGATTTTTATGTAAGAAATCAAACTTGGAGAAATTTTTAATTTCTATGTGGATTTTTGTGTAAGAAATACTAATTTCCAAGTTATCATATAACTGTTCAGTGTCATTTCATGACATATGTCTCAGCCTCTGAAGAGGCCAATAATACAAGCAACAGCAATGTATGGCAAATAGGCAAAATTTGGAAGAGATCTATTTTTCACAACTCAAAAAGATACTCTTGGTGCATGGCTGAAGTGGTCTTTCAACGCAAAGTATTTTGTTGCAAAGTATATGTCAGCCAAGAATGTATATAATATAATTTTGTTATCATATTCTTCTGTAACAAAGACACGGCTTAAAGCAAGTACAAGAAATGTTAACCAGAGAGTAAATCATTTTACCTTGCTTATGCAACCATTCATAACTACTGTATAAATGAGTGACACTTTTTAAAAAAATTAATTCAATTAAAGTAAACATAAACTGTTTCAACATCAACATGCCTTTTCTAAACAATTCCATCATTTGCATTAGCAGTCAGGTCAGGCAAGGAGTTCTGTAGCTTCCTGCCTCTGTCTTGCTTCTGTTGTATGCAGTGGTTTGATAATATCATCCTTTCCATACCAGCACTTAGAAACTGAGAATAACCTCAGTCAAGGCCAGGTGTGAATACTGCATACTAAAATGCAGAAATGCCCAAGGGCCATTACATGCACTGCTACCTGTACCCTGGTCCTTTGTGGGCTCTCATATTGCTGTTAAAGGGTCACTTTCACACCCACTGCCAAGCACACCAGGTCAGCAATCATGGATTTGCATTGACTACTAACAGACAGTCCCCAGTCCAAGCTGTAATAGTGGTGACTGGCAGAATATTCAGGTAACAGAATACTGAAATACAGTAGTAGCTAGCAATAATGCATGCATCAAAATATGCATCACCCATACTCAATGCTCATAACTAAACTTCTCTGCTAAAGTGTATAGGACAAAGCCAAATGTAATGGGGCCAGTGGACCAAACCAAGGGATATTGTTTTTACATATAATTTTAATTCACTTAAAAAGTTAAAGGAACACCGCATTTTTCATCAGTATGCAATTTTGCAAGAAAAAGTATGACACTCTAATGTCTCAAGCTTTGTAACAACATTTATTTTCTGAACAGAAAGTATGCTGCTATTATGTCCATCATTATGTACTGACTAATACTTAGTGATTTATCAGAAAAACTGAAACCTTTACAAGGGAGAGGGCAAAAATATGAGACAAAATTAGGGAGACTTCAGAAGTATGCACACACATTTCAGAAGAGCACCCCTTTGCTGCAACCCTAATAAACGTCTGCAGGTAACTACATAGCTACCAAATTTTCTGATGCTAAATATCTGACATTAACAGTTACTGGCCCTCAGAGATTTACAAGAGAACTCAAAACTGTTACTGAGGGGCAGGGCAATATCAAGTACAGCTGATACGGGGTATGTTATCATATTTCAGAAGGCTCACCTTCAGCTGCTAGAGCCCTAAAAGTGACTTAACTCTTAGCAGGCTCAGCAGCTTTTCTGCCTTTGTCCTCTGCAGACAATTGAATTCAGCCAACTGCAGCAGCCTCAGGCACAAAATATAAGAGAGTCCACAGTAAGCGGTGCCACGGAGGTAATCCAGCATGGCTCCAAATACAGGCCACGGCTCCCAACCAGCTGTGACACTATGTTCAGCTCAAAACAGCAGCAAATGACCAAACTAATCAGATTGTTTGCTGTAGCAAACACAGGTCTTGTAATATATGCCATTCTTTCCCTTTTTAAAACAAAATAAAGTACAGTGTAGCACACCTTTTTCAAAGTACCTCATTTCCACAAAAACTGTAGGAGGGTCGAGACCACTCACTTTGTCTGTGGAAGGAGTTGTTTGACTTGCCTTATTCCCTGTTCATAAATTATTTATAATTGTGGTTTGTGAGATAATCAGAGAATGTAAAACAACATTGCCACTATGTGATGTGGAACTGTGGCACTCTGGCTGTGTTTTATTCCAAACGTGGAGTTTTCTGCACAGTGCGGTACATTTCAGAGCTAAGTTTCATGATGCTAAAAAAATATGGTATGTATCTGAAGACAGAGATGTTAACATCTGTGTACTGAAGAAAAACAGATAAAATTCAGATTGTTCGTGTGCAAAAGCAATATATTTGTGTGGGTGAAAAGATAATTTCAGGGTTGTACGTAGTATTCCAGGGAAAAAGGTATTGCTGTTGCACACTTTGCAAAAAGGGCTAGAAAGTATTAAGCACTGGTTTAAATATAAACTTTTGGTTATGTAAGACTCTGCAGACCTTGCAGTCCTGGGGCATGTTTAAGAAAACGCATTGAATAACCCATTGTAACCCAGTACCAAGCTTCTTGGCTTTCACATCACCAGTTATAGTCAAATCAAAAAGAGCACCTTGGTCATGCTGTCATGAATAATTAATTGCCTGATATACCATGGTTTAATTTCGCCAAGTCTTTTTAGTTTCTAATAACATGATGGGAATGAACACCATTCCTAACTCAAAGTATGATCAAACTTCTTGAAAATTGTATTGTTTCATTCTTTAATGTTCGCCAAAAGTGATCTTTGCAGCATCAGCACTGTGCCCTGAACTGGGTCTATATTATAACTTCGAAGTTGTAAAACATCAAATGTTATAATATCGAACCCACTACATCAAAGGATGAAAATAGTGAAGCCCCGGAACATCGAAATCTTACCTAGGGCAAGATTTCGGTGGGCTGTTCCATGGCTTCGCTATTTCCTCCACTGTGGTGCGATAGTTACGGACCATAGGGTTAGGGTGCAGGTTAAGGTAAGGGGATAGTTAGTAATGTATGTATGGTGTAGTGTAGGGTTGGGTTTTCTTAACTGTATGTGTGTGTATTGATTAGTTTGTTTGTGTATAGTTTCGTAGGGTATGTGTGCGATAGTTACAGACCTTAGGGTTAGGGTGCGGGTTAATGTAAGTGGATAGTTAGGAATGTATGTATGGTTTAGTGTAAGGTTGGGTTTTGTTAACTGTATGTATGTGGTTTATTTATTTTGGTGTGCTTGTGTGTATGTTTCTCGGAACAGCAAATTTTTTCCCTGGGAAAAAATTCGCTATTCTGAGAGTTCAGTGTTATCATAATTCGAAATTCCAAGTTCAAACTTATGGTGTTTGATATTTTGGAATTTCAAATATATGATATAGACCCCCCCCCCCCCAGAACTGACTCCTTCTACGGAGTTACTTGTATAAGTAACATATCTAAATTTTGTTGTGTCTTTTGGCTTTTCCCTTTTAGGGGTCGCCACAGCTGAACTCCGGTCTGCTAATGATTGGCAGTAGATTTTTACGTGCCGAGTTGCCAGCTCTGATGCACAACCTTCAACGAAGGTACGCCCATTCACGCATGTCTCCACACAGAAGGCACTCTAGCTGAGAATCGAACAGGACAACATCGTACTGTGAGGTGACAACTCTACCGCAGCAAACAAACACAGTTGGCCAGCAAATATAACAGATGAAATCAGCCCAATATGTAGATAAAGCGATTTAATAGTATAAGTAATAGTATAAATAACAGACCGGTTTCGGCAAAAATATGCCGCCCTCAGTGTTGGAAAAAACAGACTCTGCCGCAGCACCACCACTGCAGTCATAAGTAACATATCTAAATATGACTGTAAATTCTTTCTTATGCAACCCATTGATGTTCTTTGTGTTTCACTGTTGCTGTCATCACATTTGGGTTATCCTTGCCAGGGTAGCCCTCGGCCGGCCCGAATAACAGAGTCGTAGTATTCCTGTGTCAGTTGCTGTCACTTGAGGACTGATGTCAGGTTGTCAGTACTATAAAGTAAGCACATGCAGTTCGGACGAGTGCCGGTCGGCCATTGCCTGAGGTTTCATTTCCAAATTAAAGTTGATGCCTTCTAAAGCTAAGTACCCCGTTGGGGATCCTTTTTTCTTACACTAACCGATGTCAGAAAAAGTTTTTATAATTGTCTCGCCTGTGGAAAGCAAATACAACACGGAGAATTCCACTCTTACTGTGTCACTTGTTTAAGCCCAGACCATGACGTCCCCCATTGTCGCTTCTGTGCTTTGTTTAATTCCAGAACTATCCATCGTCGGGCCCTTATTGTAGCCAGATATTTTTGTTTACGGTCCTCGAATTCTGCTATGGCTTTGGTAAGCCATCCAACAGCAGATCTTCTGAAAAAACATAAAAGATAAAGACAGAGACAGACAGCACAGGTGCAAACCTACCGACAATGTGTCTGTTAAGCTCGTCGTCAGTCCTCTGGCCGCTACCGAGACCCGTTTGGAGTCTGGTATGCCGCAAAACTGTTCTTCGACTAAGGATCCTGCAGTCGTCTCTACCTTGGATGGGTCCAGAGCCACTGAGCAGGCACCAGCTTCCAAAGAAGTCCTTCACACTACCGAATCTCGACACAAACCATTGTCTTTCGCGACTACCGTTATTCCAAAAATGACATTAGGCCCAGGGTTCGAACCACACCCAAGAAACAGAAGACCCACTCTCAGGAGTCTGCTATCTTGCCTCAGTCTCAAATGCTTAAAATGGCGGAAGACCTTATCATGCTGATCAGGGGAAGCCAAACTACCCCCTCAAAAAGGAAAAGAGATCTGTCCCCTGTAGTTCTGTCTGAACAAGAGTCAGATGACTCAGATGCATCTGACTATGAAGACATACAACCCCTTTCCACTTATGAGGATTCTGATACAGAGGACTCCATTCCTTCAGCCTCTCCACCAGAGAATTTTTCCTTTGGGGAAACCCTGCATACCTTAAGGGAGCATTTCCAGTGGGGGAGTCAGGACTACCCTCAGTCTAAATAGAGACTTAGGGAATTCCTAGATCTTCCGCAACACAGACCCTTGGCCACCCCCCCCCCAGTCTTGGATGTTGTGGAGAATGTTTTCCTTGAATCCAGTTTGACTCCTGATGCCCTACCTCCTGCTCCCAGAAAACCAGACAGGTACTATAGAGTCCCTGACTCACATAAATATCTTTTTAAAAATCCAACAGCTGACCCTGAGGTCATTTCTCAAGGACCAAAAGGGATTAAAGCAACCTCTGCTAAGAATCTCACCCCCTTCAGGCAGGGATTTCCGAGAATTGGACAGATGGGGTAAAAAAGTATACACCTCAGCTACTCTTGCTATCAGGGCACTAAACTATCAGTTCCATATGCTGAAATTTCAGCAACATACCTTGGAACTCCTTAAACAAAACATGTCTTCCTTTCCTGCTTGGGCAGAATATAAAGATTTACTAGACTTATTGCATTCTGCAAGTCAAGTAACTAAACACACTTTGCACTGTGGTTTTGATGCCCTAGAAGCTTCTTGCAGGGCAGCAGTCACTAGATCTGTCATTAGAAGACATGCATGGCTTAAGGAACAACCCCTGCCCGACCATGTCAAATCTAAATTGTAGGATGCCCCCTTGCACAAAGATAACTTATTTGGCACTAAGGCAGAAGAGGTCTTAAAAAAGATGGAAGAAAACGCAAAATCTATGCAAACAGTTAAGGGTTTCTTACAGGTCCAGCAGGCATTGTCCCTCCAAGCACTGGTCCTTTCCTGCTGTGAGTAAACTGGCCCAACCCAGGCCTTGTGGAAACAGACCCCCCCCCCCCCCATACAGCAGCCCAAGGGAATGCAGAGATCTAAGCAGTGGACTACTACTACTTCAAAACCAAGGACTTCTAAGCCGCCCCCTTATGGTAAGAACTCACAATGACTCACTTCCTCCACCCCCCCCCTTGCCCACCTTCACTTAACCCTAGGAGGAAAACTCTCCTTTCACTCAAGCACCTAGGCCACCATTACCAAGGACCAATGGGTTCTGAACATTTTGTCTCAGGGATACAAATTTTCCATCCACACCCTTCCAACCTCAAAAGGGTTCCCAGATCTACCACCAAGTGAGTGGGCAGAGGCTCAAAAGAAAATCCTTTCCCTGATCTCTATAAGGGCAGTAGAGCACATTCCTGCAGAACAGATAGGCCAAGGATTCTACTCCAGACTTTTTCTGGTGCCTTATCCTCGATCTATCCATTCTAAACACCTTCCTATTGATCCCAAAATTCAAAATGCTCATCCTCAGGCAGCTCCTACCCATGCTGTCCAAGGACGCTTGGCTAGCACCTTAGATTTAAAAGAGGCCTACCTCCACATTCCTATCAGGGAATCATACAGGAAATATCTCTGCTTCAGGGCAGGATCTCAACACTTTCAGTTCTCTGCGCTTCCCTTTGGCTTATCTACTGCTCCCAGAGTTATCACAAAATGTCTGGCTCCGGCCATTGCCTTTTACAGACAAAGAAATATTTAAATTTACCCGTACTTAGACTGCCTTATTCAGGCAGACAGCCAAGAAAAGCTCCTCAAGCACTTGGCCTTTGTAAAGACCCTACTAACCTCCCTAGGGTACACAGTCAACAAAAAGAAATCCAAACAGGTGCCCACCCAAAGGATAATCTTCCTGGGAGCAAGTCTGGACACAGCATCCCAGATGGCTAACCTTACACCACAGAAACAAATTTTCCTGACAGCCTACTTCTCTCAAATAGCCACCAGGCCCCAACTATCTGCAAGGAAGGAAGATCCTGCAAGCTCTGGGGTTCATGGCATCTTGCATACTACTCATTCCATATGCCAGACTGCATATGAGGAAACTTCAGTGGTACCTAAAGAGCCTTTGGTTTCAACATTCTCAAGACCTTGCCTCAAAACAGAATTTCTTTGGTGGGCAACAGCATGCTCCCACAACAAGGGACTGCCCTTCTCCCCACCCCCCGCCACCCAGACCCTCACCACAGATGCATCAAACTATGCACATCTAGATCAGGTGCATACAGGGCCAATGGAGCTCACAGCAAATCCCTCTGCATGTCAGTCAAAAAGAGATGATGGCTGTGCAGCATGCCTTGATAGCTTTCAAACCCCTTCTCTCTCCAGGGGTTCTCCTGATCAAAACAGACAACACCACAGTGATGTGGTACATCAACAAGCTGGGAGGGACTCACTCCCACCCTGTATGCAGGCTGGCCATGACCCTTTGGCTCACAGCCTCTTCCATGCAACTACATCTGTTAGCACAATTCCCACCAGGCTCTCTCAACTCTCTGGCAGACCAATTAAGCAGAAATGTTCTGGACCCACATGAGTGGCAACTCAACAGAGGTACCGTCGCTCTAATAACTCAGAAATGGGGAACCCTGAAGGTCAACTGCCTTTGCCTCCCACACCAACCATCAGCTCAGCAAATTCTGCACCAGGGAGCATCACTGCATGGTTTGGAAAGTGGCTGCCCTGTCCTTCCCCTGGGTCAATCTATCGCTCTGTGCCTTTCCTCCCCTACCTCTCATCCCCAGGGTGCTGCTCAAAATAAGGGAGGAAAAACCAAGGACCATTCTTATAGCTCCAGACTGGCCCTGACAACACTAGTACCCCTTGCTGCGCAGCCTGTCCCCACTGTCTCCATGGCATCTTCCTCAGATTTCAAACCTCCTGACCCAGAGGGAAGGGGAATTCATGCATCCCCAAATGCAGACACTTAATTTGGCAGCTTGGCTTATTCCCTAACCCCGGACCAGTCTGCCATCCTCAATAAACAGGTTCTGGATGTTATCCATGAGGCTAGATGTCCTAGCACCAGAAAGTCTTATGCAGATAAATGGAAAAGGTTCTGCACGTGGATCCAGGCTAAGGGAGCCAATATGGCACAGTCCTCCATCCCTCTCTTCCTGGATCGCAGTGGTCTCTCTTTCTCCTCTATAAAAATTCATGCCTCTGCTATTTCTGCTCATTTTCCCACTGAGCAGCCCTTTTTCTCACACCCCTTGATCAAACAGTTCCTCAGTAGGGCTAGCAACTTGAGGTCCCCCAGAAGGGCACCAACACCAGCTTGGGAAATTAACTTTGTCTTGGAAAAGCTCACCCTGCCCCCTTTCAAACCAGCTTCTTCTGCAGAGCTAAAATGTCTCTCCTGGAAGACGGCATTCCTTCTGGCCATCACTTCAGCCGGAAGAGTCTCTGAGCTGCAAGCACTCATAGCTGTGGAACCCTTCATCATCTTCCATACAGACAGGGTATCCCTCAGAACTAACCCATCCTTCATGCCCAGGGTGATGTCCAGTGTGGCTCTCAACCAATCCATTCTTTTGCCCACCTTCTTTCCTAATCCCCAGAATAAGGGGGAAAGGATTCTTCACTCTCTAGATGTGCACCGACAGCTCAGATTCTATCTGGACAGGACTAAATCCTTCAGAAATTCTGATCAGTTGCTGGTTAGCTTTGCTACAGGGGCAGAAGGTAAAGCCATCTCCAAGCAAACCATTTCCAAATTGATAGCACATTCCATCCATTTTTGCTACAAACAGCATAGAAAGCCTCCCCCCAAGGGGGTCAGGACACACTCCAGCAGAGCAACCTCCACCTCTGCAGCTTTCCTCAGAGGAGTCCCCACCAAGGACATCCTGGGGGCTGCCACCTGGACATCTGTTCACACTTTTACCAAGGATTACCACCAGCCTCTCTTCTTCAAATCCAGGGCAGGGTTTGCCTCTGCAGTCTTGCAGGGCATCCTAGCCAGCCCCTAGTTTCCTTGACTGCCTCCACCCATTTCCACAGCTTTGGGAATTTACCCAAATGTGATGACTGCAACAGTGAAACACGAAGAACATAGCACAGTTGTGTACACTTACCATAAATGTAGATGTTCGAGTGTCTTCACTGTTGCAGTTCTGGTTTCCCTCCCTCCATCCCCCTTATTCTCTTTCGCCTTTTATTACCTTTCTTCCTTGTTGTTCTCCTTACCTTACAAGGGACATATTGGTATTTATTTTCCACTGGTGGGGTTCTTCCACCAAAACCTGGCCTCCTGACAGGTTAAGGCTAGAAAAACTGATGTAATGGCGTCATCTGCCTTACTTTATACTACTGACGACCTGACGTCAGTCCTCAAGCGACAGCAACCGACGTAGAAAATCTAAGTCTCTGGTATTCAGGCCAGCCAAAGGCTACCCTGGCAGGGATAACCCAAATGTGATGAGTGCAACAGCTAGTGGAGTTTGGCTTTATTGACCCGAATTTGTCTATAACAGACTTAAAAAGGAAAAACTTCATGGGTATTCAGAACTGCCATATAGCTGAAACACCTGATGTCCTTAAGGGGTCATTTGCATAGATCCCATGTACCTCTATTACAGAAGGTTTTAAGGAGTCACACAGTGGAAAATCTAGCTTGGCTAGATTTTTTTCTTGTAGTTTTTACTTTCTTTACGATTAGTATAAGCATATAATGTTGTTATTATATATGCTTGTTCTTTCTACTTTAAATCTACAATGGTTAATCATACAATTTCTGTTAAAGATATAGCTAATATATTTACTGCAGTTCTATAGAATTTGGCTACTCCAGAACATCTCTCATTTCCCACATTCAAGATTATCCTCCCCATAATTTCTGTGTTTGTAATATTTCTTTATTTGTTAAAAATTTTGTGTCTTCTAATATAATTACATCTACATCACTTGTATTATACCACTCCAAAATCCCTATTCTCCTTACTATATGCTTAATAGTATTCACATGTACAGAAAGCACTCCGTAAACATTTTATTGTCCCTTGTCCCTTTTCCTTAAATTCTTGGTTTCATAGGTTCATAGCTAATTATTAGTCTAGCTGCCTTAATGGGCTATGCTACACCTAGCCAATTTCCCTCTCAAAAAATGAGGATCAGGCACTGTACGTTGAATGTGCGAGTTAGACACCTTAACCATTATACCAGCCCCAACCATTAGCTGCATATCTACTTTTTCATTCATTTCCTTTATTTTGTCTTTTGGACTTGTCCCTTTAAATTTTCTTTTTCTGTCCTTTAATCTTTTACCAATAGAATTTTTTACTATTTTTTTTTTACCATCTCCCAACTTAACGTCTTCTTCATCAGTTATTTCAGAGCCTTCTACTGTGTCCTGTTTATTATTTTTGTATCATCTAATTTTTCTTCTTTTTCTACTACTTCTAACATTACTTCTCCTTCTTTTTCCTTACTTTCATTTTTACAGTCCATCCATTAATGTCAAATTTTGTTACATTTATAACATTTCAGTTCACATGTTTTGCATCATGTCCCATTTACCCACAAATATATTTTCTTTTATCAGATTTACTTATCAAATGTCCTTAATTTTCCACAAAAAATAAAAAAAAATAAAAAACATGTTTTGTGCTGCCCCCAGTATTTTACAACATCCCTTTTCCCTTATATATTTGTCATGCTTGGTATTTGTATAATTTTTTTTCTCTCTTGATTTTTTAACACAGTATTACAATCCCATCAGCCAGTCCATAAACCCATTTTGTCATAAACTTTTGCAATGCCCAATGCTTCTTTACATAAAGTTTTCAAATCTTCTTTTAAAGTCGGTCTTTCCAGTGTTCAAATTGTACATAAATTTAATTTTTGTTTCCCTGTTAAATGCTTTTATCACATAATAGTTCCATGGGTTACAGTTGTTCTTTTTTCATATTCTCTAAGATAATTTTCCACTAAAAAGAAACAGTCTCAGATCTGTCACAAAATGTCTCTTTTTGTTATTAACAATAAATGCTCTTAACTCATATACTTTTACTGCCAAATGAACTATTAAATTGTTCCACACTTCATACCCATCCGTTTCTTTGTCTTCCTTCCTTTCAGTCCTTACCATGCACTTCTGTTTTTCATTTTCTTCTCCTTTTTCTTTTCTGCTACTCCCCTTTTGCATTCTTCTACTTTCTATGCAAACGTTTTCTTTTCCTTCTCACCACTATTCTTCAGGATTGTCTGTGCTTCCTCCTTTTGTATTTTCTCTATAATATATATATTTTTTTAATTTTATTTAACATTTGTTGACCGGGAAAGTCCGATTAGGTTCCACAGATCCTGTTTCAGCGGAGGCCCAAGGAGAAATGCTCCAGAAGCATGCTTTTAGAATGTGGGAGGAAACAGGAGTACCTGGAGGAAACCCACACGAATGCAGGGAGAACATGCAAACTCCACACAGAAGGCACCCCAGCCGAGAATCGAACCGGAGAACCTCTTGCTGTGAGGCGACAGCATTAACCGCTGCACCACTGCGCCGCCCAATATTCCCCCATGAAATGTCTCCTTCATTTTCTGGCTCACTCTGCATCACCATTTCTTTGAGTAAGTCATCCTGCAATTCTCCTGACTGGAGGGTTGTAATTATACATCCACCATTTGCTGATTCATCTCCATCTAACAGATTTCTTTGAAACATCTCCTCGGAATCCTGCACACATCCAGTCTCAGTGTTGGCTTTCTCCTCCATTTTTCTCACCACTCTATTATCTCTTCCTCTGTCCACCTACCTCCCTGTTTATCAGGACCACCTCCCCATCTGAAATGTAAACAGGAAGTGATCATGCAAAAAAATGTGTCCCACTCGCAACAGCCACAAGAGGGGAAGTTTACTGATGCTTTGGCCAAATTTCCCCTAGCAGTATAAATATCACCTTGAGTCTCCCCTGAAAAGAGAATATTAACGTAGTAGGGCTAACATTGTCAACAAAGGATGAATAAATAATTAAAAGTAAATAAAGTAACTAAGCTTTCTGTAGATGATCAGGCCAGCTGTAGCAACTAAGTAATAGTGTTTTCTGTGCATATGTGCTGAAAATCTTGACATGTGACTAAAGGCCACAAGGCAGAACAGCCTGTGCCTCAGTGCTACCTGATTCTTGGGAACTGCACAGTAATCACTGAAGTGTTTGATATGCAACAGGTATGCTCTAACTTTAAGCTGTATGTGCTTTGTACACAAGACTTTGTGAATCAGATTTGGCCATTTTTACTTGTACGTTGTATACCTTGTGGGTAAGTACAAGTATTTTTTTTCTCATCTTTCATTTGTCGTTAGAATACATCCTCTCTAATGTGGCCAGGGATCATGAAACAAGTTTATTGAAGCGATTGCCCTAATTAAGTAATATAAAATAAAACTATGTATGTGATTGCTTCTGAATTATTGTTTTATATTATTGTTTTATAATATATATATTTATAAAAATATAGAACTGATAAAAATTCAAAATGTAAATACAAGGCTTAAGCTGCATGATCATATTAATTTTACACAAGTATGGAAAATTTCTGTTTATAGCAACTGGACTTCAAAAAAGATAGTTTACATATATCATCAGTTATGCATTTCTTAAAATTTAAGAGGACAAAAAGTCAAAATTGGCATTTTTATATGTTCATAGGTGTTTACTAGGCTAATAACCACAAAGGCCTTTTTAAGCCAAGCCATGCATCCCAAGTCTCTGTCAAGATCTGGTAACCTTGATAATTGTAAGCAGGTGCTTGGGAGATGGAATATTTAAAAACAGGGGCCAGGGAGATGAAATATTTACAGGTTGCATGTGTCCATTAGAGGCATAGGTGCCAAACCAGGGATGAATTTCCTGTTCCCCATCCAACTGTCCAAGTTACATTTGAATTGGGTTAGAGAGGAACTCTGCTTCAAATGGATGGGGATCCTGTTCCAGAAAAAGGGTAGTCTCCGGGATACATGCCTGTCTCTCCAGCAGTCCTATTTATATCACAGGCAAGGCTTAAATCTTTAGAACAGATACATTCTGGTGATATTTGATTTGAGGATATGCAAGAGGTCCATCAAGGTGGGGGTTTAACAATGCATTGTATACCAGGCGTAGATCTCCCCTCAACAGCCCTAGGAGACAGAATACAGAGATAGAGCCTTGAGGCGGTCTGCATAGGACATGTTACACCCTGTATTCATTTAGTGAGGAACCACTGTGGACATTCTAGTTGATGGATGTGCCTGTTTAGGTACATATTTCTCAATGATAGGTCTGATGAATGCTGAATACAGTGGAACAATGATTTCCTTGGATCTAGATGGCATACCTTTATTTGTAAGATGTTCTTCGTGTTTCACTGTTGCAGTCTTTACATTTGGGTAATCTGCTGGCAGGTTGCCCTCAGTCGGCCTGAATAACAAAGTCTTGGGTCCTGTGTCGGTTGCTGTCTCTTCTTCCATGACGTCCGGTCATCAAGGATATAAAACATACAGCCGACGCCATTTTAATCAGTCTTTCTTGCCGCGCGGAGCCCGAAGCAGAAGCAGTTCACAAGTGCCGGTCGGCCGACTCCTGGAATTTTCGTTTTCGTGTTTCAGAAACAAAGTCTTCAACCTAAAGCTAAGTACCCCATTGGGGAAACTTCTTCTTGCTCCTTACCGATGTCAGTAAAAGTTAATAATTGTAATACTTGTGGGAAGCAAATACCTCATAAATACTTTCATTTGTACTGTATTCCTTGCCTAGGCCCTGACCACAACGTGCCTTGCTGTTGGTTTTGTGCTAAATTTAATCAACGCACTATTAAGCGTCGATATATTTTTGCATCTCATTATTTTGGCTCAAGATTTAACTATCCGGAAATGTCATCGGTTAGCAATCCGACTACCAGAATTCACAAAAAACACAAAGAAAAAGACAGAGACAGACCGTCGAGGTCCAAAACCGACGAGGAAGCTTCTCCTAAGCCAGTCGCCGGTTCGCTGGTACTCAGTGAGGCGCTTTCTGATGCCCGCTACTTTTGATTCGCAGGCCTCTACCGAGACCCATTTGGAGTCCGGTATGCCGCGAGACACTTCAAGTATTGGACCCGCGGAGGTCTCTCCCTTAGATGGGTCCGGAGCCGCTGAGCAGGCACCGGCTTCTGGGGGTGTTTTCATACCTAAAGATTTGTACCGACGCCATCATCAAAAACAAGACCAAAACCAACTTCGAAGTCCAAAAAACGACTCATGGGTCACGTGTTCAGGCCCCTATGCCTAAAAAACAAATGATCAAAATGGCTGAGGATTTAATTACCTTGATCAGGGGTTCCCAACCCCCTCCTGCTAAGAGGCCTAGGCAAGGCACTGATTATGAATCTTCAGATCAGGTGTCTATTTCTTCTGATCAGAAATTTTCTATTCCACCTTATGTGGATTCTGATGCAGAAGAATCCATTCCTTCTGCTTCTCCTCCTGAGAATTTTTCTTTTGAAGAAACGTTGCATGTCTTAAGGGAGCATTTTCATTGGAAGAGTCAGAATTTTTCAGAATCCAAAAAGAGGCTTAGGGATTTCCTTCTTGCTCAGCATAGGCCTTTGGCTATACCTCCTGTTTTAGACATTGTTGATGATGTTTTCTCAGAATCCAGCTTGGCTCCTGATTCCCTGCCTCCAGCTCCTAGTAAGCCAGACAGATATTACAGGGTTCCTGACTCTCACAAGTTTCTTTTTAAAAACCCTACTGCTGATCCTGAAACAATTTCTCAGGGTCCCAAGGGTGTTAAGGCTTCTACTGCTAAAAACCCTACCCCTTCTGATAGAGACTCCAGGGCGCTGGATAGATGGGGTAAGAAGGTTTACACGTCTGCAACCCTGGCAATCAGGGCTTTAAACTGTCAATTTCATATGCTTAAATATCAGCAGCATGTCATGGGCTTACTGAAACAGAAAATTATGTTGATTTCTGACTGTGTGGAAAATAGAGTTACATTATTTATTGCATTCAGCTGAACAAGTTGGAAAGCATACTTTGCATTGTGGTTTTGATTCCCTGGAGGCCTCTTGCAGGGCCACCGTACCTGGATCTCTGATAAGAAGGCATGCTTGGCTCAAGGAGCAAAATCTGCCTGATCATGTTAAAGCAAAACTGCTGGATGCTCCTTTACAACAGGACAGTCTATTTGGTAATAAGGCAGAAGAAGTTTTGAAAAAGATGGAAGACAAAGCTAAATCTATGCAAACTGTAAAAGATTTCCTACAAGTGCAGCCACCCAGGTTCAGTAGGCACTGGCATACTAAGAATTGGTCCTTTCCAGTACCCAACAGAGCTGCTCAGGACAAACACAGACATTCCAAAGGTTCCAGGTTTCAGTCACAAGGAATTTACAAAACAAAACAATGGGGTGCCTCCAACTCCAAATCTGGAAGTAGCAAGGCCCCTCCCTACGGTAAACAGTCTCAATGACTTTCCTCTGCCATTTCCAAGCACTTACCTTTTGGCAGCCCCTTTGGGGGGGAAACTAGCACTTCGTGCACAAAATTGGCATCTAATTACCCAGGACAAGTGGGTCTTAAATATAGTATCCCAGGGATACAGATTTCATTTCCACACATTGCCAATTCCAAATGGATGGCCAGATCTGCCTCCAAATCAGTGGACAGAGGCCCAGAAACAAGTTATGTCCCTCATGGATATTGGGGCTATTCAACCAGTACCAGAAAAGGAAAAAGGACAAGGTTTTTATTCAAGACTTTTCCTGGTACCCAGAAAAGACAAATCATGGTGTCCAATTCTGGACTTATCCATTCTAACCTGGGTAACTGCACTTGTAGGAAATCTTTTACAGTTCTGTAAACTGGGAGCCATTATTGAATCCCCAAATGATGTGGATACTCTACAA
The DNA here is from genome assembly GCF_019279795.1 of Protopterus annectens. NCBI lineage: Eukaryota > Metazoa > Chordata > Ceratodontiformes > Protopteridae > Protopterus > Protopterus annectens. The sequence goes on from NC_056732.1 coordinate 1,628,728,452, forward strand.
AAGGGCCTTACAGAAACAGATGCTTAGTGCCAGAGCCATGGGCTCTAGCTCAATGCCAGGAAATGTGTAGTTATCCCCTTTGGGAAAAAACATGTATCCATGAATTACCATATAGGTAGCAGTACACTAAACACCAAAAGTTGGATAAGAGACTTAGGGACACAGGTGGACAGTGGTCTCACCTTCGATAACCACATCGCCACAACAGTCAGGAAATCTTTCTATGTGGCACACCTCATCACTAAGGGCTTTTCATCCAGAAAAAAGGAGGTCATTGTCCCACTGTACTCATCCCTCATTAGACCCATTACAACGCCCCATTTGATATGTACCTCTCAAGACATCTGCAACAACTGGAAAGGCCGCAGAAATACCTCACTAAAAGAATCACAGGCCTAAAGCAGATGCCCTACGCTGAACGCCTTGAAAAACTCCAGCTATACTCTGTCGCATATTGTCTACTCAGAGGCGATCTCTGCTTAACATACAAGGCCATGCCAAACCAAGAGCTGTTGGACATGCCACACTTAAAGAAATCCCAATCCCTCAGAGCCACACGCTCCAGGGATCTAAACCTTGTCATCACAATAAACAAAACATGCTGGAGGGATAGGTTCCTGACCCAGAGACTCCCCAGACTATGAAATAGATTGCCCATACATGTCAAGCAGAGTGCCTCTTTGGCCGTCTTCAAAAGAAACCTTGACGATTGGATGGGAGAAAGGAAATTCACCCCAGGGATCACGTCAGTTGCCCTGTTAGACAGGAGTCCAGGGAAGTAAATAGTGTGGGAAGAAATAGCCAGGGAATGGTTATGGCTAGGCTTATATAGGCCCTAGGGCTGATAGCCTAGTACCAACCTATGAACCTATAAATACTTTCCTGGACATTCCAAAATTCAAGATGCTGACTCTACAACAGTTACTGTCTATGCTGGGCAAGGATACCTGGTTGGCAACTCTAGACTTAAAAGAGACTTACCTGCATATCCCAATCAGGGAATCTTGCAGAAGATACCTCCGCTTCAAAGCAGGCTATTTGCATTACCAGTTCTCTGCACTGCCCCTTTGCTTATCTACTGTGCCCAGGGTCTTCACAAAGTGCCTGGCACCAGTAATTGCATTCTGCAGACAAAGAAACATTTAAATTTATTCTTATCTGGACGATTGTCTAATTCAGGCAGAAAACAAGGACACTCTTCTACAACATCTGGTGTTTGTAAAAAGGCTTCTAACATGCCTAGGGTACACCATCAGCGAAAATAAATCACAACTGGTACCCTCTCAAATAATTACATTCCTGGGTGCAAGCTTGAATACAACTGCCCATATGGCTTACCTCACGCCAGACAAGCAAATTCAATCGATGACATACTTCACACAAGTGGCCACGAAAACCAGCTATCTGCAAGACAAATTCTGCAGGCCTTGGGGTTCATGGCTTCCTGCATTCTTCTAATTCCATGTGCAAGACTGCATATGAGGGAACTTCAATGGTACCTAAAAAGCTTATGGGAGTCAACATTGTCACAACCTGGAAACAATGATTCCTATCATTCCTTGCCTGCAACAGGAGTTCCTATGGTGGGCAGAGGCCTGTCACCAAAACAAGGGACTGTCATTCATTCCACCCCCTGCCACACAAACCCTGACTACAGACTCATCAGATTATGCTTGGGGGGCCCATCTGGTAGGGAGATGCATTCTGGGCGAATGGAGCCCAGTTCAGATGCACCTACATATCAACCAGAAACAAATGCTAGCTGTACAGAATGCTCTGACAGCCTTCAAGGACTTTCTTCATCCAAGACAACTACTGATAAAGACGGACAACACCACAGTTATGTGGTACATAAACAGGCAGGGGGGTACCCACTCCTACCTCCTTTGCAGACTATCCATGGCTTTGTGAAACACAGCCTTGACTTACCAAATACATCTATAAACTCATTTCCTACCAGGAAAGCAAAATACTCTGGCAGACGAACTAAGCAGAAAGCTTATGGACCCACACAAATGGAAACTGGATCCACAAATCTTCACCAAGTTAACACAAAGATGAGGGAGCCCAGACATGGATCTTTTTGCCTCTCCCCAAAACTATCAGTTGGACAAATTCTGTGCAGGAGCTCACCACAAAAAAGCTTGGAAAATGGATGCTCTATCCTTCAGCTGGAAAAAACTATCAGTCTATGCCTTTCCCCCTCTGCCTCTGCTCTCCAAGGTTTTATTAAAAGTCAGACAGGAAAAAACAAAAATGATTCTGATTGCTCCAGACTGGCCTCGCCAACACTGGTACCCCCTCCTACGCAATATGTCACACCTATCTTCGTGGCACCTGCCTCAGACACCTTATCTACTGTCTCAGCAGAACTATCAAATTCTGCACACTCAGCTCCAAACTCTGAATCTTGCAGCATGGCTAATCAATTATTTTCAACAGTCGCATCTCTCAGTAAACCAGTGATGGATGTCATTTTGGAGGCTAGAAGGCCTAGTACTACAAAATCTTATGCTGATAAATGGAAAGGATTCTGTGCCTGGAACCGAGCACAAGGAATAAACACAGCAATGCCCAATATTCCTCAGATTCTGCAATATTTAACTGAGATGCTTCATAAGGGCCTATCTTTTTCTTCCATAAAGATCCTTGCCTCTGCCATTTCGGCTCATGACAACACAGAGCCTCCTCTCTTTTCTCATCCCCTGCTAAAGCAGTACCTCAGGGGGGCCAAAAATTTGAGACCTCCCAGGAGAGCACCAACTCCTGTATGAGACCTCAGTTTTGTCCTAGAAAAACTCACCCTTCCTCCTTTTGAACCAGCTGCTACTGCAGATATAACATTTCTCTCTTGGAAGACAGCTTTTCTTTTAGCAGTCACTTCAGCTAGAAGGATTTCAGAACTACAGGCTCTCATGGCAGTGGAGCCTTTCATTACCTTTTATCAGGACAGGGTGGCCCTCAGGACCAATCCATCCTGTATGCCTAAGGTGGTATCCAGTGTGGCTCTTAATCAGACCATTCATCTGCCAACTTTTTTCCCAAATCCACAGAACAAGAGGGAGCAGATTCTGCATTCATTGGATGTACACAGACAACTAAGATTCTACTTAAAGAGGACAAAATCTCTAAGAGAATCTGATCAACTACTGGTGGCATTTGCTGCAGGGACAGAGGGAAAGGCTATTTCAAAGCAGACTATTTCCAAATGGATAAGCCATTGTATTTGTTTCTGCTATATGCACCATGGTAAAACTATCCCCCAGGGGACCAGACCTCATTCCACCAGGGCTGCATCTACTTCTACAGCCTTTCCCAGTGGTGTTCCTACCAGAAACATTCTAGAAGCTGCTACCTGGAGCTCAGTTCATGCATTCACCAAACATTACCATTTACCTCTTTTCTCTAAATCCAGAGCTGGCTTTGCCACTGCTGTCCTGCAGGGCCTTATAGCTGGTCCTAATGCTGTATAATTCCATCCTCCCAACCATAGCTTTGGGAATCTACCCAAATGTAATGACTGCAACAGTGAAACACGAAGAACATAGTACAGTTGTGTACACTCACCATAAAAGTAGATGTTCGAGTGTATTCACTGTTGCAGTCCTGGTTACCCACCCGCCAGCCCCTATTTCTCCTTTATTATACCTCTTCTTTCTTTTACTATGCTCAAAAACCCTTTTGGTGTATTTGCTTTTAGTTGGAGGTACATTTTTGTGTTCTACATTACATGCATATGTATGTGTGTATATATATATATATATATATATATATATATATATATATATATATATATATATAGGTTCATAGGTTTATACTAGGCTATCTGCCCAAGGGCATTTATAAGCCTAGCCCATAGTTTTGTGGCTTACGCCACCCCTTTAGTATGGGGAACTATACCCATTATTTTGCTGTGCCTCTGTCGAGCAGTGACACTGAGGTAATCCCTGGGGTATATCTGCGATCTCCCATCCATTGGTCAAGATTTCTCTTGAACAAGGCCAGCGAGGTGCTCTGCCTCACATGTACCGGGATTTTGTTCCACAGCACAGGGAGTCTTTGGGTGATGAATCTATCCCTCCAGCACGTCCTATTAATAGCCGTGTCGAGGTTTAAGTCTCCGCCTTGTGGCTCTGACGGATCTAGATTTTTGAGGTGAAGCATATTCATCAAATCTGGGTTTGACATGGCCTTGTATGTCAGGCACAGGTCACCTCTGAGCAATGTAGCGACTGAATAGAGCTGAAGTTCTTTCAGTCGGGCAGCATAGGACAGATTTTGAGACCCTTTATCCTTTTGGTGAGGAACTTTGTGGCCTCTCCAGCTGCTGCAAGTGTCGGGCCAGATACATTCAATGGGGCATTGTACTCAATCATTGGTCTGATGAGTGATGAGTATAGGGAAACTATGACCTCCCTTGATCTAGATGTGAATCCCTTCATGATAAGGTGGGCAATGTAGAAGGTCTTCCTAACCAAGGGCGCTCAAAAGAGGGGTGCACTGTGCACCCCTGGAAATAGAAATTAATTTTTTAATTTAAAAAAAGTTTTTTTTTTTTTTTCAAAGAAAGGGCATTCCTTTTAAGAACGCCTTTGCATCCCAGTTTTACGACGGAACCATAGGGCGAGGAGGAGGGAAGCACCCTCCCACTTTTACAGCTGCAAGACCTGACTCAATGTGCGCACGCCACGTAATTTAAATTACAAAGTGCGGGAAAAAACTATCGGATCGGTTCCTGGTAGTGGTAGCCACACTGTCAACTCCCACAGGTCAGTAAGTAAGCTCCATTTCATTTAATTTCTGTATGCAGTTGCAGACTGAGCTATGCTGCTTTTGCCGTTCATTTCCTTATGCAGAGCTGTGCCCGTTTCATTTAAAGGATGTAAGCTTTCATTTCTAAAAGCAGGCACATTCTGGTGCCTGCCTTCCTACTGTGTTTTGATACTCTAAATAAGAATTCTATTACAGTACAAAATCATAAGCTCTGAATGACTTCCTGCCAACATTTGGCCAAATAGTCACCCTTTTCTGTCAATACAATTTGCTCAGATGTCCAAAGGAAAACTGGCAAAGGCTTAATAAGGAATAAACAGAAAAGTAAACTTCCATATGAATTAAGCAGGCTGTTTAATTTCATTATAAAGAGTTAGTTTTTGAATTTTAAATAACACAGCTGCCTGGTAAAACTTTCTTGATCAAAAGCTTAACCAGAAGGTTATAAATAACAACTATATGCCTGGAGGAGATAAATCATAACATACAATCCCTTCACTATTGTTGTGGTTATGCCATACTTTTTTTAATTAAATGTAGCAACCTGTTTTATTTTTACATCTCAACTGCACAAATACCAGGTATATCTAAATGCATATTAAGTATTCATAAGACTCAGATGCTGAGTAGAATTGTTGGGAGGAATGGAATGCCATTTAGTAGTAAGTGTAGTTTTAAAGTGTTATTTTCCATAATTTCTGTAATAAAATAACTAAAGCAGTTACCTTAGTTCATATACTTTATGGCATAATTGTATTTATTACTGCTTGGTGTAACTCATTCTAAGCCTTTTGGTTTAAACACTTGGGCTTCGGACCAGTTAGTTGTTTTGCACTGAGAGGGTTTGTGGTCTGCACTGTTGTGGCAGAACAGGTAGCTTACATCCTTCTAGGTTGAGAACTGCTGATTGAGGGCTCAGTGTCTGTTATTCTAAAAGTGTATTAATTCTGGTTTAAGCACTTGGGCTTTCAAGCCAGTTATTTTACATTAAGAGGGTTCGTGGTCTGCACTCCTGTGGGAGGAGAGGCTGGACTCTGCCCTTCTGAGCTGGGAATTTCTGGTTAAAGGCTTATAGTGCATGCATATCTGAACTGTTTCTTACTGAAGTTGGTGCCTTGTTTGCTGTGGCATAGACTGGATTCGGGCCTGCTGGATCTAGCTTTGTTTGTGTAACTTGAGCACTAATCCAGACATTCTCTAAAGTATTCAATGGTATTTATTACTGCTTGGTTGTAACTTGATTAAAGTGTAGCTATCATTCAAGTCTTTTGGATTAAGCACTTGGGCTTCAGACCAGTTTTACATTAGGAAGGTTTGTGGCAAGCACTGTGGTGGCAGGACAGGTAGCTTTCATCCTTCTAAGTTGGGAACTGCTGATTGAGAGCCCAGTGTCCAAGTGTATTAGTTCTGGTTTAGGCACTTGGGCTTCAGGCCAGTTATTTTACATTAAGAAGGTTCGTGGTCTGCACTCTTGTGGGAGAAGAGGCTGGACTCTGCCCTTCTGAGCTGGGAATTTTCTGGTTAAAGGTTTATAGTGCCTGAATATTTGAACTGTATCTTACTGAAATTGGTTCACCTTGTTTGCTCTAGCATAGACTAGATCCAGGCCTACTGAATCTAGCTTTGTTTATATGCTTGTTGTTTGTTTGCTTGTTATTTCCCTGAAGCTAATTCCACCTAATACGCAACTTCTCAGCTTCTGTGGATCACTAGTGATATCTGCATTGCTTACTGTACTTATTTCCTTGTTTCACTTGAAAGAAAGTTACTGTTTGTCGTTTTGCATTTAGTTACTTGTAACACATTGCACTCAAGTTACCTGGCACTTGCTCACTAAAGCAATTATATAAGTCAGCACTAAAAATTAAAAGCACTACACCCTCACTCCCCACTGGCCCTTGTTTTCAATATTATTCTAGCATGTCCAAAGGTCAGTTGTCAATCTCCTCTCCGGTCCAGCTGGTGAATCTGGGAATCTTGAGGCAATGTTATAACTGCCTCATGTACACAGACAACCCTCTCCTCCTCCCACATAACACAAATACTTGAGAGATGCAGCTATTTAGCCAAACTGGAGGCTGAGCTCTCTCAACTCAGGACTGGCAAGACCAGACAGGAGGAGAAGGCAACTACACACACCACAAAACCAGCCTCACATAATGCTACCACTCCACTGAATCAAACACATAAACACACAAAGACATACTCGAGGCTCTGAGTAAAATTTACCTAAACAGCAGAGGCCTCCAAAGCAGACACCCAAACAACTGCTACCTCAAGACACCCCACAAGCAACACATAAACCACAAAAGCAGTGTGCAAAGCAGTCACAGCCCTTAAGGCCAAATACAACACCAAACATACTTGTCATAGGTGACTCCATAGTCAGACACACTGACGTCCCACTCACCAGGCTGAACAAGGAGAGGGTCACAGTAAGCTGCCTCGGGCGCCAGAATCCGCCACATAACACAAGCACTGGTCACTCCACGGCAAGTACAAATATGACACAGTCATTGTCCATGCTGGTGTGAACGACCTGAGACGCACTCCCTGGACTGCATGAAAAGAGACATAGAGGAGCTCTCTGATTATGTAGCCCAGGCAGGTATGACCCTAACCCTGAGCAGTATCCTTCCTTCACCAAGAATGATGCCACAATATAGAGACAAGATGATCAGCTTTAACAATTGGCTTAATGTCTGGTGTCATTCAAAGGGGATCCAGTGTCTGTCTGCCTGGGATGACATGCTTGACAAAGGGACGGCTTGCACCTGTCACCCTGGGATTCGGATATTGGCTATACTTGCCACCCCATAGTGCCTTTTTAGGCAAGGCTCAAATTCTAAACCTACCACCCTAGAAAACAAAATGGGAAGAAATTGAGGGTAATGCTGCTCAATGCCAGAAGTCTATTCTCAGTATGGAGAACATCGATGTCTGTGCTGTAACTGAAACCTGGTTCAAGGCTCCTGAGAGCACCCGCACTATTAGGTTTTACCCGCCCCAAAACCCGGACCACTCCACAAAAGGAGGTGTATCCATATTCATAAAGGATACTCACACCTCCAGGTTGGTGGCAACGCATGAAGCTCGAAACCATCCAGGTGCAACTAACCATAGGCAAAACTGCTCTACAAATTGTAGCATGCTACAGGCCACCCTCTCAAACTCAGGAACCCCACACAGCCTTCCTGAAGACACTGGAGGGTATAAATGTATCTCCAAACACCATCATATTGGGTGACTTCAACTACCCGAATATAGACTGGGAACATTACTCAAGCCCTAACTTTCTAGCCCAACGGTTCCTGGAGTTCATAAATTCAAATGCCATGGAACAGCTAGTCACTGTTCCCACGAGAGGAGAAAATATACTAGATCTCATTGTCACAAACATGGGGACAAAATGCTCCACACCGAAGTATATCCCTCATTGGTGAGATCTGATCATAAACTAATCTCACTGGAAATCCACATCCCGCCCCCCCCCCCAACAAAAAGACCATAGTGAAGAACTTCTCTAAAGCAAACTTCACACTACTCAAGACTGGTGTGGTATCCTTCAAGGCCCCTGAGTCAGAGGAAACCACAACCCAAGCTGCGAAGCCCTTACAAATGCCTTCTATGAACAACTCCAGGACTGCATGGATCAGGCAATCCCAAATAAAACCAAGACTCTTTCCACAAAGGGCAAACGCCCAGTCTGGTGGACCCCAGCCATTAACAAACTTTACAATAAGAGGAGAAAGCTATTACATGATAGAACAAAATCCATAAAAGGGAAGTCACCCCTGATCATTATTAGTAAAAAAGCACTCATAAAATCAACTAAGGCCAATTTTGAGAGAAAAATTGCCATGGATTCAAAGAACAATCATAAGGCCTTTTTCAGCTATGTTAGGAACCTGGGTGGAAACTCACAGATATGCTCAGAATTAGTCCAAAATGATACAAAAATCACTGAACCCACAGACATTGCCAACATACTGGCAGACAGGTTCAGTGCAAACTTCACCCCCCTCCCCTAAAGGAGAGATAACTATCCCAGCCGAGTGTAGCCTCCCGGACATCTCAAATGCGCAGGTGAAAGCTGCTCTCTCTAAAGCTAAAAACACAGCATCAATGGGACCGGATGGTGTCCCCGCTGTGTGCTATAAATGAGGAATTAAACCCGCACATAAGGCAGCTGTTTAATCTCAGCCTTACCACAGGATCAACTGTGGTCCCACTCCACAAAGGTGGCTCTACGGACCCTGGTAAAGCTTAACAAGTCTAGTCTGCAAAGCTATGGAGAGGATCATAATGGAGCTCATAAACAAAGATATAGGGGACTTGCAGACATTGGACCCGACCCAGTTTGGCTTTGTCAAGGGAAGATCATGCCTTTTGAACTTGGCGACTTCTCGAAATAGTCACCAAGGCCATTGATGAGGAAAGGCAGTCCATACAGCCTACCTTGACCTACACAATACCCCACTCGGTATTGTAGAAAAACTTACCAGCTTAAATGTAAACCCATATGTCACAAGATGGGTTGCAAACTGGCTTAAGGACAGAACCCACAGGGTTAGAGTTGCTGGCGCTGTGTCAGACTCCAAGCCGGTCACAAGTGGTGTCCCACAGGCTCGGTCCTTGGCCTCTATTGTTTGGCATCTACTTCTCAGAAGTACAGGCCAACATGGGAGGACTTTGACAAAGTTTGCAGATGACTGCAAACTGGGCACCATAGTGGAAAGTGCATCGGACACGGATATCCTTCAGAAGGGACTCACGGAAACAGATAGCTGGTGCCAGAGCCATGGCCTGAAGTTAAACGCCAAAAATGTATAGTCATACGCCGGGAAAAACAAGGTAACCCCAAGCTACCATATAGGTGGCAATCCACTAAGCACAGAAGAGGTTATCAGGGACCTGGGGACCCAGGTTGACAGTGGCCTTTCTTTGACACTCACATTGCTAAAGTGGTTAGAAAGACCTTCTACATTGCCCACCTGATCATGAAGGGATTCACATCCAGATCTAGTGAGGTCATTGTTCCCTGTACTCTTCACTTATCAGACCAATGATCGAGTACAATGCCCCATTCGGGATGTATCTCACCCGACATCTGCAGCAATTGGAGAGACCCCAAAAGTTCCTCACCAAAAGGATAAAGGGACTCCAAAATCTGTCATATGCTGCCAGATTGAAGAAACTCCAGCTCTATTCAGTCGCATACCGTCTGCTCAGAGGTGACATGTGCCTGACATACAAGGCCATGTCCAACCCAGAATTAATGGACATGCTCCACCTCAAAAAATCCAAATCCACCAAAACCACTAGAGCAAGTGACTTAAACCTTAGCACGGATATAAATAGGACGTGCTGGAGGGATAGATTTATCACGACTCCCTATGCTGTGGAATAAAATCCCGGTCCATGTGAGGCAGAGCACCTCGCTGACTCTGTTCAAGAGAAATCTAGACCTGTGGATGGGAGATCGTAGGTTTACCCCGGAATCATCTCTGGGTCACTGCTGGACAGAGGCATAACAAACTAATGGGCACAGTATTTTTCATATAAGAAGCCACAATAATTTGGGCTAGGCTTATAAATGCCTTAGGGCAGATAGCCTAGTATAAACCTATGAACCTATGAACCTATAACTATCTGGCAAGCACAGGGCATTAATAATATGCTCATTTACTCAGTTGTAGTAATAAAATAAAATATATTTGTTATCAGAACTGTGTTGTCGGAGAACTTCCTAATTTGATTATTTTAAAAAAAATATGGTGGTCACAAATGTGTTTGCAATTGAAATAATCCCTAGTCTACAAAAGCATACCTTTATATTAGCCAGTCAGTATGACTTCACAGTTTCAGACACACCAGCAGGGAAGTCTGTTCTGTCTGTTTCCAAAGTGTATGCCAAAAAGTACAGAAATTGATGAAATATGACAGATTATAGCAGAGAAAATAAATGTATTCAGAGTCAGTTTAAGAATAATTACTGAAACCTACACACTACAAAAGAGCAGTCTTCCAATATCAAGTAGGTTGTAATAGAGATTAGTGTAATGTATTTGCAAGTAATAGAATATCTGTTGTACTGCAACAATTATGTTTCTCATTTCTCTTATATTAAGTGGACAAAGCTGTTTGTGATCTTTTGCATGTATTGTGAAATGGGTTTGCAAACCTTTGAATTTGCTGTGAAAGGCTGAGTTAGCACATTTTTCTGTGAGTATTAATTGTAGCATTTGTAATATGACAATACAGCTTTATAAATCACTATGCCTAAAATGAGATGTTTCATAAGACTGTCGGTTCTATTCCCACACAAGGTGCTTAGCTTCATTTAGTCTGACAGTTAGCGTAGGAGATTAAAGCTAAGAGCTGGTGATGAACTGCTTCCTGTACTCTGTGGTTTGATTCCCTCAGCCTCTGATAAAGTTAATTTTATCAGATTCTAGCAATGTTCTTGGTTCATGACAGAAATATTTATAATCTGTTCCTATTTATTTTAGGCTTTGTCCAGATTTCTTGCACTAAGAGGTTGAGGTGTGTGTGAGAGAGAGAGAGTGAAATGCCCTAGTTAGAGTTAGCAGGTGGATTTTATTTTCAAGTGCATTTTCAAGGAATTGTGAGTTTTAAGGGAAGAGAAATTTACTGCTCCTCATGCTAAGCCTACTTAAAATGTGCAACTGCTTTGTTTAGAAAATGTGCATTTTCAAGGAATTGTGAGTTTTAAGGGAAGAGAAATTTACTGCTCCTCATGCTAAGCCTACTTAAAATGTGCAACTGTTTTGTTTAGAAAATGTGCATTTTCAAGGAATTGTAAGTTTTAAGGGAGGAGAAATTTACTGCTCCTCATGCTAAGCCTACTTAAAATGTGCAACTGTTTTGTTTAGAAAATGTGCATTTTCAAGGAATTGTGAGTTTTAAGGGAAGAGAAATTTACTGCTCCTCATGCTAAGCCTACTTAAAATGTGCAACTGTTTTGTTTAGAAAATGGTATCACTATTGTAGTATGGAATTTTTAAAGCAGCACAGCAGGTAGCATACTTGCATCTTGATACAGAAGGTTATAGGTTCTACTCCCACAACATGTAGATGTGTATTTTAAGGAGGTGGAGTGCTATAGTCCTGAGTATGTCCTCCTTTGGATGAGATGCTAATAACTATGAACCTGTTTTTCAGCTTGCCACCTATTCCCTATTGCAATATACCAGCTTACCATTTTTTAATATAATGTAGGCAATTTATTCTTCAAGGGCGGCAGGCATTGAATTTGTAGATTAAACACTGAAATATAAAGTTGTTTTCTAGCAACAACCTCTTCACTGGTTTCAGATCTCTTTAATGTGGAATTATTCAGATGACTTTTACTTCTGCAAAGATTCTGCATATCAATTGATATTGGTGGATTGTATGACAGAAGTTTGAGTAGAGTGGCCCTTTATGGTTGAAATGTTCTGAATTGGGCAGGTTATCATTATTGGTTCATATGATTTGTTTCATTGTTTAAAGGAAAAATGTTCAGAACTATAAATTTAAAACACGCTTCAACTAGTGGTGCTGTACTATACAAGGGATATAATTCAATTATTATATAGTATAATTAATACAGTCAGGAAGGTGAATCAAATAACTTTTCCATGGTTCTAAAATGTGTGCAAGGAGCCTATGATTTGAAAACAGTCCAAAGGTAAACTTACCCTGCCACTGGCCAGATGCATTTTCTTTGAATGTGGGTTCCAATGTTTCAGTGAATGTGGGTTTCAAAGGTAGAGAAGTTTTAATGCTAAGTCTGTTTTCATTGTAGGACTATTGCTTTGTTTAGGTTTAGTAAATGTCTATCAGTGTTTGTGCTATAAAAGTTGTAAATGAAATCCAAATATCTGTAATCATTGTAGAAGTAAAGCATAAAACAGTATGCACACTGAGAGATTTGAACAGTGTCTATGACAAATGGGGAGAAATAGCCAAGCAATGGGACACTGGAATGGCTCCGTGGGTGGGGCTGAGTGGGTGGGGCAACAGAGGGGGTGGGGCTGCATGGGCGGGGCTTGGGTTTGCACCCCCCTGCAAAAAATTCTGCGGGCTCCCTTGTTCCTAACTACTTTAGCTACATGGGTGTCGAATGACAGGCTACTGTCAACCTGGGTCCCCAGGTCCCTAATAACTTCTTCTGTGCTCAGTGGATTGCCACCTATATGGTAGCTAGGGGTAACCTTGTTTTTCCCGAAGGGTATGACTATGCATTTTTTGGCATTTAACTTTAGGCCATGGCTCTGGCACCAGTTATCCGTTTCTGTGAGACCCTTCTGAAGGATATCTGTGTCAGATGTGTTTTCGACACGGCCCAGTTTGCAGTCATCTGCAAACTTTGTCAGCCATAGCCCTCCTGTGTTTGCTTGTACTTCGGAAAAGTAGATGCCAAACAAGAGTGGGCCCAGGACTGAGCCCTGTGGGACACCACTTGTGACAGGCTTTGAGTCTGACATGGCGCCAGCAACTCTGACCCTGTGGGTTCTGTCATTCAGCCAGTTTGCAACCCATCTTGTGATGTATGGGTTAACATTTAAGCTGATGAGTTTTTCAATGATACCCGAGTGGGGTATTGTATCGAAGGCTTTAGCCAGATCGAGGTAGGCTGTATGGACTGCCTTTCCCTCACCAATGGCTTTGGTGACTGTTTTGAAAAAGTCAACCAAGTTTAAAAGGCATGATCTGCCTTTGACAAAGCCAAACTGGGTTGGATCCAAAGTCTGCAAATTCCCTATGTCTTTATTTATGAGATCCATTATGATCCTCTCCATGGCTTTGCAGATAAGGCTTGTCAAGCTAATGGGCCGGTAATTTCCAGGGTCGGTGGAGGCACCGCCTTTATGAAGTGGGACCACTGTCGCAGTGCGCCACTCCCTGGGTACGTATCAAGAGGTGAGACTATGATTAAACAGCTGTCCTAGCTGTGGGTTTAATTCTCGCTGAGTTCGTGGAGCACACAGCCGGGGACACCATCAGGTCCCATGGATGCTGTGTTTTTGCTTTGGAGAGAGCAGTTCTCACTTGGGCTAGAGATGTTTGGGGGCTGCAATCGCTTGGTATAGATATCTCTCCTTTGGGGAGGGGGAGAAGTTTGCACTGAACCTGTCAGCCAGTATATATATATGGTTTATATCATAGGCACTCACGTGACTGTCATATATTCGAACATGGAAGGTCATATCGGTAATGTGAAGGCAAAATCAAGTTAGAATGGTTTTAACATGGGTCGAGGTAGGGGAAATGTTTGTAGTTTGGAATAATACTGAACACCTACCTCGACCCATGTTAAACCATTCCTAGATTGATTATTTTGCCTTCGACATTACCGATTACGACCTTCCATGTTCGAATATATGACAGTCGCAGGAGTGCCGTTCGCACTTATGATAGTAAACCATATATATATATATATATATATATATATATATATATATATAAATTTTTTGCTCCATATTTGGGGGGCACCTGACATCTGGGGCAAGAAAAACTGATTAAAATGGCGTCGGCTGCATGTTTTATACCCCTGTCGACCTGACGTCATAGAAGAAGAGACAGCAACCGACCCAGGACCCAAGATTTTGTTATTCAGGCCGACTGAGGGCAACCTGCCAGCAGATTACCCAAATGTAATGAGTGCAACAGTGAATACACTCGAACATCTACATTTATGGTAAGTGTACACAACTGTACTTTATGCAGCACAGAATGCTATCCTCACTACTATAGACACATGATGGTCAAAGGATAGATTACTGCCTATGCTTGCCCCCAAATGCTTGACTACTGGGTCAACTCTTCAGGTCGTGTTGTCAGTCTGATTGTTACCAGTGCTGGATAACTTCCCAATGGATATTATTATGCATATTTTGGCATTTAGTTTTAGTCTAAGGCTCTGACACCAGTTATTTGTGTGTGTCAGCCCTTCCTGGAAAACATTTTTTTCTGTCGGGGATTCTATGACCGCTCCTAATTTGCAGTCATCTGCAAATTTAGTCAGCCAGAGGCCATTGACATTGGCCTTGATTTCTGAGAAGTAAATGACAAAAAAGAGCAGTCCCAAGACCAATCCCTGAGGGACTCTGCTTGTGACTGACCTCCTTGTACAGGTGGACTCCCTAATTCTAACTTCTTGGGTCCTGTGAGCCAGATAACTATCGGCTGGGTGACATTGGGTTTATACCTAATCTCTTGAGTGTGTCAACAATGACCAAGTGGGGTAATGTGTCAAATGCATTAGCCAGGCCAAGGCAGACTGTGTGAACCATTTTGCCCTCATTTGTTACTTTGGTGACCTTCTCAAAGAAGTCTAACAGGTTAAGTAGGTATGACCTGCTCTTGATGAAACCAAATTGGGTTGCGTCCGGTGTCTGGAGGTTTCCTTTGTCATTATTGATCATTTCCATGATAATTCTTTCCGTGAGACATATGGGTCTGACGTTTCCCGGGTCTGTAGATGGCCCACGTTTGTGCAGAGTGATAACTTTTGCTGCTCTCCATTCATGAGGCATGAAGCCTGTTTGAAGTTTACAGTTCAATAGCAATTCCATGAAGCTTGATATGTCATGTTCCAAGCTGTTTAGAAGGCATCCTGGCATATTATGTGTACCCATTGATGCAGTAAGCATTAAGAGATTGTTCCCTAGTGATAGCAGGGGGAGTTATATATATATATTTGATGGTATTTCCTAAGGGAAGGTTGAGGCGGGAGAAAACAGTAATGTTGCAGCTGAATTTGTTGGCCATTAGGTTTGCTATATCTTCTGGCTCAGTATAGTAGCTCCATTAACAATTAGCTCTGCACACAATTGTGTATTGCTTTTGAGATTGTCGACATAGCTAAAGAATGCCTTGTGATTATTCTTGGCCTGGCATGTCACTGCAAGCTGGTTGCCCTATGTGCAACTAGGTATTGGTGAAATTTCAAGGGTGCTTTTCCAGGAAAAATGTCAACTCAAGGTGTCTGCTTCTATACTGGACACTGCCAAATACTTATGGGAAAAAAATAAGTAGACCCAAATGATTTATGGATAAAGTATTTAGGGAGGTATTCTGAAGTTAGCTGTTACAGCAGAAAATCAAGCAGTACTTACTGAAAAGAAAGGATTAACTTGTCAAGAATGATGAAAAGAGAGGAGTCACCTGATGGCTACTGCTTGGCTACTGTTAGTGCTGGTCTCACCACAGCTTCACTCTGCTGGGATACAATGTTCCTTTACTACTTCTCTCACAGGAAGCAAAACAGTAGCACCAATCCCAAGATGAGAAGGCGGCCACAGGCTCTTTGGTGATCAACAGTGTTGGCCCAGATGATGCAAGGATTTATAGGCTTGTTGCATCTGTTAGATGACTTGAATAGTAACAAGACCAGTCAGGAAGGTCAAACACAGACACTCACTGCCCAGTCAGGAAAAAAGTCAAGAATCAATGTACTGTGCTCCTTATCTAACCAGAAGCGACATATAAGCACAAATTCCAAGCTGGCACATATGAAGCACTTATTAGGCTTTCCCATTGCTCTTTGTCCCACCAAGAGCAAACCAAAATCACTCATCCCAAGGTTACTACTGAGACGGCAGATTAATAATTGGTGTTCTTGGAGTAGATGTTGCAGATTTTAAAGGCAAGATGGAAAAAAATTGGTTAATATGCTAAGAGTTGCAGTGTGCACTAAACAGTTAGATATGAAAGAGGGAGTAACGTTAGCTATGTAAGTGTAGAGCTTCTAATTTTAAAAGAGCAAGATAGATTGGAAAGGGGTGGGTGCTTTGTATTCTAATGGGATGGCCAATAAATGTAAATAGTGGAAGGGGAGTGATTTCACAAAAATGATAATTTTGTGCTTGCTCACAATAGCAAATGAAAGCAGAGAGGGAAGAAAATATATGGTGAAATTAACATAAAGGGCAGTCAACTAGAAAGACAGCTGAATTTCAAAACACAACAGCAAACAGCACCAAAGTGGGAGGGTGTGACTAACCAGAGACACTGCTGTGGTTTCTTTCCTAGTTTAAATATGCAATTAAAAGCAGAATTCTAGTAAAACACAGTATAAAGAAAATAAATCACAATATATAAAATATAAGGCATAATGCAATACAAAATGCAAGCAAGCAAAAACAAACTAATCTTTTCCTCACAACAAGCTATGCTAGAGTCTAAGTGATTTTTTCCAGTAAAGCTTGATGTTAAGTAGTCCTATCTCACCTTCATTCTTTACATATGAGATCGGAGCCGAATCGGCCTATTTACAAGCTGGAAGACTTCTGGTTGGCTCGTGGCTAGGTAGGTATCCCATGGTGCACCAGTACAATCCCCAGATCTCATTTGCCGCATCGACGAGTTCGGTTGTGCTTCTCTTTAGCGCTGGCTAAGTGTTTGCATATTTTTCACTTTATCAAAGTTTCTTGACTGTTTAGCTTAGAATAGTTCTATATAGTTAAAATATTTACTGTTTGTAGTATTCAGTTAGCGTAGTTATTATTAAAGTTATCTTCTATTTGTGCCATTTGGTGCAATGTTTGGCCTTTGGCCGTTAATTTCTTTCTTGGTATCTGGATTAGAGTAGGCACCTTTTGCACACTAGTATTCTGTGTGTTTAAATAGAATTTGGCGGTTTTCCGCTTACTATTTAGAATTTATTAGATTGCTGTTAGCATCGTTTTGCTAATATTGTTAACAGAACTTCATTCTGTTTGTGTTTAACAGTTAACCTGGTGTTATTCTCATTTTCTACTGTTCTGTTGAGTCTGATATCCTTACCCTTATAACTGTTGGGTCTGTTTACGTTAGAAGACCCTATCCCCTCTTGCCCGGGCTAGGCCCGTTTAAGTTAGAGGACCTAGTCCTCGTGGTATCTTCCTTTCAGCAGGGCTAAGCCCTACGTTAGAGGACCTAGTCCTCCTCCTCAGCCTTCTTTTCTGTGTGCATGTGTTATACTGATTTTAAGAATGTCTAAAGAGAGTAAAGAGCATAAGCCATCCAGCTTTAAGAAATGTATTAAGTGCTCCCAAAAGATGTCCTTAATGGATGGTCACGGTAATTGTGTTTACTGTTTAGGGGCCATCCATTTTCAGGAGACCTGTTTATTTTGTCATGCATTTAGTCCTAGGTGTTGCAGGAAAGGAAGAACAAGTTAAACCTTCCTTCGAGGAAGTTTTGTCTAGATGTTCTTCGTGTTTCACTGTGCAGTCATCATATTTGGGTTATCTGCTTGCAGTAGCCCTCAGTCGTCCTGATTAACAATGTTTTGGGTCCTGCGTTGGTTGCTGTCTCTTCTTCCGTGATGTCAGGTCGTCAGGGGTATAAAACATGCAGCCGATGCCATTACATCAGTTTTTCTTGCCATGCGGTGCCCGAAGCAGAAGCAGTTTGCAAGTGCCGGTCGGCCGACTCCTGAAATTTTCATTTTCAAGTTTCAGAACCGAAGTCTTCAACTAAAAGCTAAGTACCCCGTTGAGGAAACTTTTTCTTGCTGTTAACCGATGTCAGTAAAAGTTAATAATTGCATTACTTGTGGAAAGCAAATACCTCATAAAGATTTTCATTCGTACTGTATTCCTTGCCTAGGCCCTGACCCCGACATACCTCGCTGTCAGTTTTGTGCCTTACTTAAACCACGAACTGTCAGTCAGTATATTTACGCTTCTAAATATTTTGGTGCTTGGTTCAATTATCCTGATATGTCTTCGGTCAGCCATCTGACTACTGACATTCCGAAAAAATGCAAAGATAAAGAAAGAGACAGGTTGCCTTGGTCCAAAGCTGCCGACGATGCTTCTCCTGAGCCAGTCGCCAGTTCGCCGGTACTCAGTGAGGTGCTTTCACAGTCCCTGATACCTGCTACTTCTGATTCGCAGGCCTCTACTGAGACCCATTCGGAGTCCGGTATGCCATGAGATTCTTCAACTGTGGAACCTGCTGTTGTCTCTACCTTGGATGGGTCTACAGCCGCTGTGCAGACACCGGCTTCTGTGGGTGTATTCATGCCTACTGATTTGCGTATTAAACTGACGCCATATTCTTCTTCAAGACCTAAATCTCGAACCATGCCTAGAAAACTGAAGCCCAGACTGCATGGTCAGGCCTCTATGCCTAAAAACAAATGATAAGAATGGCTGAAGAACCTTATTACTTTAATCAGGGGAAGCCAACCTTCCCCCTGTAAGAGACCTAGGACTGAGTTTGTTTATGATACTTCTGAACCAGGATTCTGAATTTTCTGTTTCCTCTGATGACCAGGATTTACCCTTATCTACCTATGCGGATTCTGATGCTGAGGACTCTATTCCCTCTGCTTCCCCCCTAGAAGATTTCACTTTTGGTGAAACCTTGCATACTTTCAGGGAGCATTTTCATTGGGAAAGCCAGGATTTCTCTGATTCTAAAAAGAGGCTTAGGGATTTCTTATTCCTGCCCCAGCACAGGTCTTTAGCCATACTTCCTGTACTAGACATTGTTGATGATGCCTTTGCGGAATCTAGCTTGGCCCCTGATGCTTTACCTCCTGCTCCCAGAAAACCTGATAGATATTACAGGGTCCCATACTCTCACAAGTTCCTTTTTAAAAATCCTACTGTGGACCCTGAGACCATTTCACAGGGACCCAAGGGCATTAAAGCTACTACTGCCAAAAATCCTACCCCCTCTGATAGACACTCCAGGGCGCTGGATAGATGGGATAAGAAGGTATAAACTTCTGCAACTTTGGCCATTAGGGCCTTAAACTGCCAGTTTCATATGTTAAAGTATCTGCAGCATATTATTGGATTGCTTAAACAGAAAATGATGTTGATTCCTGATTGTGCTGAAAATAAGGATTTACAAGATTTACTGCATTCAGCTGAACAAGTTGGAAAACATACTTTGCAATGTGGTTTTGATTCTCTAGAGGCATCTTGCAGGGCTGCTGTAACTGGGTCTGTACTTAGAAGGCATGCTTGGCTGAAGGAGCAATCCTTGCCAGGTCATGTTAAAGCAAAATTACTGGATGCTCCCTTAAACCAGGGCCGCCTTTTTGGCAACAAGGCAGAAGAAGTTCTTAAAAAGATGGAGGAAAAAGCTAAATCTATGCAAACTGTTAAGGATTTTTTTACAAGTACAATCTGCAAGATTTAGTAGGCATTGACCTTCCAAGAACTGGTTCTTTCCTGCCTCTTCCAGACCTTCTCAGTCCAAACCCAGATCCAGCAGAGCTCCCAGGCTGTAGTCCCAGGGTATGCACAGGACTAAGCAGTGGAGGGCCTCCACTTCCAAATCTGGGAGTAATAAATCTCCTCCCTTATGGTAAACTGTCTCAATGACTTGTTTTTAAAACTTCCAAGCACTTCTCAACTGACTGCCCCTTTGGGGGAAAGATTGCTGTTCATGCAAAGAACTGGGAACTCATTACCTAGGACAAATGGGTTTTAAATGTAGTGTCCCAGGGATACAGATTTCACTTCCAGACATTACCAACATCAAGCGGGTGGCCAGATCTACCCCCAAATCAGTGGGCAGAGGCCCAAAAGCAAGTACTTTCTCTCTTAAGCATGGGGGCTATTCACTTGGTACCAGAAGAGGAAAAGAGACAAGGATTCTACTCAAGACTTTTCCTGGTAGCCAGAAAAGACAATTCATTACGTCCTATCCTGGACCTGTCTACTCTAAACACCTTTCTGGTGATTCCAGAATTCAAGATGCTGACTCTTCACCAGTTGCTTCCTATGCTAGGCAAGGATGCCTGGCTGGCAGCACTAGATTTAAAAGAAGCATACCTGCACATCCCAATCAGTAAATCTTGCAGAAGATACCTACGCTTCAAAGCAGGCTACACGAGCTATCAGTTCTCTGCATTGCCCTTTGGCTTATTTACTGCGCCAAGGGTATTCTCAAAGTGCCTAGCTCCAGTCATTGCATTTTGCAGGCAAAGAAATATGCAAATATACCCATACCTGGACGATTGTCTAATTCAGGCAGAAAGCCAGGACATACTTTTGAATCCTTTGGCCTTTGTACAAAGGGTGCTAACTTGTCTGGGGTACACCATAAACGAAAAGAAATCACACCTGGTACCCTATCAACAAATTATATTCCTGGGAGCAAGCTTGAATACAACTTCCCAGATGGCTTTCCTCACACCAGAGAAACAAATTCATTTGACAACCTACTTCAGACAAGTGGCCACAAAAACCCTGCTATCTGCAAGGCAAATACTGGAAGTCTTGGGGTTCATGGCCTTCTCATTCTTCTAATTCCATATGAAAGACTGCATATCAGGAAACTACAATGGTATCTAAAAAGTCTATGGTGTCAACATTCTCAGAATCTAGAAGCAATGATTCCTGTTTTACCTTGCCTACGCCTAGAGTTCCTTTGGTGGGCAGAGGCCTGCCACCAAAACAAGGGACTACCATTCACATTACCCCATGCTGCCTAAACCCTAACAACAGACTATGCATGGGGGGCTCACCTGGCAGGAAGTGCATTCAGGGCAAATGGAGCCCAAGTCAAATGCACCTGCATATCAATCAAAAAGAAATGTTAGCAGTACAGAATGCTGTGACAGCCTTCAAGGACCACATTCTTCCATGACAACTAATGGCAAAGACGGACAACACCACTGTTATGTGGTACATAAACAAGCAGGGGGGGTACCCATTCTTACCCCCTCTGCAGACTAGCCATGGCATTATGGAACACAGCCTTGAGCTACCAAGTGCATCTACAAGCTCAGTTCCTGCCAGGAAAACTAAGTACACTGGCAGATGGACTAAGCAGAAACCTCATGGACCCACACAAGTGGAAATTGGAACCAAGGATTTTCAACATGTTCACAAGCAAATGGGGGAGCCCAGACTTAGACCTGTTTGCCTCCCCCCAAAACTATCAATTGGACAAATTTTGCACAAGGACTCCCCACAAATAAGCTTGGAAAGTGGATGCTCTGTACTTCATCTGGAAAAACCTATCAGTTTATGCCTTTCCTCCTCTGCCTCTGCTCTCCAAAGTACTACTAAAGATCAAACAGGACAAACCAAGGACTATTTTGATTGCACCAGACTGGCCACGCCAACACTGGTACCCCCTCTTGCGCAGCGTGTCACGGTTGGCCCCATGATACCTGCCTCAGACTCCTTCCTTGTTGTCTCAGCAGGAGAACCAGATTCCGCACCCTCAGCTTCAAACACTGAACCTAGCAGCCTGGCTAATTACCTAATCTCTTCTTTACCATCCCTCAGTAAACCAGTGATGGATATCATTTTAGAGGCAAGGAGGCCTAGTACTAGAAAATCTTATGCTGAAAAATGGAAAAGATTCTGTGCCTGGAACCAATCTCAAGGAATGAGCACAGCAGCACGAAATTTACCTCAGATTTTACAATACTTAACTGAGATGCTTCACAAAGGCCTGTCTTTTTCCTCCATCAAAATTCATGCCTCGGCCATTTCAGCTCATAACACAGAACCCCCCCTCTTCTCTCACCCACTGCTCATGCAGTTTCTCAGAGGGGCCAAAAATTTAAGTCCACCCAGAAGAGCTCCAACTCTGGCCTGGGACCTTAACTTTGTTTTGGAGAAACTCACTCTCTTCCTCCTTTTGAGCCAGCTGCTACTGCAGATTTAAAATTTCTTTCTTGGAAAACGACTTTCCTTTTAGCAATCACTTCAGCAAGAAGGGTATCTGAATTACAGGCCCTTATGGCAGTGGAGCCTTTCATCATCTTTTATGCAGACAGGGTGTCCCTCAGGACCAATCCCTCTTTCATGCCCAAGGTGGTATCCAGTGTGGCCCTTAATCAGTCCATTCATTTGCCAACCTTCTTTCCTAATCCAGAGAACAAAGGGGAACGGATACTGTACTCCTTAGATGTGCACAAGCAACTTAGATTCTACTTGGACAGGACTAAACCTCAAAGGAAATCTGAACAACTGCTGGTGGCATTTGCTGCAGGGACAGAGGGGAAGGCTATTTCAAAGCAAACCATTTCTAAATGGATAGGCCATTGCATTCATTTCTGCTATAAGCACCATGGAAAACCTATCCCACAGGGGATTAGACCCCATTCAACCAGGGCTGCATTTACCTCTACAACCTTTCTCAGAGGCGTCCCTACAAGGGACATCCTAGAAGCTGCTACCTGGAGTTTTGTACATACTTTCACCAAGCATTATCATTTGCCAATTTTCTCTAAATCCAGAGCTGGCTTTGCCACTGCAGTCTTGCATGGTCTTAAAGCTGGTCCTAATGCTATCTAAATTCCTCCTCCCAACTTTACCTTTGGGAATCTACCCAAATGTGATGACTGCAACAGTGAAACACGAAGAACATAGTACAGTTGTGTACACTTACCATAAATGTAGATGTTCGAGTGTATTCACTGTTGCAGTCCTGGTTACCCTCCCTCAAGCCCCCTGACTTCTTTTGGCTATAGCTCTACTTTTCTTTACTATGCTTAAAAGCTTTTTGGTGTATTTGATTTTTTTTGGAGGTATAACCTTGTATATTTATATATTTGATTGCTTCCCATTAGGGGGGCACCTGACATCTGGGGCAAGAAAAACTGATGTAATGGCATTGGCTGCATGTTTTATACCCCTGATGACCTGACGTCATGGAAGAAGAAGAGACAGCAACCGACGCAGGACCTAAGACTTTGTTAATCAGGCCAACTGAGGGCTACTGCAAGCAGATAACCCAAATGTGATGACTGCGACAGTGATTACACTCGAACATCTACATTTATAAGTGTACAGAACTGTACTTTCCTCATCTTCCAAATCTACCAAAGGAAAGTCAAAATCTGCCAAGAGGCCCTCCCCGTAACCGGCTGGTGTCTCGGAGCCACCTCTTAAAGTTGCAAAAACTGTCTCATCGGCTCCACAGACCTCAGAGGCAACTGAGAGTGGCATTGTTGTTGCAGGGTCAGTTCCCTGTTTTTCAGAGCTGACCACTGAGATTCTTGAGACTTCTTCTTGAAGCCGGTCTATGGACCCTCTACCAGCCTCCTTGTTATTGAAGTCTCCTGTACCTCGAGATCTCGATCTCTTACCATGTCATCCAGGTCTTCCAGGAGTTTATCGCAAGAAGATGTGGAGAGGGTAGTGCTGAGACTTCTGAAGTTGTCTGCTTTGCCTAAATTGTTTTTGGCTCCGACCCAGTCGGCTCCGGAGCCACTCGAGCCCGTTCAACCCTATGTGCTCATTCCTCTTCCGAGCCATGCTGGTCTTTCTGAGCCAGAGTGCTTGATACCATCAGTGGAAACTTTGGCTCCAGCTTCCATTGTGGCCGTTTCGGAGCTGAGTTCTGCTCCGACACTTTTGGTGCCATCCGTAGTGTCCAGGGATCGAAGCTCTCCAGTCAGCCTCAACAGGGATGCTTGGAACCGAACTTTTTCGGTTCCGAGTCTTCCTCTAGGTGCGTCGGCTAGGGTGAGTTCAGACCCTGCATCTATCTTGGAGCCGATGGCTTTGGCACCGACGGCATCCTCTGTCTCCTCTGAGCCGGAGAGGTCGGCTTTCAAGATGATGAGGAGTGTGCTGTCATGACCATCAGCTCCTACCAGAGGTACCGGCACTCTTCCCCCTATAGCACAGACTTCTGTCTCAGCTCCTACTCCCTCCAGTGGCAGCAGAGACCCCCAGCCTCAGGTGGCCCCCACTCTTCCGAGACCTCCCTGGAATGTCCTTCTGAGGAGCCCCCATGGAAGAGAACCTGAAAGAGGAAGCATGTCGACTCTCAGGATGAGTCTTTGGCATCTGACACTGACCTCGAGGAGTCGGAAGGGTCCCCCAAGTTGTCTTCTGATGATTTCTCCTTTGTAGACCTCTTGGAGATCCTTAAACAGAGGTGCGGCTGGCCCACTTTCACCCCTTCTGATGAGGAGTCGGTGTACCTGAAGGCTTTCGGGTCTCAACCTTCTTCCTCTTGGGTGTCTCCACCTTTCGACGAACTGATGGATTTAGTTAGCCGAAAGGTGTGGGATACTCCTGATGCAATGGAGCCAGTTCCCAGGAGACCGAACAAGTTCCTTTCTTCCCCTCCAGGAAAAAACTTTTTATCTAAAGGTGTGCATGTAGATGCCATGGTGGTGGTGGGCGGCCACTAAGAAGGAGTTAGCTGAGACTACTTCTTCTGTTCATCCGCCGAATTAGGAGTCTTGAACGATGGACAGATACGGGAAGCGTATCTTTTCTTCAGCAGCATTTACCCTTAGATCGCTGAATTACCTTACTCATTTTACAAGACTCCAGAGAGATCTCCTTAAAGAGTTAGGAGATTCTCTGCAAGGTACATGTACTGAGGGAGTCCCTGACAAGGTTTCTGCCCAGTTGTCCACCTTGACCTCTATCGTAAACTCCTCCATGCGGCTTATTTCGTATGCGGCCGATGGAGTGAGTAGAGCAGTGGGTTCAGGAATTTCCCTGAGGCGTCATTCCTGGATGCGTTTATGTAACTTTGCAGAACCTTTAAGTCTGCCATTGTTTGGATCCAAGGTAAAGAACACTCTCACCCGGTGCGAGCAAGAAGGAAAAACACACTCTGCCATGGGAGTACATTTTACTGTTCCTTCTAGACCATACCCTAATGGTCAGAGGGGTGGTAAAATGTGGATCTAGAAGTCCCAGAGGTTTTTCCAGGAGGCACAGAGTGACTCCTCCTTCAGAGGCAGAGGAGGAGGAGGAAATGGTAGACATCACCCTAGAGGCAGGGGCGGTCCGCAAAACGAGGGAGGTTGCGATTCCTTTTGGGGCCGGTCTTATCAGCGCTCCTGATGTGGGGCCCGACTGTGCTTCTCTGGGGCCGGTCGGGGGTCGCATTTCTTTGTATCCAGAAGCCTGGCTATGTATCGCTCAAGACAAGTGGGTACAAAGAATTATTACCAGAGGTTATCTAATACCCTTTTCTCTTCCACCTTTTGTTCCCAAGAAGATCCCAGATGTTCCACCCAATCACAGGAATCAGGCAGCTGTGGAGATCAACAAGTTTGTGTCAAAAGATCAATCCAAACCCCCAGCAGACCAAATAGGGGAGGGATCTTACTTACCCAGATTTTTTTTGTGGTGCCAATTAGGGGGGACTGGGCCCATTCTCTGACCAGCAGAGATTGAACGAATCAATAAAGAAGGACAAGTTCTGGATGGTAACACTGCAGTCTATACTCCCGTTGTTAGGGAAAGACAATTGGATGTGCTCAATAGATCTCCAAGACGCTTACTACCACATAAAAATGGACAGGGGGACAGGGCATCAAGGAGTCATCTACGCTTCTGGCTGGGAGCCAGTCACTTCCAATTCCGTGCTCTGCCCTTTGGTCTCACCACAGCCCCCAGGGTGTTTACCAAATGTATGGCAGTGGTGACAGCTCACCTGAGACGTCGAGGATTCCAAATGTTTCCGTATTTGGACAACTGGCTCCTGTCCGCCCCACCTGGCATCTACTCCTTCAGAGCAGAGACAATATTGTTCAGCTTTGTGCACATCTGGGAATCTCTATAAATTGGGAAAAATCTGCCTTATTGCCCTCTCAATCTGTGATTTTTATAGGCACAGAGGTAGACAAAGTAAACATGGTGGTTCGTCTTCTGCAAAAAGGGCAAAAAACCTGGTGCTTCCAATTCGGCTTCTTCTCCCCTTGCGAAGGGTCAAAGCCAAGATTGTTCTGCAGTTCCTTGGCTTCCACCATACTATTAGTTGCACTAGCCAGGTTACACATGAGAATTCTTCATTGGCTCCTGTCGTCCCAATGGTCCTTCCAGCACCTTCCATTATCCCATCACATTCTACTGACAGAATCTTGGAAGAAGGACCTCCTTTGGTGGACATTACCCAATCAACTGACCCACGGGCGCTTCAATTGTTCCTCGCCAACCTGTTGCCACTGTGACTACAGATGCCTCACAGGGTCAGGGGGGGCATTATCTAGGCAGGATTGTCCAAGGCACATAGCAAGACCACGAGGCCCATCTGCATATCAGCGTTCTAGAGATGAGGGTGGTGCTCCTGGTCTTGCAAGCACACAACCTTCTTCCTCTGGGGACTATTGCAATACAGTCAGACAACATGTCTGTAGTATGGTATATCAACAAACAGGGCAGAACCAGATCTTACCCACTTTGTCAAAAGGCCATGTGAATTTGGGATGGGCGATATCTTCCCAGCACTTTCTGGTGGCGAAGCACATTCCAGGGACGACCAGTGTGATAGCCGATAAGCTCAGCCAGGCGATCCTGATGCCTCACGAGTGATCTCTGAAACAGCGGGACAGATTTTCCACAGGTGGGGACAGCCTCTTCGCCAGCCCAATCAATGCCAAATGCAGCAGCTAGTTTTCCCTCATTCCCCCCTCCAGGGGAGTCACCCAGAGATGCACTTGTTCACGATTGGCCCCTGGATCTCCTGTATGCTTTTCCTCCCTTTCCTCTCATTCCCAAGGTGATTCAGAAAGCGAAATGGCTGGGAAGCAAATTAATCCTCATTGCTCCAACTGGCCTCGTCAGGTTTGGTTCCCCTTTCTTGGGCCTCTTCTCCTGGATGATCCTTCAATTCTGGACCCAGTTCCAGACCTGTTGACTCACGTCAGGTTCGCTTCACCCCTCATTACACACCTTCAATTTGACAGTGTGGCTGCTGCAGTTCCATCCCTAGTCAGGCTTCATGACTTCTCACCTTCCGTGACTCATATCCTTATGTCTTCTCATAAACCTTCCACTAGGAAACTTTATTCCAGTAATTGGAAAAGATTCTCTCTTTGGGCGGAGAAAATGGATGTTGACTACTTCACTGCCTCCATTCCAGTGGTTTTGGAATTTCTTTCTGAACTGTTTCACCAAGGATCTGCGGCTGCCACTATCAGAGTCCAATTGGCAGCGATTTCAAACTTACATTTGGGTTTTCCAGATTCTAACTTGATGCCTCATACATTGTGCAAAACCTTCCTCAAAGATGCCACTTTGCTAAGACCTCTGATTCAAGAGCCTGTGGCCTCATGGGATTTAAACTTTGTGTTCTCAAAATTAACATCTCCGCCCTTTGAGCCTTCTCATTCATGCTCTTTGAAGTTATTGTCTTGGAAGACGTTGTTTTTGGTGGCTGTCACATCTGCCAGATGGGTGTCAGAATTGCAAGCCTTGTCTGTTAAACCGCCTTATCTGATTTTTCATAAAGACAGGGTGTCCCTTCGTACTAACCCTTCCTTTGTCCCCAAGGTCTGTTCCCATACCACCTTGAATCAGTCCATAGGACTTCGGTTTTCTTTCCGAATCACTCCAATGCAGCTGAGTACAGGTTTCACCAACTGGATGTCCATAGACAATTACGTTTTTATTTGCACCAGACTAAAGACATTAGAAAATCGGATCAATTATTCATTTGCTTCTCCGAATCCAGGTTGGGCTTACCAGTTTCCAAAGTGACTCTCTCTAACTGGATTTCTAGCTGTATAGCTTATGTTTACAGTTTGGAGGATAAACCTTTACCCTTTTAAAATCAAGGCTCATTCTACCAGATCTCAATCTACTTCTGCAGCCTTTCAGGCCAGGGTTCCACTTGACAATATTTGTGCAGCTGCTACGTGGGCTACCCCTCACACTTGTATTACTCATTACAAATTGGATTTAACCTCCAGGGGTAGAGCATCTTTCAATTCCACGGTTCTCGAGTATTTTTCCTTGAGCCACCCAAAGATAAGGTGCTAGGAACACTGTCCCATATGTAAAGAATGAAGGTGAGATAGGACTACTTAACATAAAGAAGTTATGTACTTACCACAACGTTCCATGTTAGTAGTCCATCTCTCCCTTCATTCTTTCGAACCTGCCCTCCTGCCCCCATCCTGGAAGTACCTGGAGACCGAAAAGTACTAATTTCATTATTTATGGTGACCTTTTAGTATTGGCTTTTTCTGTAGGCTGTTATTTCTTCCAGTCAGCAGCAAACAAGATTTGGGGATTGTACTGGTGCACCATGGGATACCTACCTAGCCATGAGCCAACCAGAAGTCTTCCAGCTTGTAAATAGGCCGAGTCGTAGCCAAGGATCGGCTCCAATCCCATATGTAAAGAATGAAGGGTGAGATGGACTACTAACAGCTAACAACTAACTAAAAGCAACACAAGTAAAACACAGTCTGTATAAATGAAGCATAAAGGAAAAAAATGGATGTGGTGTACTTTTGCAGTCATGTGGACTATGGACTGATTTATTTATTATTTATTGGCATTTGCTTACCAGGAAAGTTTGACTGGGTAGAAGCCCATTTTCAGTGGCGGCTCAAGGATAAATGCTCCAAATTATTGTAAAATATTTTAAGGCCAATAATTTTACAGTCTTCAAAAATAAAACAAAAACATCTGTTGTTTAAATAATTATAACAAATTAAACATAATATAAAACATTTGTTAAGAATTGATGCAAGGTATATGGTAACTCTTTAATATTTGGAGAAATTTTAGACAGTTTGTAGAAAAGTTAACGTAAATTAGTCTAATACAAATAGGAATTGCAATATGAAATGAGGGAAGATAGGCTTATGGTATATTTAGACAAAGTCAAGAAAGAGAATTAAATAGCAGTAAGGAAGTAAGTGAATAAGGAAGAGTAAGGAGGTGTAAGGAAAGGTACTTGTTCACATTTTGGGATATAGTTTATCCTGGTTTTGAGCAAACACGGAGCCAGATTTCAGCTCGGAAGTCTTGCAGAATGGTTTTGAAAGATGGGATGGAGGGTCTAGACTTGATGAATACAGGTAGGGAGTTGCAGGCCTTAGCAACCTTGTACGAGTACAGACAATGCCCAGCAGATTTTATAGGTTTGTAGATGGACAGGAGTTTTTGCTCACTTGATCACAATGACCGACTAGGAACATAGTTATGTAGAACGTTTTTTAGTGCTGGACAGGCAGATGGATGCTGGATAATTTTAAAGGTGGTAAGAAGTTTTGTATATGTTAGTTGATCTGGCAGTTATAACCAGTTTAGGCTTTTCAGTGGTGGGTTCTGAAAGGGGTATGTATTGCAAATTTAGCAACTTTATTGTTCAAGTTTTAATATTGTGAAGCCTGGAGGTTAGTAAGGATAAAAAAGAGTGGGGAGGAGATAAGTAGTTGCAAGTGTAGTTTTAGTTATTTAAGTGAGAAAGTTTTTGGCTTTGTAAAGCACCCCAGTTTTTGATTTTTTTCTTATGCAATTTTGTATATGCAGGTCAAATGTAAGGTTAGCATTCACTATCACTCCTAATATTTTGCTGTGAGAGGTCACTACAATGGTTGTATTATCGAGAGAGGACCTTAAATTTTGTTCTTTCAAGAGAAGAATTTGGGGGGAAAGTAGTAGTTTGGTCTTTTTTGGGTTGAGCACGAGTTGTGTGTTATGAAGCCATATTTCAGTGTCTGTTAGTTTCCTGGGTAATTTTTGGGAGGTGTACCATGTTGTTAGATGTGAAAATGAGAGTGGAATCATCTAGGTGGCCTGTTGTGTGGAAGTATAGAGGGTATTGGTAAAAATGTTAAAGAACAGGGGACCAAGGATAGAGCCTTATGGCATACCAGTGGTGACTGTGAGGTAAGGAGAGCGCATGGAGTGCTATTTTACTGACTGATACCTATTGAACAGGTAGCTTTTGAACCACAAAAGGGTGGACTAGGATAGACCTAATCAGGCATTTGAAGTAAAAGTTTGCTGTGACAAACTGTGATGAAGGCTTTAGACAATTCTAGAAGTAAGGTAGAGACTAGTTTGACATTATTTTCAGCTTTATTGACAGTATCTATATAGGTTAGAAGGGCAGTGCTAGTACTATGGGAAGAATGGAAGCCAGGCAGAAGACGGGTGGCACAGTGTTGCAGCGGTTAGCATTGTTGTCTCACAACAAAAGGTTCTCCAGTTCGATACTCAGCTAAGTTGCCTTCTGTGCGGAGTCTGCATGTCCTCCCTACATTTGCATGGGTTTCTTCCTGGTGCTCCAGTTTCCTCACACATTCCAACGACATGCATCTGAAGTGTTTCTCCCTGGGCTTTCGCTGAAAATGGGCAGTGTCCCAGTCAGATTTCCTGATAAAGAAATGTTAAATAAATAAATGTTGTGCATGGGATCGGTGGTCTTCCTGTTAAAGATTGTCTAGCAAATGTTTTTGAATAAATTTTTCAAGTATTGTGTCAAAGGGAGAGAAGATTGATATAGGTCTAAAGTTTCTTTGTTTGTTCAATTTCCTCCTTTGTGCAGGTGGAAAATTTGTGACTTTTTCCAGAGAGAGGGAATGTGAGGTTATAAGGATTGAGGCAGGATAGGCAGTGCTGTTGGCTGCTATTTTTAGGTACTCGCTTGGAAGGTCATCAGCTGCAGAAGAATATAGTTTAAGTTGGTTTGAGTGGTTTTATATGGGATGTGGGCACAGGTTTGAAGGTGAAAGTGAATGTGATGATATATGGCTGCTGGGCAGAATAATTAATTAAATGCTGAGGAATCCTTAGTTAAAGATGCTATAGTATCTACAAAAAAAAGTTGAATTGTATTGCAGTTTTCAAGTGGTGAATTATTGGGTGAGGGGAATGGGTTGAATTTTTGGTCATGATGATATGCAAAATGGGAAAAGGGGTTGAGGATAATAGATGGATGTAAGATTTCTTTGATGGATGTTCAAAAATTTTTAGGGTTTTGTTTAGTATTATTCATAGGTTCGTAGGTGTGTACTGTGCCCTGGAGGCCCTGGACCCTATATAAGCCTAGCCCAAGAAGATTCTCAGGCATCATGCCATCCGAAGTTAGCTCCCAGTGCCCCTGTCAAGCAAGGCCACTGACGTGATCCCTGGGTAAACTTCCTATTGCCCATCCACTCGTCAAGATTTCAAGAGGGCCAGTGAAGTGCTGTGATTGACGTGAATGGGAAGTTTGTTCCAGAGTATGGGAAGTCTCTGGGTTAGGAACCTGTCCCTCCAGCATGTTCTGTTTATTGTGGTGATGAGATTTAGGTCCCTGGAGCGTGTGAAGCAGAGGGATTGGGATTTCTTTAGGTGTAGCATATCTAACACCTCTGGGTCAGACATGGCTTTGTAGGTCAAGCAGAGATCGCCTCTAAGTAAGCGATATGAAACAGAGTATAGCTGGAATTTGAGTCTGTCTGTATAGGGTATGTGTCTAAGGCCCAAGATCCTCTTAGTGAGGTATTTTTGT
This sequence comes from Protopterus annectens, assembly GCF_019279795.1. Classification (NCBI taxonomy): domain Eukaryota; kingdom Metazoa; phylum Chordata; order Ceratodontiformes; family Protopteridae; genus Protopterus; species Protopterus annectens. Next base: position 1,628,760,405 of record NC_056732.1, read on the forward strand.
GGCCTTTCCAGCTGTTGCAGGTGTCTAGTGAGATACATTACAAATGGGGCATTGTATTCTATAATAGGTCTAATGAGGGACGAGTAGAGAGGGATTACGACCTCTTTCTTCCTGGATGAGAAGCCTTTTGTAATGAGATGTGCCACATAGAAGGACTTTCTGACTGTGGTGGCAGTGTGGTTATCAAAGGAGAGGTTGCTGTCAACTTGTGTCCCCAGGTCTCTTATCACACCTTCAGTGTTTAGTGGACTACCACCTGTGTGGTAGTTCATAGGCACCGGGTTTTTCCCGAAGGGAATGACAATGCACTTTTTGGCATTGAGCTTATGGCCATGGTTCTGGCACCAGTCATTGGTCTCAGTGAGGCCCTTTTGTAGGATGTCCACATCAGTTGGAGAATCAGTAATGGCTCTCAGTTTGCAATCATCTGCAAACTTGGTCAACCAGAGTCCCTGCGTGTTGGCTTGAACTTCAGAGAAGTAGATGCCAAATAGGAGAGGACCCAAGACTGATCCCTGTGGGACACCACTTGTAACTGGCCGGTAGTTAGATTCTGAGTCCACTACTTTCACATTGTGGGTTTTTATCAGTGAGCCAATTGGCAACCCATGTTATGACATAGGGGTTTATGCCTTGTTTAGTAAGTCTGTCTATGATTCCTGAGTGAGGGATGGTGTCGAAGGCCTTGGCGTGGTCTAGGTAAGCTGTATGAACTACCTTGCCCTCATCCACAGTGCTGGTGACAGACTCAAAGAAGTCTATCAGGTTGAGCAAGCATAATCTATCTTTCACAAACCCAAACTGCGTGGGGTCCAGAGTTTGGAGATTCCCTATGTCCCTATATATAGGGTCCATGACAATGAGCTCTGTAATCTTACATATCAGACTCATCAGGCTAATAGGGCAGTAGTTCCCAGGGTCTGTATTTCTTCCCCTTTGTGGGATGGGATGACTGTAGCAGTGCGCCATTCGGTAGGAGCAAAGCCTGAGATGAGGCTGTGATTGAACAGGGCAGGCAGGTGTTGTGCCAGCTCATTTTGTAATTCATGTAGAGCACAGCCAGGGATATTATCAGGTCCCATGGAAGCTGTGTTCTTGGCTTTGGACAGTGCAGTTTTTACTTTTGTAGCCATGATAATAGGGACTTGGCATTCCTCAGGTTTATGATAGGCCCTTTAGGGGTTGAAAAGGGGGGTAAAGTTCGCACTGAACCTGTCGGCCAATATGTTGGCAAGTTCTTTTGGTTCTGTATATGTATTGCCATTGTGTTGTAACTCAGAGCAGATCTGAATATTGCCATGTAGATTCTTCACATAACTATAGAATGCCTTGTGGTTGTCTTTAGAATCTGCAGCAATTTTGTTTTCGTAGCTAGCTTTAGAGGTTTGATGAGGGATCACAGTGTTTTGCTGAGGCTAACCAGGGAGTTTTTCCAGTCTTGAGACTTTTCTGCTACAGTTTTTTCCTTCTGTTGTAGAGTTTGTTTATGGTAGGGGATCACCAGATTGGCTTCCTTTTTTTGGAGAAGAGCACCTTGGTTCTGTTTGCTATGGCCCGTTCCATGCACTTGTGTATGTGCTCATACAGTGCACTGGTGTATGATTCTGCAGTTATGCACCTATTTTCCATTTGCATAAACTTCTTGAAGTTAGCCACCTCTGTTTTTAGAAGCCCGAAATTGACTTTGGAGAAGTTTCTTACGGTGGCTTCCTTTGGGGTGTGTGGGTGGAATGTGAATATCCATGGTGATTAGCTTGTGGTCAAATCTGACAAGGGAGGAGTTGATTACTAGTTTAGAGCATCGATTCCCCATGTTTGTAATGACCAAGTGAAAGATGTTTCTACCCCTGGTGGGGATAAGAATGAGATGGTCCTGGGCATTGGAATTAATGAATTCCAGAAAACGTTTGTGTTGGTACATGAGCAATTTTCCCAGTTAATGGAGGTGTAGTTAAAATCTCCCAATATAAGGGTATCGGGTTGTACCCTAATACTTTCCAGTGTGTTCAGGAATGTGGAGTGGGAGTCTTGGGACATGGTGGGGGATCTATAGCAGGCTGCAACCTGGATTGCAGTTTTACCCAGTGTTAGTTATACCTGAAGTATTTCTGATGCGTTATGTTGGGTTACTAATTTAGAGGTGCACATATCCTTTCTGAATATGGAGACACCACCACCTTTAGTGCTTCAGTCCAGATTTAGGGGCCAAAAGGTGTGGTATGAATTATAGCCTGGTAGTGCTGGGGTGCTCTCTGGAGCCTTGAACTCATTCTCAGTCACTGCACAGATGTCAATGTTCCCCATTTTAAGGAGTGCTTCGAGTGAGTGCATTTTGAGATTTAGACTTCTGGCATTGAGTAGCATAACCCTCAGATTTTGTTTGCTTGTAGCTATTATGGTGGTAATTTTGTCTTCAGGACATTGCCTAAAAAGGCACTATAGGGGAGGCAAGAGCCTTGGTCAGTATCCAGAATCCCAGGGGTGACAGGTGCAGCCCATCTGTGGCGAAGAATCAAGGTCTGTCAATCATGTCATCCCAGGCAGACAGATACTGGATCCCCTTAGAATGACACCAGTAACTTAGCCAATTGTTGAAGTCAATCATTTTCTGCTTATACTGTGGTATCATTCTGGGTGAAGGTAGGATGCTACTCATAGCCAAGGTCATACCTGCCTGGGCTACATGATCCGAGAGCTCCACTATGTCTCTTTTCATGTAGTCCAGGGAGGTACATCTCAGGTTGTTCACACCAAAATGGACAATGACAGAGTCATATTTGTACCTGTTGTGGAGTGACCTGGGTCCGTGCGCTATGTGGCAGATCCTGGCACCCAACAAGCACTGTAACATTTTCCTTATTCAACCTAGTGAGTGGGACATCAGTGTGCCTCACTATTGAATCACCTATGACTAGTGTATTGGGTAAGTTGTTTTGCATTAGGGACTTTAGTTGAGTGGCACACTGTTTGCGTGAGCTTTGTGTCTCATGGTTTGTGCTGTGGTGGTAGTTTGCATTTCTGCCTCGGAGTTCTCTGTTGCTTAGGCAAATTTTTATAGAGAACTTCTGCGAAAGTAGGTGTGCGTTTTGTGTTACTATGTGAGGGTTGTGGTGGTGTATGTTCTGGAGGGCTGTGTGTTGAATGTGGTGTGGTGCAGGTGTTAACCTTCTCCTCTTGACTGGCTAATCCAGTCTTGGCTGAAGAGTGCTTGGCTTCCATTTTGACTATATATGTGCATCTCTCACAAGTCATAGTGTTGAAGGTAAGAGGAGGGGGTTGTCTGTGTACATGAGGCAGTTGCTACACTGCCTCAGGATGCCCAAATTCACCAGGTTGACAGGAGAAAGCACAGGGAACTGTCCTTTAGACATGCCTGGATAGGTGCTCATTATATTAAGTACTGAAGCTGTTTTCTTACTTTCCTTTATGGAGAGTTTAGTGCTGGTAGCGGTGTATATGCTACAGTAAATGCTACAAGAAGTTCTGAACAAGTGCTGGACTTAGTCTAGTTTGAGTGCAAAAAGATGAAAACTAGCAAGATCTAAGGGAAAGTTTGAAGAGTAGACTTTCTGACACCGGTAATAGTTTACCCTAGCTTAGCGGCGCTGCACGTCACGCAAACACAGGTTTTTAATGTGCAAAGTTAAAAGGGATAGAATGCAGCCCAAAACGGCCACTAAGGTACAATTTCAGTGCTGGAAACTACTCCTCTAGTGGTAGATAGGCTGCTCAGTGCTTACCACTCCCACTGATCAGCAGAAAGGATTCCCTCAATCACAGAAAGGTCTGGGCAGCTTAGAAACTCCAGTATGGTCCTGAATTCAACAGATCTGAATCCAGACTGTTCTAGTAACAGAAAATGATGGGAAAACAAGCAAACAGATAGAATTTTTTATTTTTTTGTTTTGTTTTTTTTTTTTTTTAGGAAAAACAGTAAATAAATACATTTATATCAGCAATAAATTCACTTTAAATACAGCGCAGGCTAGCGCACTTGAATGTGTAGCCAACAAATAATAAATGCAGTTGAAATAGATGAATTAACTTTAAAAGTGATTAAAATGAAGTGCAGTAAGCAGTTTTAAGCAAAAACAGTAAACAGAGATACTTAGAAATCAACCAAAGTCGCTCTTTCTCTTCTCTGCTGCTATTGTAGTCCACAGGACACCAAAACAGGATCCGCTGAGCTAAAACAAGAGCAAATCCGCTCAAACATGGGTTTTTAAGGCAGAAAGTTAAAGGGGATAGAATACAGCCCAAAAACTGCCAATAAGGTACAATTTCAGAGGTGGAAACCACTCCTCTAGTGGGAGATAGGCTGCTCAGTGCTTACCACTCTCACTGATAAGAAGAAAGGCTTCCCTCAATCACAGAAAGGTCTGGGCAACTCAGAAACTCCAGTACAGTCCTGAATTCAGCAGAACTGAATCTGGACTATTCTAGTAACAGAAAATGGTGGGAAAACAATCAAACAGAATTTTTTTTTTCATTTTTTTTCCTGAAAGTTATTATGGTATATGTTTTGTCTTCATTTATTTGCTTTTTAGTACAATTGCAAAGCATTCTGAAATTTGCAAGTTATTGAGGTGTTTTATATTTTTGCCATTCTTTCCCTGCTTTTTCTCTAGCCTTCATTAGCATTCTACTCTTTTTGGATAGACAATTTGCATTATTTGTTTTCAGTCTCTTCCTTCTAGGAGGTGCAAGGCTGTTTAGGATATTTAGAAAAGTTGTATTGAATTCAATTTCAGCATCATCTAAAGGGAAGATTTTTTTAGGAAGTTCCAGATAGCAGATGCTAGTGTAGTAATGAACATTTCAAACTTCGAAAGGTTATGTGTTGTTTTATAAATATGTTATTGAACTGGATGTGTGAGATGTATTGTCATATTAGATTGGGAGATGATCGCTTTGAGTGTCTGACAGTGTATTTGTGATGGTGTATTTGCTAGAGTCCAATACTAGGATCCAGTCTAAAAGAGAATTTGATGTCTTGCTATAATGTGTGGGGCTATTAAATAGTTATGTGAAGCCATATAAGTTAATGCTAGATGTAGGTGAGTTAGTTTGTCCAACCATTGACCTTCACATCACCTAGTAATATTTTTTGTGGAAATGCTATGGATATCCAATATAGGATATCTTTCAGTATAGCTGTGCTGTCGCCAGAAGGGATATCAAGGACAGTAACACATATTTGTTTATAATTGTTTATTTTGAGGAAAGCAATAAGAAGCTCTACTGAACTGAATTCTGGTATTGGTTTTCTGTAAGGGGAAATGTGGTAGGCATTTGGAAATATTAAAGCAATGCCACCAGCTTTCCTCTTCATTACAGATGATGTTATAGCCAGGAGGTATAATTTGGAATTGTTTATGTTGGGTTTAAGCCACGTTTTAGTTACAGCGAGAACATCAGGCTTATGATGGGTAATCCAGGCATGTACTTCAGTTTTATTTATTAAACTTCTTACATTTATTTCAGCAAAAAATTAGATCACAAGAGTTGGGGATTGGCTGTTGGGTTACAAAAGTGTATGGGAGAGAATTATGTTTGTGTTCCTTGTGATAGGTGAGGCCAGGATTAGGATGTATATTTCCTTCCAGATGGATTTTAGTATATTGGGGAGTTATGCGTCTGTTTTGGAGAGGATTCCTGCACTTAAGTGCAAATAATCAGCCTATATTTGGAGTAAAGGTGAGGGGCAATATTAACATCTTAAGAACATAAATGTCAACCTTTCCAGCCCTGTGGCAAAGCATTTTATTGATCATCATGGGGGGTGTGGTGATAGTCTGAAATTCAGTGTATTAGGAAGACCTTTTATTTCCAGAGGAGATGATGTTGTAGGTAAACTTTTGGAACTGGAGACTAGAATGATTATTAAATTCAACACTTTGAAGCCTTATGGGTTGAATCAGGAACTGGCTATATAATATATTTAAATATTAAGTATATTTATATATTCATATTTATTTCATAGGTTTATGAATTTGTATATTTATTTATTTATGTATGTATTATAATAATATTTATTTCAACTTTCATAAGCTTTTTATAATCATTGTTGGATTTATTTGTTTCAAATGAAATTTGTTTAAAATATCTTGAAAGTGTATATATATATTTTGCTGTTGAGATCACTTTAAGGTGAAATTTTTCTTAATAGAAATTGTATTACTTGATTAATTGAATAATTGACAATTTAAATGGTATATAAGGTTGATGCTGAAATCCATTGAACTGTGATCCTTTGAAGGCGAACTGCCGAGGTACCAGATCGTTCATTAAATTTTCCAGTGGAAGAAGCTATTTTGTGTGTCTTTTTCGTTTTGGTTTTCACGTATGTTGCAGCTAGTGAATTTTGGCTGAATTCCTACTGGTATTTGTTTTTCTATTTTCATCTGAAATGTCGTCTCGTAATGCGGGCTCTGAACAGAGCCGCATGGCTGATTTATTTTTATTTAAAGATATTGTTACTGAACGTGACAAAAAGTACTCCAGTTCTGATCCCTGGAATATTGGGGGTAATAACTTTGCTGCAGATGAACGCTTTGCTGAACTAAATAAACTAATGTCCAAAGAAGCTGCTTTATATTTTGACACACGTCTACTTGAAAAATATATTAGTTTGGACATTACCCCTCGGGGGTTGCGCATTGAGAAGTTACCTGCAACACCATTTAGTGAGGATGAGTCTGATCTACTCGATGAATGGAAGAAAGTTTCTCTTTCTTGTACCATTGGTTGGCTGAATATTTTAATTAAGCGCAATGTGAGATCGCAAGAAAAAGTAAAAAAAGAAATTATGTCTTTGCAAGAGGGCTTGATGTCTGAGCCCAATTATGGAACTCAAATGCTGGTGATTAGTGAGAAAATACAGAAACTTGAGAATGACATTGTGTCCAGGAAAAGAAACAAGCTTGTTCGTGATCTTAAAGATTACGAGACAGGCGTTTTGTTTAATTGGCAACATGAAGGCACGAGTAACACACGCAACAAATCAAGGGGCAGGAGTTGGAGCAGCGGCTCTAAACGGAGAGGTGTGTCAGCTTCATCAGTGTCTTCCGGAGAGGGGAATTCGACTAAGAATGTTTCTTTTGCAAGGACTATAACACACAGTAGAGTTCCTGACAGAGAAAATCAAACTGTTAATGATGACATTCTTGATAATAATGTGAACTTTCGTAATGATACAGCCAACGGTGGAAACAGGATAAACGGAAGGAAAGGGCGGAACAGATTCAAATGAAGGTCTGTCTGAATTGACTTTACAAGCGCATTGTTTAAAATGCATTAATTTGTCTAGTTTGCCTATTAATGACAATATGCTTAAAGTTTTAAACAAGGGCAGCAAGTTTGTACCTACTTTTTTCCCTTCTTTAGCTGACATCTATTTTGAGGTCAGAAGTTTTCTTAGAAAACTTTTATTAAGGGTTTATTTTGCAAAACTTAATGAAACAAGTATGCTTAAATTGTGTAATGATGAACAAGAAATTTCTAGTGACTCTGACTTAGATGATAGCTTGTTAAATCTTTCAATTTATAATTATGAATGGGATGAAAGTAACATCAGTGATGAACATTTTTCCTCTGTAGAGAATACTAATTCTGTTATGAATATTGATGATGCTTCCTTTTACACTGGTTATGGTAAATTACCCTTTCCCATTTTGAAACATACTGATAGTAAATTTTTTCCACACATTGCAGTGCCGGCAATTTCTACCTTCCAAAAGGTTCTCTTTAAAGAGCTAGAACTTTCCTTCGGGAAGTTTTGTAGAGAAAAAAGGCATTATAATCTGAATAAGGATGAATGGTATGCCTTACAAGAATTGAAAAAAATGTAAGAAGGATTATATATTTAAATGTGCCGATAAAGGCGGAAACTGGGTAATCATGGTTAAAATAAATTATTGTTCCATGGTGGGGAATTTGTTGTCAAATTCTGATGAATATAAAAGGCTGGATAATGATCCTACTCTGACATATAATAGTGAATTGTTACTTATTTTGGAAAAAGGTGAACGTTTTGTCGCAGAACAATGTTAAAAATTGTATATATGTCAACCTACTGTGCCTATTTTATATGCTTTACCCAAAGTTCACAAAAACCTGTTAGAACCCCCAGGTAGGCCCATCATATCTGGGATTGGTTCTTTTCTTGAAAATGTTAATTTGTTATTGGATTTTCAGTTGAAGGATTATTGGCTCATATTAAGAATACACAGGATTTGATTAATCATATTTCCGGCTTAGAATGGAACCATAAGTATTACTGGGTCACTATTGATGTTAAATCCCTCTACACCAATATTGACAAACAGTGGGGACTTGAATCTGTCCAACATATGTTGGGTGAAGGTCCTAGAACTTCCTTTTTGGTTTATTTGTTGGAATTTTGTCTTACACACAGCTATTTTTGTTTTAATAATGAATTCTTCTTACAAATCAAAGGCACTGCATATGCCATCATATGCCATTATTTATATGGATTTTTTTGAAAGAAAGTTCATATATTCGAGTGAATTTTTCAAAAATAATGTGATTATGTATAAGCGATATATAGATGATTTAATTTTCATCTGTAAAGGGGAAGCTTGCGAGTTTCTAGATTTTTTTACCACACTGAATGATAATGAACATAAGTTACAATTTTCTTATGAGCTCAATAGAAGTGAGATTAATTTTCTTGACTTAACCTTCTTTGAAATAGATAACAAAATACATTTCAGACCTTATAGGAAACAAACATCAGTTAACATGTTTTTACATTCTACTAGTATGCATCCCCAGCATTTGATAAATGCTTTGCCTTCAGGGGAGTTTCAAAGAATCCGTAGTCACACGAGTGTTAAAGAGGAGCTGGATAATGAATTGAATACAGTATTTTCCAGGTTGTTGGGAAGGGGATATGATTATAATCACTTATTACGGTGTCGTGATGGACAGGCAAGTGAGCATATTAGGGCTCCTAGTCTTGTGGAACATACCAAACATTTGGTTATTAATAAGGTCGCTGAGAAAATTGACGTTGAGAAAGTATTTTTTGTAATGAAATTCACCCCTTTTCATAAAATAATGACTTCTACCATTAGAAAATTTTGGTATTTAATCTGTCAGGATGAAGTAATTGGTGAGTTATTTCCTAATATTGTTAATTTTTCCTTCAAAAGGGGAAAGAATTTAAAAGAAATTTTGAATTTTAATTTTAACTCCACACAAAAGGGTCATATAACTTCTAGCAGAATAGGCACCTTTGCATGTGGATCTTGTAGTGTATGTTGTAGGGTTTTGAATATAGATAGTTTCAACAATATCAAACATATTCCTAGGGAATACTTTTACTGCAGGTCCACATGTGTAGTGTATATATTGGGGTGCTCTTGTTCAAATGTTTGGTATGTTGGACAAACTAAAAGAATGGTTAGAATCAGGGTGCTTGAACATCTTAAGGACATAAGAAATGTCAACCTTTCCAGCCCTGTGGCAAAGCATTTTATTGATCATCATGGGGGGTGTGGTGATAGTCTGAAATTCAGTGTATTAGGAAGACCTTTTATTTCCAGAGGAGATGATGTTGTAGGTAAACTTTTGGAACTGGAGACTAGAATGATTATTAAATTCAACACTTTGAAGCCTTATGGGTTGAATCAGGAACTGGCTCTATAATATATTTAAATATTAAGTATATTTATATATTCATATTTATTTCATAGGTTTATGAATTTGTATATTTATTTATTTATGTATGTATTATAATAATATTTATTTCAACTTTCATAAGCTTTTTATAATCATTGTTGGATTTATTTGTTTCAAATGAAATTTGTTTAAAATATCTTGAAAGTGTATATATATATATTTTACTGTTGAGATCACTTTAAGGTGAAATTTTTCTTAATAGAAATTGTATTACTTGATTAATTGAATAATTGACAATTTAAATGGTATATAAGGTTGATGCTGAAATCCATTGAACTGTGATCCTTTGAAGGCGAACTGCCGAGGTACCAGATCGTTCATTAAATTTTCCAGTGGAAGAAGCTATTTTGTGTGTCTTTTTGCAATATTAAATATGTTTGATGCAATGTGTGGAGAGTATAAAGAGGAAATATGGTAGGATGAAAGATGGGACAGCAGGAGCAGAAGAATAGAGGATATGCTGAAGAGTAGCATAATTAAGTACAGGAATCTGTATTTTATAGATGTCGGGTAGTGGGGAAATAAAAATGAAGAAGGAAACAAATTGCTGGACAATAGAAGATTCAGTGATGGTGGATTGTGAAAGATAAAAAAGGATAGATAAGGAAAGAAGTATTTACTGTAAAAGAAGAGAGGTAGGTTATCCTAGTATCTTCTCTGGAATATAAGGAATGGAGGAGTGTTAAAGGCTTGGAGTATAATAATGTAGTCAAAATAAGAAATGAGGGTTTATTTGGGAAAATAAAAAGATACAGTGTGGAACAGATAAGTACTATTAAGGAGGGTTGTGATTATAAATGGATATAGTGCAAATCAGTATGAGAGGGAAAAAGATAGTTGCGAATGGTGCTAAAATTATGTAGAGATAGGGAAGTAGGAAATAGAAGTATATGCATATAAGTAATACAGTCATTTGGGGAGAGATTTGGAGTAAGAGTCACAAGTGAAATGTGTATGCAAGAAATATAATATTAGAGTAAGAGGCTTGGGTGGGAATTGGGGGTAGGGTAGGGGAGTGAAGCAAAGCCAAGCATAGTGAGGCTCAGAGGATCAGGCTTCCCACCCTCAGGTCCATTTATAATAGAGAGCAGTCAATTTATAGAGAGAACAAAGCAATTAACAAAGAGATGCATGTAAAACAGGTTGTCTGACATTTCCTGAGACTAAATAACTAGCATATGCAGAAAAGTCTACTGGTGCTGGAAAACACAGTGAGTGTTCAAAAGAATAGTAAAAAAGCATTTTAAAGCAGGAATGTTGGAGATTATGAACAAAAAATTTGAGAGGAATTTAAGTGGAGTATTCTGAAGGCATGTGTGACGTTCGTGCCCTGGCCCAGCAATCAAGGAGCCTCAATCCTCACCACTAACACCAGAGAAGGCATCTCATATGTGAGGAAAGGATAACAAATACACACAGTAAAGTGCAATTTCCCTTAAGAGCACACAGAGATCACAGTCAGTCCGGGGTTGATCGCACCCTTGCTCTCCAGGTCCCCAATAAGACTCCCCACTGGCACAGTCAGCCTAGCTGGGCAAGCTAAAATCTCCAGAACCCTCTCTGTCCAACCAGTGCTTCATGTCCCTGCCCAAGTAGCTGACACAGGCACTTTGAGATAAGAGTTTATGCAACCACATAGACTCTTCTGGGGAGGGCTGGCACAGGTTCTCCAGTTGTGCCCCTTTTACCCAGACTATACGGTAGTAATCCTGCCACCACCCAGCTAATATTTATCAGCTACTCAAAGGCTGTTAAAAGGGAGTCCAATTATTATTGTGCAATATTATTATCCAATTGGTAGATGTGACTAAACAGTCAAAGCTTATTAGGGTGACTTGGTACAGTAATCACTATAAATATGCAATGTACTCTAGAGCTTAAACTATCTCTACACAAAAACAGCCACAGTTAAAAGGTTTTAAAATATTTAATAATAAATAATTAAAACCACAAAACAATACTTTCTACTACACAGTCAGTGCTAGTCAAGAGTTCAGAGATCACACAGAAATACTTAAAATAATTCAGTAGTACATTTCTGACATAACAGAAAAACACTTGGTCTAATCTTTTAGATTCTAGCTATTCCTAAAAGAAAACACAAGTCTAAGATAACTTACATGTGAGCAAGAGGCAGTGTTGTGAGTTGGATGATCAAGACAAAAATGCTTAATAATCTCTGGTTCTCTCTGTTTAAATTGAAATTGCAGTTCTGATAAACATTACATCATTCTTTTGCACTTTCCTGGAGATCCCAGGCTACACATTAACTGCATTCACATTCTTAACATCTCCCTTTTGTTATCTTGCAGCTGGTCAGGAACAGAGCAATAAAAATACATTTGCATGTTTAAATCTAGCTGTTTAACTCTTGGCTAAAACAATAGAAAGAATGTCTTCATGTAGACGAACTGGAGCCGACTTTAGATCAAAGGGTCACAACTTGCTTTTATTGGGTCAGTAGAGAGCACTGTTGCCACATTTTTGTAACAGCATTTTTTCATTTAAGACAACAAGCCTGTGATTCACATTATTTTCTTTCAATTAGGAAAACAAGTCTGTAGTTCAACATTCATATTTACAAATGACAGAATTATCTATAAAATTCTTTCTGGCTAGGCTTGCAGCCTCCACCCTTCTCTACCAGTCTTCACAGCATATATAGAGAGTAAACATTTGACCTTTTTCAAAACTGGAAGCAAGCTAACTATTGTCATGCTATAGAGACAGGAAGCTAAAGCAGCGCATTTTTCTTCAACAGTATATACCAACTCCGACATCGCAATACAGTGAAGAAAGGGCATAAGTCCCCATGTTGGGCAAGTGTTTACTTGCTCTGGATAAACTTACGCGGTTCAGTATTTTTAGTTTTGCAATTGTCATCTCAGGATTTTCGTCGCTGTGCTTGTGGGATTTCAGGATTCCAAAGCAGACCTATATATATATGTGTGTGTGTGTGTGTGTGTATGTATATATATATATATATATATATATATATATATATATATATATACATATATACACACACACACACACACAGAGAGAGAGAGATCAAGGTATGAGAGCTTGACAAGTTCAGAAGTATGCAGAGCTTGCACTTGCAAAAATTAATTGTTTAGAGACTTGCATGACATTTGGAGTGTCACTGTTTTGTCTGTGCAGTAAGCAATTTGTGTGGCTATGCGTTTTAACTATGATTAATTACATGTCACAGCTTGTAATTTAGTGGTAAGACCCAAGTCTGGAATATCAGCTGAAACAGTACACCTATTTGAGGTGGGTAACAAGAATTGTTGCTACCATTTTTGGCTCTGATGTCATAAGGGGATTAATTAATCTGTTGAAGTGCTTTTCACATTTTTGAAGGTAGGTGATTTAGTTGCGCTGTTGAGCACAGATTTCTTATCTCATATTCTTTTGTAGTGTAGAATCCTGTTGATGAGTCCCTGAGATGAACGGGAATGTGAATGTCTTAAGAGGATTTTTTTACATTCCACTGGAGAATCCTAGGGAAAAGTACAGTTGTGTATGTTGAACTTACCATAACAATAGATGTCCAGATAATCAGTAATGCAGTAGTCTTAGCTATATGGACAGTCTCCCAAACGTCAGGGTCCATTACAACCACCAAACTGTCAAGCAGCTCTAGATGAGCATACTAAAAGACATGTTTGGGCATGAAGCTCTTCAGAGTTTTCCTGCCAGCAGAGAGGAGGAGGCTGAGCCCTGAAGGGACAATGCTAGGAAAAACAAAAAATAAATGCCCACACAGTGGCTTAAAAAAACACACAAAAAAACAAGGTGGGTGGAGAGAGGGAAAGACTACTGCATTAGTGGCCATTTGAACATCTACTGTTATGGTGAGTTCAACTTACACAACTGTACTGTGTTCTTCATATTGATCACTGCTGCAGTAGCCTGAGTTATGTGTAGATTACTATAGCTAAGTATGTTTGAGAAGTGGAAGTAGAAGGGTCCAGGGGCCCCTGAAGAATGGTCCTATCAAAATATGATCAGGACTTACAGAAGGATTCAAGTTTATAGTGCTTTGTAAAACTATGTACAAAGGACAAAGTAGCAGCTTCTAAAATATTTCTAGAATCCAGTCCTTTCCAAAAAGCCATAGATTAAGCCAAGGCCCTGGTAGAGTGGGCCTTGACCCAGCCTGGAATAGATTTGCCATGGTGAGTATAAGAAAAGTTAATAGCCATAGACAATTTGGAAATGGTCAGTTTTGACACAGGATGTTCCTTCTTACCTTCATAAGAAATGAACAACTGATCCAAAGATATGAAGGATTTTCTTTTGTCAAGATAGCACCTGAGTTGTCTGTGGACATCCAAGGAATGGAGTATCCTTTCTTCCTCTGTTTAGGTTCAGAAAAGAAAACAGGGAGATTAATAAACTGTCAACAATCACCTATTATTATTTGTATTTTCTTAGATTTAATAAGATTCTGTATTTCTTTAAATAACTATATTATACCTCATGCTTTTTTTACTGTGTTATCAGTCTGTTGTATATAAACTGTATTGCATTAAGTATGTTTATAAACTGACTGTTTTACTGTATGCATAACTGTTCTTGCAGCTTTTCTCCCCGGGCCTCCACTGAAAACAGGCTCTTCTTGGCCCAGTGGACTTCCCCGGTCTTCAAACTGAAATAAGTAAATAAATAAAATAATAGTTTGGCTTAAAGTAAACTCTGATACCACTTTAGACATAGAAGAAGGATTATTTCTTAAAGAAACCCTGTTCCTATGGAAAATGAGGTAGAGTTGACTCACCATAAGAGCTTGCAACTCGGATACCCTTCTTACAGATGTTAGATGTCAGAACAATCAGTAAAACTGTTTTCCATATTAAGAACCTCATGTCAAATGGAGCAAGTGTTAGCTTCTTTAGCATCAAATTAAGATCCCAGGGAAGGGTCAGTGGTGTACTTGGAGGCCTCTTGTGCAAAACCCACTTTCAACAACATTTTGACATGAGAAAGCCTTGAAAGAGGAGTATCCTGTAAAACCAGAGAACAGCTAGCCCTGAACTGGTGCTGGCACCAACTAGCAAACCTTTTCCATTTGTTAGTGTATGATTTTCTAGTTGCAGGCTTTTTTGCCTCCATTAGTTCCCATTGTACATCACCAGACAAACAGGTGCCTAAAAGGAATTAAGACCCTGTCATGCAGGCAGTCAGTTGAAGATGACTGACGTCAGGGTGTATCAAACACCCCCTTTCCCTGTCTGAGTAGATCCATTCTGTGAGGAAGCTTGTGATAAGTTCCCCTGGCCATTTCCAAAAGAAGGAAAAAACACTGTTACCTGGTCCAGAAGGGAGTTACCACAGTGATCTTGGGAGATTCCTTCTGAATTTTCAGAAGTACCCTGGCTATTAATGGAAAGGGTGAAAAGGCATGAACATTCCTGTCCAAAGAAAAGAAAAGACATTTGTTTTCCAGCCCTTCCTGCATGGAGTCCTTGAAAAATTTTTTTTTTCAGTTGACTGTTCAGAGAGGAGACAAAAGGTCTACTTGAGGTACCCCCCCGCCACAAATGGATCAAATCTTGGAAGACCCCCTGATGGTAGTTTCCATTTGTGTGGGTCTGCCCTGGTCCTGCTCAGTTTTTCTGCCACATAGTTTAGCTTTGACAGAATGTAGGATGCCGTTAGAGTGAAGTTGTGCTGTGGCAGCTATTTCCAAAACTGACATGGCTAGTCTGCCGAGGAATACGGCCTAGTCCCCTCTTGCTTGTTGATGTACCACATGACTGTGTATTATGTGTAACTATTGGAAGAGGTCCTGAGGACCAAAGATTGTTCAGAGTTGAGCGTCTTGATCAGAGCAAGCATCTCCTTGATATTTATACACTTGCATCTGTCTTTGGTGTCCCATACCCGCTGCACTTTTATCCCTCTCAAAACTGTTCCTTAAGCAAAGTCCAAAGCATCTGTGATGACGGACTGCTTTGGTGCAGGGAGAGTGAAGGGTAAACCTGGATTTAAGGATATCTGTTATATCTACTAAAAAATTTCTCTTTTGACAAACTCCAGTATTGGGTGTGAAGATATGTGAAGGCTGCCAGCTTAGCTAGATAGAATTTTGTAGATAATTCTGTCATTGTAAATATGAATATAATCCACAGGCTTGTCCTCTTAAATGTAGGAAAACTGTATTAAATGTCGAACTTCAAAAATGTAACCACAGTGCACTCTGCTGGAAGAAAGCTGATAAGTCAAGCATTGTACAACTGATCTCATAGCTCTGAGACATAATGTCTGGACTGAGGAATTCCTTCTGTTGTTTTGAGACCAGAGTTAATTGCAAGGTTTTACATGTGTAATGTATATTATTGTTATGGCTTCCTGGCCAGATGTAAGATCAAAGAAATGTTAAAACACTTGAGTTCCTGCTAGCCTGGGAACCAGAGAAGGATGATGTAATCTAAAATGAGTCAGCAGTGATGTATTACCAATTTAAGAGATTTCATAGAGAACGCATTTTAGAGTTTGTCTGAAGAACACCCACTCACCAGCACTCTGCATTTGCTCTATATGCAAGTTTATTTAGAACTGTGATTGCTCTTAGAGTTAGATATGTATTTAGTAAGATTTAGTCTAGCTGTTTTCTATATTTATGTCAGACTATTCTACAGTATTATTTTAAGCATTTTCCTGTGATTTCTGAACACTTGACTAGCACTGTGTTGAATTGAGAAGACTTGTCCTGTGTTTTTATTATTTATCATTAAATATTTTTAAACCTTTCAACTGTGGCTGTTCTGTGTGCAGATAATTTAAGCTGTAGAGTACTTGCATGTATTTGGTGATACTGTACAAAGCTATTCCAATAAGCCTTGCTGTTCATCCACTTACTATTTGGATAATAATATTGCACAATATAATTGGACACCATTTGGTAAGGGCCTTTTTAGTAGCTGATAAGAGTAGTTGGTGGCAGTGATTACTACCTTATAGCCTGGCAGGAGGGGGCATAGCTGGAGAACCTGTGCCAGCCTTCCCCATGAGTGTCTGTGTGTTTGTATATAAATCAAATCTCAAAGTGTGTGTGTGTGTGTGTGTGTGTGTGTGTGTGTGTGTGTGTGTGTGTGTCAGCTACTTGGGCAGGGACATGAAGCACTGCTTGGACAGAGAGGGCACTGGAGGTTTTGGCTTGACTACTCGGCTGAGATCTGTAACCTATAGCTGTGCCAGTGGGGAGTCTTATTGGGGATCTGGAGAGAAAGGGAGAAACCAGCCCCAGACTGACTGTGATCTCTGTGTACTCTTATGGGAAAATTGTACTTTACTGTGTGGGTATTTGTTATCCCTCCCATTGTGGATGCCCCTTACTGGTGCTAGTCATGAGGACTGAGCCTCCTTGATTACTGGGTCAGTGCACAGACGTCACATATTAATTGGTTGGCAGTGGTGGAATATCCACACCACATATTAATTGGTTGGCAGTGGTGGAATATCCACACCACATATTAATTGGTTGGCAGTGTACAGTGATCACTGAAGATGTTTTTGTATTCTAAATCAGCCATGCTGTGAATTGTCAGAGTTCAGGTCACAATTGTTTTATTTCTTTTGTTAGCTTAGTTAGTCAGAGAGACCAGGCAAGCATGTCAGCAGAGGAGTATGGCAATCTGACAAGGAGCCAGCTGGTGGAGATGTGCCAGGCCGACTGGTGCATGGAAATCTGACTAAGGCAGACCTGATTGCAGCCTCAGTCACAGCTGCATCAGAAAACAGCAACCAGGAGGACAATCCGACAGAGTGGAGCTGTACCACCATCACAGAATGGCACATCTCCACCAGCTAGCTCCTTGTCAGCTTTCCATACTCCTCTGCTGACATGCTTGCCTGGTCTACATCCTGAGGAGAATGAGAAACTGCTATGCCTGGAAGCTGAGGAAAAGGAAAGGTAAAGGCAGCATGAAAAGGAGATGCTGACTCTTCGCCAGAGTCATGGAGTTAATGGGGAAGGGAGTAACCATACCCCAGAAGCACAAAAGGTCAGTAATTTCTTCCGCAGTTTATAGAGGGGAATAATTTTGATAGTTTCAGTCATATGTTTGAAAGGGTATGTAAACAGTATGATGTTGACCAAAGGCTCTGGGTACAGTTCTTGACCTCCTAACTTCATTGTAAAGCTGTAAATGTACTTTCCAAACTGTCAGACAATGATTTCTTAAATTATACTGCTGTAAAGAACTGTTTGCTAGAATTTTTTTTTAAGCTAACACATGAAGCTTATAGGAAAAAGTTTTGGGAGCATAGTTGCAAGCCAGGTGAAAGTATGTGTGAATATGTTACTGAACCAAGCACTTATTTTCATAGGTGGGGGAGTGGATGTCATGTCACCACTTTTGAAGAGCTGGAAGACATTTTGGTGAGGGAACAAGCCCTTAACACTTTGCCTGGGGATTGAGGATCTGGTTTAATGATAGACAATGTGCCACTTCAGATGGAGTGGGGAAGAAGGGAGACTTATACCTAGCAAACAGGGCATCCCTGGACAGGAAAGAAACACCCAGTGCTGCTCATGGGTGTAAGGGAACCCATGGTGGGCAGCTCAGACAGCCCCAACAGAATCTGCCAGTAGCAGGGAAAGGCAGTAGTCCAGGACCTAGCGTTAAATGTTTTGAATGCAACCAGTGGGGGCCATGTGGCATATAGATGTCGATGGAGGCAAGGTGGGGAACAAAAGGCAAGGGAGCCAGTAAGTGGGAAAGACAAAATGCCAGTAGTAGGTTGTCTTGAGACAACGGGAGTACCAAACTCCCATCCTGCAGATGCCCTGATAGGGAAGGATTTTGATGAGACAGTACCATGTATTTATGCAGTTGCAAGCAGTCAGGCTTCAAGACAAGCATGTGGATCTGGTAGCCTGGGGGAGACCCAAACAGGCCACATACTTGCAGCCAGGACTGGTGAGGTGGTTACTTCAGGGAGGGAGCTACTCTGTAGCAGTGAGACTGAAGGTGAGCCACAGGTGGGTACTGATGTTCCCTTTGCCAGTGTGACTGGAAAGGTAGAGGTGAGTAGTAGTACCCAGGCTGACAGTGAGGCACCACTGTCAGAGGATGACAGACTTTCTGTGGAAGGGGAGCTGGGAAGGGTTCCAAAGAGAGAGTTGAGACAGGCTCAGCTCTCAGACCCTACATTGCAAGGCCTGAGGCAGGTAGCTAGTGAGGCACCTGATTCTCAATGGAAGGGGGAATCTGTATACTGGGACAAAAAGTGGACCCCTGAGGGAGGGCTAGAAGGTGAGAGGATACAGCAGTTGGTAGCGCCTACAGCCTACTATCTGGCACTTCTAGCCATAGTTCATGGTATTCCCTTTCCAGGTCATATAGGTATAAATCATACAAAGAGACTTATTTTGCAGAACTTCTATTGACCTGGAATTTCCGAAGATGTAACAGGGTACTGCAGGACATGTGAGCAGTGCCAAAAGGTAGGCAAGGAAGGAGACAAGGTGAAAACTCCTTTGATGCTTTTGCCTGAGATTGAGAAGCCATTTCAGAATGTAGCTATGGATATTATTGGGCCTCTGAGTACCCCAAGGTCCACAGGGAAAAAGTATATCCTAGTGGTAGTAGATTATGCTGCAAGATACCATGAGACATTGTCTTTGTCCTCAATTGAGGCAGAAAATGTGGCAAATGCTTTCTTAGAGATTTTCAGCAGGGTAGGTTTCCCAAAAGAAATACTGACTGACAGAGGTGCCAATTTCATGTCAGACCTGCTGGCTTGTTTGTGGAAGTACTGTGGGGTGAAGCACCTGAAGACTACCCCCTACCATCCCCAGACTAATGGTCTTGTTGAGGTGTTAAACTCTATAATCAAGTCCATGCTACGGGCATTTGCAGACCAGTTTAAGAGGGAGTGGGACAAGTATTTGCCCCATCTGTTGTTTGGTTACAGAGGGTTTTCCCAGGAATGCACAGGTTTTTCACCCTTTGAGTTGCTGTACGGGCATAGGGTGAGAGGACCTCTGGAATTAATCTGAGATGAGTGGGAGGGTGAGTGTGAATCTCACAAGGAGTCTATTGTGGCATTTGTCCTAAACCTCAGTACAAGGCTCTGGAAACTCATGGGCTTAGCCCAGGAGAACCTGGCAGAAGCCCAACAGCAGACAAAGGTCTGGTATGACAGGAGTGCTCGAGCTAGAGAGTATGCTGTAGGGCAGCAGATAATGGTTCTCATTCCTGTCAGACACAACAAGCTGCAAGCAGCATGGGAGGGACCCTACAAAGTGGTAAGATAGGTAAGTGATGTTAACCACATGGTGGAACTGCTAGGCAGGAGGCAGGAGCACAAATTGTACCATGTTAACATGATGAAACCTTACCATGATAGGGAGGCCCTTCTGCTGAGTATTTGCAGTGGATTACAGGAGGAGTCTGAGGGAGATCTGGTGACTGATCTCCTCAGTGATGCTCGGACTGACACCTCAGTGAAAGAGGTAGCAATGTCCCAACAGCTATCTCCTACCAAGGTTCGAGAAATCCGAGCAGTGTTACAGGTATTTGGGGAAATGTTCAGTGGGAAACCAGGGTGCAGCACCAGATGGATACAGGACCCCAAAGGCCTGTTAGGCAGGCCACTTATAATGTGCCTGATAGAGTCAAACAGACTCTAAGGGAGGAGATATAGGAGATGTTGCAACTAGGGGTAATTGAAGAGTCCAACAGTCCCTGGGCCTCTGCAGTGGTGCTGGTGCCAATGAAGGATGGCAGCACCAGGGTCTGTGTGGACTACAGGAAATTAAATAGTCACACAGAGTCAGATGCTTACCCCATGCCTAAGACAGATAATGCTGTAGAGCAGCTGGGTGGGGCTAAGAATCTTACCAAGGATTACTGGCAGGTGCCCTTGACTACCAGTGGTAGAGAGAGGTCAGCCTTTGTGACTGCTTTTGAATTGTATGAGTTCACAAAGATGCACTTTGGGATGAAAAATGCCCCAGTGACTTTCCAGAGGCTGGTAGATCATATCCTAGCAGGAGCAGGAGCAGGAGGCTTTGCCCTTGCTTACCTAGATCATATTGCCATCTACAGCCATTTCTGGCAAGAGCACCGTCAGCATGTCAGGGAGGTGCTGGGCAGACTACAGAGGGCAGGGTTGACCATTAAGCCGAGTAAATGTCAGGTGGGGTATGGCAGAGGTCTCCTACCTGGGACATAGAGTGGGGAGTGGTAAGATCAGGACAGAACTGCCAAAGTGGAAGCCATTCAGGCATGTCATGCACCTGTTATCAGAAAACAGGTGAGGGCATTCTTAGGGAAAGCAGGATACTACAGAAAGTTCATCCTCAGTTATAGTACCATAGCTGCTCCCCTCTCAGACCTGACAAGGAAAAACAGGCCAGATAAGGTAGTGTGGACCACAGTATGTGAGCAGGCATTCCAGAAGCTCAAAGGAGCTTTGGAAGGACCCCCTGTGTTAGCCAGTCCTGATTGCAGCAAAGAAATTGTTGTGCAGGCAGATGCTTCGAGCCATGGGGTTGGGGCTGTACTTAGCCAGATTTATTCAGAGGGAGAAGAACACCCAGTGGTTTATCTCAGTTGTAGGCTCCAACCCAGGGAGGAATGCTATGCAGCTATAGAAAAGGAATGTCTAGCCATAGTGTGGGCACTGCAGAAACTTCAGCCTTAACTGTATGGAAGAAAATTCACTAGTTACAGATCACAATCCCCTAACATGGTTACACCGAGCCAGCCAGCAGAATTCCCATGTTGCTAAGATGGAGCCAAGGCTTGCAAGCATGTATGTCCGTGAAGCACCACAGTGGGGTTAGCAACGCCAGTGCAGATGGGCTCTCGGGAAAGGGAATGGGGTAAGGTATACTCAGATAGACCTAACCCTCTCATCAACATTTCTCAAGGGTCACCGAAAAACTAGCTTGAGTTCTCGGGGGGGTATGTGAAGTTATTTGAAGGCTGCCAGCCTAGATAGATATAATTTTGTAGATAATTCTATGTCATTGTAAATATGAATATAATCCACGGACTTATCCTGTTAAATGTTAAGAAAACTGTTAAATGTTGAACTTCAAAAATGTAAGCACAGTGCACTCTGCTAGAAGAAAGCTAATATGTCAAGCATTGTATGACTGATCTCAGAGCTCTGAGACATAATGTCTGGACTGAGGAATTATTCTATTGTTTTGAGACCAGAGTTAATTGTAAGGTTTTACATGTATAATGTATTTTATTGTTATGGCTTCCTGGCCAGGTGCAAGATCAAAGAAATGTTACAACTCTGAGTTTCTGTTAGCCTGGGAACCAGAGAAGAATGATGTAATCTAAAATGAGTCAGCAGTGATGTATTACCAGTTTAAGAGATCTGAGAGAGAAAGAGAAAGCATTTTTGATTTTGTCTGAAGAACATCCACTCACTAGTACTCTGCCTTTGCACTGTATGTAAGTTTATTTAGAACTGTGATTGCTCTTAGAGCTAGATAGTAATTTAGTCAGATTTAGTCTAGCTGTTTTCAATATTTATGTCAGACTATACAGTATTATTTTATGCATTTTTCTGTTTTCTGTGAACTGTTGACTAGCACTGTGTTGAATTGAGAAGATTTGTCTTGTTTTATTATTTATTATTAAATATTTTTAAACCTTTCAACTGTGGCTGTTTTGTGTAGAGATAATTTAAGCTCTAGAATACTTGCATGTATTTGGTGATACTGTACAAAGCCACTCCAATAAGCCTTGCTGTTTGTCCACTTACTATTTGGAGAATAATATTGCACAGTATAATTGGATACCGTTTGGTAAGGACCTTTTTAGTAGCTGATAAGAGTAGTTGGTGGCAGTGATTACTACCTTATAGCCTGGCAAGATGGGTCAGTGCTGGAGAACCTGTGCCAGCCTCCCCCAGGAGTGCCTATGTGTTTATATGTAAACCATATCTCAAAGTGTGTGCATGTGTGTGTGTTTGTGTTAGCTACTTGGGCAGGGACATGAAGCACTGGTTGGACAGAAAGGGCACTGGAGGTTTTGGCTTGGCTACTTGGCTGAGATCTGTACCCTATAGCTGTGCCAGTGGGGAGTCTTATTGAGGATCTGTTGAGAAAGAGAGAAACCACCCCGAGACTGACTGTGATCTCTGTGTGCTCTTAAGGGAAATTGTACTTTACTGTGTGTGTGTACTTGCTATCCTTCCCAATGTGTATGCCCCTCACTGGTGCTAGTGGTGAGGATTGAAGTTCTTTGTTTACTGGGCCAGTGTACAGGCATCACACTGGGATCTGAAAAGATAAATGGTATTGATGCTGGAAACCGAGATTTCAGATACCATGAGACATGGGGTCTGAAAAGATAAAATTGTATTGATGCGGAAATAGAGATTTCAGATACCATGAGACATAATGTCTTTCTAATGTGGAGTCTTGCCAGGAGTATCATGAGAATCACAGATGCCATGAGACTCAAAATCCTGAGGTATTTCCTCAGAGTGATCGAAGTCTGAGTGGAAAATTTTATGAAATAGATCTAAATAAAGATCTACTTTTTCCTATGTAAGACAAGCTCTTTGAACTGGGGTGTCTTGTGGACATCTTGGAGCACGTCCTGTTTGAGGGAGTCAAGAAAGGCTTTTGGAATCCCAGCTTGTGCAAGAGCTGTCTCACTCAAGAGAGTGGCTGCTAACATATTGAAAAAGACTAGAAAGAAAAGCAAGTTATCTAAATATGGAAATATTATGGATACCCTGTAGCCTACAATGAGCTATACCTGAAGCTAGACACTTTGTGAACACTCTTGGTGAAGTGGATAGTCCAAAGGGTAAGGCAGAGAAATGATAATGTGATCCAGACAACCAAAACCTCCTGACGTCTACATGAATACAGATGTGATGATAAGCATTTTTAAGTCTAGTGTTACCAGGAAGCTTGAAAGTGGTAGAACAGGCTATAGGTTGTGAAGCAACGTCATTTTGCATTTGGGCGCTGTCACAAACAGGTTTAGGAAAGAAAGATCCAGAACTGGTTTCCAAGCATTTCCTTTCTTTGGCACTAGGAACATCCTTGAATAAAACCCACTTCCCACCTGGGATGGAGGAACTCTTTCTGTCACTCCTTGGGACAGCATGTGATGAAGAAAAGGTGGAAACAAGAGTCCGATCTGCAGGGTGAGGAATGACCCCTGGAAAGGAGGAATTTCATCCCACTGCCATTTGTAAATGATTTTCTGAACCCATCTGTCTGAAACAGTCTGCTTCCAAAGAAAAAAAGGGAAATTCAGAATTTCTGGAAGAGAAAATGGACCAGAGTGGGAGGGGGTCACAGGGTCGCTTAAATAGTTATTCAGACTTGTTGAACTGTTCTTGGTTTTGGGAGGTTTTAAACTTCTTCTTGGAACCCCATTGCCACTTCTTCTTAAACATCTGTTTACCTGAATTCTTTTGAGACTATATGTTCTGTTTTTGCCAAAATTCGATGAGGAGAAAGAAAATCCCTTGAACAGTTTGGAAAAGGAGGGCTGAAAAATCTTAGAGCTTCCCTGGATCAGCTTGCCACTTTCATCACATTTTTTGATCATGTTTGCAGCAGAGCGGCCAAACATGAAATCTCTAAGGGAGAATTTAAAATCTCATTTTTAAGTAATTTGGGAGGTTCTGAGAATGCAGCCAAGCAAACCTCCTTAAAATAGTACCAGTGGCTATAGTCCGGGAAGAAGTATGAACAGACACACACACACACACACACACACACACACACACACACACACACACACACACACACACACACACGCACACTGCAAACAATGAGTAGTGACCTGTGCAAAAGAAGAAACTAAGTTATTTAAAGTACTTTTTCTTCACAAGAAGAAACTGTTGATAAAACATTCCTTGTGCTTTCAGTTTGTCAGAACAAACATCAACATGAGCCTGACCGTTTAAAATTCTGAAAATCAAAATTGCAGTAGTATACAAATTTCCCCCCTACCAGTCAGTAATTATTATTCAAAATGGTAGGATTGGAATTAAGTAAGTGGAATCAACTAGGGCTATAGCTCCTGGGTCAGGTTTGGGAATCATGTATAAATAATTAAGACTGAGGAAATTTTACATTCTCTTTGCCTTTTTAGAGACAACAGGCTGACTGTTTCAAGCAGTGAGACATCCATCCTCTAAAGCAGACAGGACAGGTGAATGGGTGTTTGTTCTGGAAAATCCTTCTGTAACAACTTATAGTATTTTTCAGGACTGAGAAACCTCCATGTCCTGCCACTGAAAACACTGGGACATTCTAGTACTAGTCTCTGAAAAAGAGACCCCCCCCCCAACAGGAAGAACCAGAAACTGAGCTATTCTGTGAGTCTTGAGTTTGAATCTGAAATCTGAGGACAAAACCCTGAATCCATCCCTGTATCTTCCTGTTTGGATTCGGAATTTTGAGTCTCTTTGGGAAAAGAGGCTTCACTCTTTTACCAGAAACTACTCTACAAGAAGAATCAATAGCCTGAATTAAATTCTGAGCTGGTCCCAGTAAACTATTCCTAGCCCAAGAAATCTGAGGAGTAGATGCACGTTTGGTTTTCTGTTTTTTTTGTCAGGGAAAATGGGGCCAAATGTGTTACTAATGGCAGCTAATACATCCCCAGGAATGGGCAAAGCATTGTGTCACAACAGGTTACTTTCTGTGCTCCCTCTTCCAAAACCAACAAGAGTAGCTGTCCATTGCCCACTGAGGAGACTCCAACAGCCACAGAGGACGTGGCTAACCCCTGGTCCATAGTAATTGTGTAGGTGCTACACCAGAGATATTCAGGACAAAAGATGAGTGCTCTAAATATAACAAATGGCCACAGCAGAGTCAGCCACCTGTGGCTGAGGCAAACTGCTAGCCTGTTGTGGTGGCAAAGGCTGTTCACTTAACTTTTGCATTTTGCGGCTGGAAGAAGGACAGACTGTGAGACAGCCAGTTTGTTCCATGGTCAAGCCAAAAAATGGTGCCTGTTTTCCAGAGAAGACAATCAGCAAATACTGGTAAAACTACTAGTCCACAAAAGTTACTTTTTTGAAAGAAAAAAACAGTAAAAGCACTTTCAAAGATTATGGCAGCCCCACAATGGAATATCAGACACAATTTCTCCACTGAAAATGTGCTATCAGTTAGTTTACACTACTTTAAAACTGACAGAAAAAACAAGTGCTCCATTTAAAAGTACGTTCCAGTCTTGAGACAAAAACAAAACCACACAGCTGAAATTAAGGAACACGCTGTTTACTGCAAGACACTCAGTAAAAATCCAAGTTAGCGCTTTCGTAAGGTACACAGACCAAACTTCATCAGACAATGTAGGCTAAACCACATTAAACATTTATATACAAAACCACACCCCCACAATCATTAATTAATAAAGTACTACTAAAATATGAACTAGCCTATCAGCTTAAAAAGCACTATAACTTAAACAACCAAAAAAGTTCATGTTAAAAAAAAATATATATATATATATATCAAAAAAAGTATCAAGAATTATTACAAATGTGTGTGTGTTTGTGTGTGTGTGTGTGTGTGTGTGTGTGTGTGTGTATATATATATATATATATATATATATATATATATATATATATATATACATACATGCATACATATATACACATATCTATATATATATATATATATATATATATATATATATATATATAAAATATATAAAAGGTCATTAATATATATATAATATAATAAGATTAATTAAGTTAAATACATCCA
Source organism: Protopterus annectens (assembly GCF_019279795.1). NCBI lineage: Eukaryota > Metazoa > Chordata > Ceratodontiformes > Protopteridae > Protopterus > Protopterus annectens. The sequence continues at coordinate 1,628,786,846 of NC_056732.1, forward strand.
CATTATATGTGAAAAATATAAAAAAAACTATGTAAGAAAAAAATATATATATATATACATACATATATATAGAAAATTATATATTTGTTATCTAACACCCTAAGCTTCAATTTACTACTAATGGAAATAGCATCATTTAAGCCGGGGGAACATGAGCATTAAGGAAAACTTGCCACCAAACCTCTTTATCTTCCAACCACAATTTCCAAGGGCCCCCTCGGTCCCTCTGCTTAATCTGCTGCAGCAATACAAATTTAAAATTGTGGTCAGGAAATTTTTTAATATGCCTATATAAGGCATTCTTCTCATCACACCGACGGACCTCATACAAAAGTTCATATATACGTTGGCTCAATTTCCGTTGGGTCTTCCCAACATAAAAGCCCGGACATGAGGAGTACAATGCAGCATACACAACTCCATGTGTGTGATAGTTGAATTTTCCTTTAATAATTATCTCCCTACTACTTATCCTAACCGTAGTTGTAGTTAAAATATACCTACACTGACTACACATACCACAGCATGACATTTTACCTAGTGACTTGGACTCCTTATTTTGTTCCAGCATATTTGTATATTCCTGCCGCTCCTAAACACAAACTCTGGGCGCTCCACAAAGAAAGCCCCCCATACCATGATCACTTCTTAAAATGATCCAATTTTTACTAACTGTATCTTGCATGGTATAACTATCACTCGAAAAGGTGGATACAAAGGGGCAGGAACCCCCCCCCCCCTTTTTTTTTTACATCCGGACCCACCAGGCACAACTTCCACCTCAGACACAGAGGGCCTCTCCTGATCATCAAAAATAACCTCCACCCCAGCTCTAGCCAGACATGCCTCTAAATTCATAACATTCTCATGTGGGTTCATCAAAATTGGTTGATAAAATCCTTTTAACCGTTTGTCCACAACCTCCTTTCTGATATTATTAATTAAACCTATAGGATAAGCCCTGTCCATAAACAATTTTATACATACGGTCGCATTCCTCAAGGAAATCCACGTAAGTGGAAAGCATCCGGGTTGCTCTAACCAGTTGACCTTTGATAATACCACGTTTAACGTGAAAGGGATGATTGCTGTTAAAATGTGATATACTATTTGAATAAGTTGGCTTTCTAAAAATAGTTGATTTCAAAAAACCTTCCTCCGTTTTAGTCAGCAAAACATCCAAATAAGATACCTGTACTAAATTCACATTATGTGTAAATTTCAGAAAAGTAGTACTACCATTAATGTAACTGATCAATTCATCTGTCATTTTCAGGGCCATTCCATGCAATAAATAGGTCATCCAGCTATCTCAAATACAAAACCACATTGGCAAAAAATGATGAAGGAAACAAATGACGTTTCTACCACCAGGCCATAGCAAGACTGGCAAACAGGGGGCCACAGGGAGGACCCATGGCTACCCCTAAGAGCTGTTTGAAATAATGTCCCTCAAAATAGATGTAATTGTTCCTCAATGCTATTTCCATCAATTGCCTATAGGTGTTATTGGTATCCTGAGGTAACCCAAATTCTTCATACAAAAAGTCTGAAAACCAATCGAGGCCTTGGTCCTGAGGAATACAACTGTAAAGATCCTTGACATCAATAGTCAGGAATATGAGGTTATGGTTCAACATATCCAAACCATTACACCTTTCCAAAACGTGCCACGAATCTCGACATCCATGTGGGATGGCCATAACCCTCTCTTTCAGTTTATGGTCCAAATATTTGCTATATAACTAGTTTTGGACCAAGAGGAGTCCACAACAGGTCGGGGGGGGGGGGGATACCAAATCCTTATGGATCTTTGGAACATCAGTGGTCATATAATTATAATCCTCCAGATCAGTCTAGTCCTGGGTCAGCATGTCTAACAAGTCACTGTCATTGTTGTGGTATGCAATATTAACCTCATTTAAAGAGGCTTCAGTGTAGGTACTACTATATAGGATTTTGAACATTTTTTTAATATAATCCACCTTAGACATAACAACCACCCCTCCCCCCTTGTCTGGTTGCATGACTCTCAAACTCTCATTCCTCAATTCATTCATTACATTTTTTTCACCCACAGACATATTGCCATCCTCATTATTTCCCAAAAAAATGTCGAAAATCTGTCTCAAACATTTTTTCAAATGCTTTAATAGCATAATGAAGTTCAGGGTTGAAAGTACTGGGCATTCTTAAACAAAGACTGTTAGCATTAAAAACATCACTATCATTTCTATGCATAAACTTTAAATTCAATCTACGTGCATACAACTTGAGATCACAAATACGTTCCTGATATCACTTTTAATACTTGGAACATAATTGAAACCTTTGCTGAACAAGTCAACATGCTTTGTAGTAAAACAAAAGTCCGTATAATTATACAATTTAAAGTCTTTCTTTGAATTAGTAACAATCACTGGTTTACAGACAGTCACCTCTATTATCTTCTTGTGTTCGGAAAATGCATGAAATTCTGCCCCTGTTGCCTCCAGTTGCCACCTTGCGGATACGGGCTCCACTGTCTGAAACGCTTTGCACCCAAAAGTGTCTTTTAGTCAGCTCATCTCAAGCTGCTTGACAGTTTGGGCACATTGAAGGCGCCCTGAAGCTTTGGAAGCTGACTAGCTGTTATATCCTTGGCAGGATATAACCCATATAGCTAAGGCTACTGCATCAGCGATCAATCGTCTAAAGAACAACAAACAGCATAGCTGCAAATCATAGCCAAACCCTATGTACTTCTCTAAATTTCTTGATGAAAGACGCTAGAGCTTTCCATTTCTTATATAATAAATTGATGTAGTCAGGTGAACACCTTGCAGAAGCACTAGCAACTGTTGTTATTCCCCAGTCCCTATAGCTAACTATAAAGTCCTTATCTATACTGCTTTGCTATGAGAAGTATTCCCGTGTGCCCATTCAGTTGTAGGTGCTTTCGAGATATCTAAAAGTAAGTTCAGTTCATTTTTAGTAAAAGTAATGGGATTATGTTGTTTAATTTCATCCAGTAAGCCCATAACCAATAATATATTTTCTATGTCATTGACTGTGCATTCCATTAGGTAACATTTAAGTTGTATCTCTTGCAACATTGTGGAATGAGCCTTCAACACTTTTTGTGCCTTGGAATCTTTTGTTGTGTTGGCAGTTTCTTTTAGTGGAGCGTCATGATTTGCAGCCATCATTTCCATCAGTCGCAAGTTTGACATCGCCTACTAGATAAGAATTTAGAGTCCAATGAGAGTACGGTGCATTTTAAATTAGTATTTAAAGAATTCACAACTATCACTATATTGAGCTCAGGTGGAAGCCAGTCAGCATTGTAGTAATGTTTTGAATAATTTTAGCTCGAGACGGGAGAAGTTTTGGATATTTAAAATCAGTTAGTTAGACTTTTACTAATACCATAAAGTTATGTATTTAAGACTGAGAGAGCTGGAGCAAGTTCTTAGTGTGTTTGCATTCTGTGGGTGTCTATGCTCATCTGTCACATGTTTTACTCAGTAAAGTCATTATATATTGGGCAGCTCGGGATTAAGAGCAACTGAAAAAATAATTTAGAATCGAACTATTCAGTGTGATGGTAACAGGGATCTGCAATCCAGCTTGTTTCATAAGAGGGAGCATGTAAGATGGTGGGAAGTAGGAAGACTTCCAAAGCTTGTTATCAGTAGGGAAGAGGCAATAAATGGCAGCCATCCTATCCTCATTCACATTGATTAGTCCGCCCCCCCCCCCCCCCCCCCGCATTTAGGTAAGCTCTAATGACCTGATCTTGTTTTTCAAATTTGGTTTATAGGCAGCTCAGCTGGCTCCTTTACTTGTCATATCAGTGTGGTAGTCTGTGTAATTAAATTAGGTCCATATTTTATACTGAAATAGTTATATTTTTCTTAACTGAAAGAGTGATGGTGCTCATTTTCTGACCAATTACTAAAGTCACTTTAGCTGGTGCTGCTATCTGTAGATGCTTAACTGCCCGTATTGTTTAAGCCCCTGGAAATAGTGTAGTTATGGTATAAGTTGCATTTGAGTTAATAAGTGATATGAGCTTAGATCAAGATGATCATTTTGTTACAGGACCTAAACTGTGACACTTGAGGGGTGCCCCGAGAAGCCAGGTCTGCAATCCCATTCTCCCAGCCCCCATGGGAGTGGAGATAGGGCAGCCATGTCATCTCACACTGGGGCAGGCAGGTTGGCCTCCTGTCCTTCACCAGGCACTGTGAGGATGCCACTCTGTGAATAGAACCACCCAGGAGGCAAGAGGCCACATGCCAGCAGGCTTGAAGTGATGCACATTCATCGGCATCTGGCATAGTGGGGGTGAGATACTGAGGTGTGCCGTAAAAAGTGCAGAGATGGGGGGACCCAGGGCCATCTCCCTGGTGAGTTTGAAAAACCTAGGTGCAAGGCAAAGTGAAGAACCGGTGTCACGGAAGTCTGGATGACAGATTGTCTGAGGTGTTGTGGCCCAGCAGAGTTCCATAAGGCTGGAAAGATCCCCTGAGAGGCTCCAAGAGCATGCATGACACTGTGTGATTTGGCAGCATTTAGGAGATATGTAACCCTGGAAAAGAGCTCTTTCTCCTGGTTAGAAGTGGAACCCCAGAGGTGGTCAGTCCCAGTGGAAGTCTGGAAGGGAGAGAGAGAGGTGGAAAGTGACTGGTACAGGACAGCTCTCGCCTGTGTGAGGGGGTACAGGCCATGCCATCTCTGGGGTGGAAGTCTGGAATGGGGAGAGAGAAAGACAGTGGCAGGGCTGGGCGAGCTCCTGCCTGGGTGAGGGGGGGGGGGTCAGGCAGAGCTCCACACAACAGGAGTCCTTAAGAGTGCACTAGGGTGGACAACAGTGGGGCCTGGAGAGCTCCTTCCTGGGTGGGTGGGGTCAGGCACAGCCCCACTATGATGGAAGTCCTTAAGGGGGCAACTGGCAGACGGTGGTGGGGCCTGGAGAGCTCCTGCCTAGGTTACTGGGGTCAGGCAGAGCTCCCCATGATGAAAGTCTTTGAGGGAGCTCCAGGGTGGACGGCAGAGGGGCCTGGAGACCTCCTGCCAGGGCAAAGGCATCCAACTTCACCCCAAAACCAGCACTAGAACCAGCTAAGAGAGTCCAAAAGTTCTTGCAGGTAATGCAGAATACACAGGTCATTGATAGCGAAAAAAGCACCAGGTAAAACAGCTGATGATTTGGATTCCAGTTCAGCTTGTCTTCAACACCTTCTGTTAGTCTCTGGCTACTTCTATTGTTAGGGTACTCTTCTCATTACCTAGGTATTTTTTGGGCATTGCTGCCCCTTATCTTTAAATTACTGCTAGCGCCTGGGGCGCATTGTTATCTTCTGGTGTTAGCAAACTAGATCTGAGGGTTAGCACTAGGGGATTGTGGGATAGGACTGTGCCTCGAGCTTTCTCAAGATGCAGAGCTGTAGAAGTGGCCGTCTCGGAGCTGAGGATCGGCTCCGAACCCATGCATAAGAACAAAGGCGAGATGAACAATTCACATGGAACGTTATGGTAAGAACATAACTTCTTTTTCCTAACTATTGATGTCAGGGATCTTTATAGTTGTATTCCTCAGGACCAAGGCCTCGATTGGTTTTCAGACTTTTTGTATGAAGAATTTGGGTTACCTCAGGATACCAATAACACCTATAGGCAACTGATGGAAATAGTATTGAGGAACAATTTCATCTGTTTTGAGGGACATTATTTCAAACAGCTCTTAGGGGTAGCCATGGGTTCTCCCTGTGGCCCCCTGCTTGCCAATCTTGTTATGACCTGGTGGGAGACTCATCATTTGTTTCCTTCATCATTTTTTGCCAATGTTGTTTTGTATTTGAGATACCTGGATGACCTGTTTATTGCATGGAATGGCCCCGAAAATGACATAGTTGAATTGATCAGTTACATAAATGGTAGTACTGCTTTTCTGAAATTTGCACATAATGTGGATTTAGTACAGATGTCTTATTTGGATGTTTTGCTGACTAAAACTAAGATGTTTTTTTGAAATCAACTATTTTTAGAAAGCCAACTTATTCAAATAGTGTATTATATTTTAATAGTAACCATCCCTTTCACGTTAAACGTGGTATTATCAAAGGTCAACTGGTTAGAGCAGCCCGGGTGGTTTCTACTTATGTGGATTTCCTTGAGGAATGTGACCATATGTGTAAAATGTTTATTGACAGGGTTTATCCTATAGGTTTAATTAATAACATTAGATAGGAGGTTGTGGACAAACTGTTAAAAGGATTTTATGAACCAATTTTGATGAGCCCACATGAGAATGTTATGAATTTAGAGGCATGTCTGGCTAGAGCTGGGATGGAGGGTATTTTTGATGAGCAGGAGAGGCCCTCTTTGTCTGAGGTGGAAGTTGTGCCTGGTGGGTCCAGATGTAAAAAATAGTGTGGGGGGGTTGTGGTGTTGCAGCAGATTAAACAGAGGGACCGAGGGGGCCCTTGGAAATTGTGGTTGGAAGATAAAGAGGTTTGGTGGCAGGTTTTCCTTACTGCTCATGTTCCCCCGGCTTAAATTATGCTATTTCCATTAGTAGTAAATTAAAGCTTAGGGTGTTAGAAAATTTTATATTTGTTATCTATGTCTACATAGATATATATATATATATATATATATATATATATATTTTTTTTTTTTTTTTTTTTCTTATATAATTTTTTATATTTCTCACATATAATGTGGTTGTATTTAACTTAATTCATCTTATTATTATATATATTAATGACCTTTTATGTATTTTCATATGTATATGTATATATATATATATATATATATATATATGTGTGTGTGTATATATATATATATATATATATATATATATATATATATATACACACATTTGTGATAATTCTTGATGCATTTTTTTGATATATATAATTTTTTTGCTTAACATGGAAGTTTTTTTGTTGTTTAAGTTATAGTGCTTTTTAAGCTGATAGGCTAGTTCATATTTTAGTACTTTATTAATTAATGATTATGGGTGTGTGATTTTGTATATACATGTTTAATGTGGTTTAGCCTACATTGATAAAGTTTGGTCTGTGTACCTTATGAAAGCACTAACTTTTGATTTTTACTGAGTGTCTTGCAGTATACAGCGTGTTCCTTAATTTCAGCTGTGTTTTTTTTTTTTTCTCAGTTGGTTCGTATTATTTGGTTGTTCCCAGTCTTTAGACAGTCTATTAAAGCACAACTCCTAGCTGTAAAATAACTTTCCTGAAGAGGAAAGTAATATAGCAAAGAAAATGGAAGTTTTATTTTTCTCAGTGGGAACTTATCTGACCAGCAATGGAAAGCTCAAGCTAAGAGTCGATTCTGAAAAGCCTTAGAGGAGCGTACTCTTCAATGGAAGTAAAGCTCATTGAATCTAGTAGATTTTCAATTAATAAGAAATAATTCAAATTGAAACATAGGAACAATTGTAATTCTAAGATGCTAGTCTACTTAGCACAGTGCCAAAATTGTTCGGCATACTATATAGGGAAAACCGACCGCAAGTTCAGAGAGCGTATTTATGAACATCAGTACGCCATAAGGAAACATAAAGTAACTAATGCTCTTGCCAAACACATTGTTGATTTCCCTTCCCATCAGTTCAAGTTTATCGCAATAGATCAGACTATTTCAGACAATAGAGGTGGACCTGCCTCATTAAAATTACTTGAACTTGAACTATACTGGCAGATTAGGTTGGAGGCTTACCATTATCCAGGTCTTAATGAAGCATGTTCCATTTCATGTATACTTAGTATCTTGAGCCTTAAAAGGTAGACATATATACTTTTAAATATTTTTAATTACCATGACATGCCGTTTGCAGTTTTATTGCGGTATTGGTATATTCATTAGTTAGTTTAGTTTTAGATAACTATTAGTATTTTTAATATTATTATTCTTCTTGATAAGGAACAACAAATGGAGTTATTTTTGTTTTATTTAATTTCCTTTTTGAGTTTTCTATGCATTTTTAATAGACTCATTTTACAAATAGATACGTAACTTCTACAAAGTCTATGTCTATTTTGTATGTACATTTAAAAAGATTAGGAATATTTCTATGTGTATAAACTTTGTAAGAACACACACATATATACAAGGTTTGAAGGTAGTTCCACCTTTATTAACCTTAATTAATATTTATTGAGTTAATTGATGATTAATTAATGTTTTAAATACTGCATTGTGGTTGTGTGTAAATTATTCTGAAGAAGTTTGCTTACTTGGCAAACGAAAAGCGCTTTAATAAACCTTGGTCCTGGAGCTGTTTTACCTGGTGCTTTTTTCGCTATCACTGACCTGTGTATTCTGCATTACCTGCAAGGACTTTTGGACTCTCTTAGCTGGTTCTAGTGTTTGTTTTACTAGTGACTTGTGTTTTTCCATTTTTCACCCCAAAACCGACAGCATCCTTGAAAAATTTCAAAGTCCCCAAAACTGCTCTGGATGGGAAAGCAGGGAGACTATGAAGCCTTCATGAGAGCGGATCTGCCCCTCAGTGGCTGAGGGAGTTCTTGGGGAGTGGATGGGATTGGGGGAAGCTCCCCTGAGAGGGTCTGAAGGCATGAGCGATCCAGCATGATTTGGCAGCCTGCAGGTGGCGGAGTCCCCTGACATGGGGGGGGTCACAGCTGGGAAAGGTCTCTTGGCCAGGTCAAAGGGGAGGACTGTAGGGTTTGGCCCTGACAGAAGTCAGTATGGGAGTAAAAGGCAGGTGAGTGTAGGGCCTGGAGATCTCCTGCCTGGGTGAGTGAGGTCAAGCAGAACCCCCCATCATGGAAGTCCTTGAGGGAGTGACTGACTGATGGCAACAGGGCCTGGAATGCTCCTGCCAGGGCGAAGGCATCCGACCTTACCCCATACCTAATGGCATCCCCGAAAAGTCGCAAAGTCCCCAGAGCTGCTTAGGATGGGAAAGCAGGGGGACTGGCCACCCTGGGAAGCCAAGTCACCATTCAGACTGAGCAGTCTAAACTGGGACATTTCTGTGTCCCAAAGACAATGTTTAGTGTTCTGGGACAGAGACTTCCAGACTGGGACTGTCCTGGAAAAACTGGGACTGTTGGTCACCTTGGCTTAAGTGTGTTGTTTTCTTTGTCCATCAAGTTCTTTTTTGAGGAAAACGCAAATTTAGAATGGGACTAAATATCCTTATCTGACTTTTAAAAACAATGTGAGTTAAGTCGATCTATTAATCTTTTCTCTTTTTTTAACCATTCTGTTTTTAGGTGTTCATGTAGCAAAGAAAATTAAGAAAATTGGCATGAAGTCATCAGATACAGCTCAGATCTATTTTGAAGATGTCCGAGTACCTTGCAAATATCTTATTGGAGAAGAAGGAATGGGCTTCATTTACCAGATGTTACAGTTCCAGGAAGAACGTATGTGGGGAGTAGCTAATGGTAAGTAGTTCGAAGTTTGCTTTTACTCTTTTAAGTAGTACAGAGTAAGGCAACTGAGTGTCTTATAGTAGCTTTCTATATGATACTGTAAAGTCTGTCTTTTATGTAGTGTTCTTGTTTGTTCCTCTTCACACACATACACACACACACACACACACACACACACACACACACACACACACACACACACACACACACACACACACACACACACAGTTTTAAGCACCCCACAGACTTTTTTGTTTGAAAGCAGTAACAACTTAAGTCCCTTGTGTTGCATGATTTGGTCTTCTGGCCCCCACCTCCCTTTGTAAGTTTTGCATAATGATCCTTCCCTTAGCATTTCAGTTCACCTCTATGTAATAACCGTCTCTGTCTAATCCCACTGCTGAATATTTAAGCTTCAGCCATCTTACCTTTACTGTTGCATATCAGGCTGTGTCCGATAAAATAGTTTTAAACCCTAGCTCTTCCAAGGCATTACATTTAATATAAAAATAAGTGCTCAACACTTTTAGTTATGTACATGTCTCTATAATTTGGCATTTCCTATTCATCATAGGTTTTGTAATCTTCTTGCATTGCCATCAGACTTTGGTTGTCTTCTCTCCAGAATGGTCTCAGTCACTAAATTGCTAAATTTTTCTGCTTCTTTTTGCCTGGTCAACATCTTTTGTTCAAAAAGCAGAAAAGGCTTAGCAGGTAATCTCTCATCTGAAATCCTCTTCCGTAGTGCAGTTACCTTTGCAGCATTTTGCTGTTCCGGTGTTCTCAGACTTCGTTGGGCCACTACTTTAGTATACCTGTGTAAGTGTTGCTTTACCTCTGTAGGGTCCTGGAATATCTTTGATGCAACAGGAAAAATATTTTTAAAGTTGCAGGGTGTACATTCTAAAACAAGAGCTTGCATGACTTAAAATATGGGGTGAATTTGTTTTGCATCGCCTTTGTAGTTGGTGAAAGTCATGATCCATAAACATTCTGTTTGCTTCTATTTGGAGCTTGGTACCTTTTCTTCACAGCTTGCTCAGCCAAAGCTCATTTAACTGAAAATGTTGTACATTTAAAACTACTGAGATAACGATGCCTCAATTTTCTGAGGCTATTAACCCAATGTACTCTGTCAATAAGGATTTCCTCCTTTTATAGTCCAGTCCATGGACTCAACTAATGAAGAATTCCTTGCAATTTTTGCTTTCAACTTCTGGGACATTGCTTATCCTTAAAGTTTTCTCTTCTAGCCATGTCTTCTTCTTCTCTTATTTTCTCTTTCATCTTGGTCTTCGCTTGCTCTAGCTTGGTAACCCAGGCCTCCTTTACTTCTTTTCTTTCAAAGAGCTGTTGGGTTATCCAATTGATTGACAATGCTAATTCAATTTCTTCTAGTCTTTTTATCTGTACTGTTTATACAGTTGAGTAGTCCATCCATAATGCTTACAACCTCATTGTATAATCTCCCCCAAACTAGCCACACTTTCTGCTGAAGTCAATTGATGCTGTGTAATAGGATTCATGGCCCTTTTAGCTTCGCTCTTTTGTTTATTTTTAACCCTTGTTTTTTGGCTCTTGACATTCATTAACTGTTTTCTTCTTTTGGGCATTCACTTCTTTCCCTTTCATGGGGTTATTACTTATATAGAGGCAAGTGATTTTATCTTATCCTTGAGATGATATTGTTTTACCCTTTTTTTATTGAGGAGCAACTGCTTCATGCTGCTCACTTCCCCAGAGTCATACTGGAAGTCACTTTCCTTAGAATACTCGACTCCAGTCTGCCCGAAGCTGAGAGCGTCCTGAAGCTTTGGAGTCAGAGCTGAGGGCCCAGCATCAGATCTGACTCTGGATAGCTCGGCTCCGGTCTCAAATTCAGACCTGACTGGGTCTGTGTATATAACACAGGTTGCTGTTGGAGCCACTGATCAAATACAGTCTTATTGTGAGACAGGAATCTTTGCTGTGGTGTAGGATCTGTCCCATTGCTCACATCCATCTAGGGTGTCAGTGTCTTATGAGCAGTACTTGGGACAGTCTTCCCTGACAAGCTTTGAGCAGACCCAGACCAGGGGCTCCTCTATGGCTTCCTTGCCCACCCCTCAGCATCCCATGTAGGAGATACAGAGGTAGAGCTAGTGTAAGAGGAAGCACATTGATTTCCCTACAGATTTTTTCACTTAGGATTCCTACTTCAGTGGGGGGAAGGGCCCCCAAAGTCCCCCTGTTATGATGTTTCCTTTTGGCAACCTATTGGAATTGATGCGACAGTGGGTAGGGGGTTGAACACCGAAGTTCCTTCTCCAGATGAATCATTTATTCTTGAAGCCTTCAGTGCAGGCCCCAGCCACTGTTTGGGTGATGCCCCCTCCATACACCTGTGTTGACTTGGTGACTCAGTGGGCTTGGAGAGAACCCGTTGTGATTGAGCCCTTAAACTGGATAAGGTGGTAGTTCCCCATAAGGATAGGCCTTTTTGAAGCAAGGGTTTCATGGTTGATGCCACTGTCATCACTGCAGCTACAAAGAAGGAGATTGCTGAGTGGTGCCCCGAATAGAGAGTCAAAGATATTACATCGATTTGGAAAGTGTGCTTATGCTTAAGCCATGTTTGCCCTTCATGCACTGAATTATGTGACTCACTTCATTACACTTCAGAGGGACTTTGTTACCAAAATGTCTAAGTCAGTGGCATCTCAGCAGTCTCTTGAGGCCTGCAAGATTTGGAGACTCCACAATTTTTTCGATTTCTACTGTATTTGTGAGGCTGATCTCCAACACAGTCAGAGCAGGCACTGGCATCGTAGTTCACTGCCATGCCTGGAAGCATTTGTGTAATTTTGCCAAATGCTTTACAGCATCCATCCTTAAAGCCCCTTGTGATAGGTCCACCTTGTTTTGTCCCATAGTTATGAAAATTTTGAGCGGGAGCAAGATGGAAAGACTTTGTCCACCATGGGAGTTTGTGTTTCTACCCCTCAAAGAGAGTGGGGAGGAAACTGTTCTGAGAATTTCAAAAGTTTTCCAAGGACATTCTGGAGAAGAGGCCATCTGGTGTGCAAGGGGGAAGGACTGTAGTGGATGACACCCTTGTAATGGGAGTGGTGTGCAGAACTAGGCTTCAGAAGTTCCTTCTCTGTCAAGCCTTCCCAGCGCTCTTGAAAGATTACACTCTGGAGGCAGTCAAGGGCACTTGGTTTTCCACCCAGAAGTTTGGGAGGCCATCACATTGGATGCTTACTTTTACAGAGGCTATTCCATTCCATTACATAGTTCTCCAAATCTGATACAAGGATCCCTTTTCAAAGGTCCACCTCACCAGTGAAAGGAAATAGCAGTAGAGATCCTCGAACTGCTTCCCAAGTGAATCATCCAAGAGGTTCCACCAGACCAAAGAGGATCTGGGGTCTACTCAGGCTTCTTTGTAATGTCAGAGAAAAATAAGGGACCCTCAGGCCCGTCCTGAACCTCAACAAACTGAAGTTCTATGTAAAGCATACCAAGTTCCAAATGGTGACAGTGCTGTCCATTCTACATCTTCTGAAGAAGGATGCTTGGATATGCTCAGTGGACCTCAAAGATGCCTACTGTTTTACAAAGATAGCAATACAGTCCTGGCAGTTTCTTCATTTCAGTCTGGGAGCTATTTACTACCAGTTTCACGCCCTGCTCTTTGGCCACACCACAGCTCCTCAGTTATTCATCAAATTCATGGCAGTTTTGCAGGTTGGATCAGGCTGCATGGATTCCATACCTGGATGACTGGCTCCTTACAACAACTTCAAGGGAGTCATTAGTTCAAGTGAGGGACTTTTTACTCTGTCTGTGATTATCCTTAGGCATATCTAACAACTCTGAGAAAACCAACCTGGAGCCTGTTCAAATCCTGGAATTTATCAGATGCCATCTGGACACCACTAACCAAATTGCCAAGACTTTTCTTTCAAGACTATAATTGCAATATATATTCAAGCCAGTAAGGTGCTGTCTTTTGCATGGTCTAAAGGCCACCACTATCACTTTGGTTCCTTTGGGCAGATACTTTAAGAGAGTTCTCTAGTGGTCCTTGTCTATTCAGTGGTCTCTTACAACTCACCAGGATCTGCCTATGGCACACATCTTGGTGGCTGACATCCAGTCAGGTTGCTTTAGATCACCCTTTCATTATTTCTTAACTCACAGCCGCAGCAGCTGTGGACGCTTCCTTCCTGGGGTGGGGGTGGTAGCATTTTGAAGCGAGATGGCCCATGGTATCTGGTCTTCATCACAGGCCTATCTACACATCAATATACTGGAGATGAAAACAGTCATTTCAGGCCTTTCAGGATGGCTTCCCCAAGGGTGTGAGTACAATTCAAACAGACAACATGTCTGCAGTTTGTTACGGAAATAATAAAGGGTAGTGTGATCCTACCCCAGGTTGAGAGGCTATGAGAGTTTGGCAATGAGTAATGTCCTGTCAACACTTTGTGATGGAATCGCATACCAGGGAAGTCTAACATTCTAGCAGACAGTCTCAGCCTCATGAGTGGTTCCTTAATCTGTGAGTAGAATCTCTAATGTTCAGCCACTAGCAGCCTCATTAGTGGTCCCTTAATCTGTGAGTCGAATCTCTAATGTTCAGCCACTGGGGCTAGTCCTGCTGTGACCTGTTTGTGACACCTAGAAACACCAAATGCAGCAACTTCTTTACTCTGGTCCTTCCCAAGGGACAGTCACTGAGTGATGCTTTGCCACGTGCTTGGCCTCCTGGTCTTCTGTATGCTTACCCTCCAACCCACCTGATAATCAAGTTTTTGCAGAAGGCTGCTAATTGCGTAGTAACGATGATCCTTATTGCCTCTTTCTGGCTCAGGAAAGTTTGGTTTCCCTTCCTGTATCCTCACATAAAACACTCTGTGTGGGTCCTAGACCTACTTCCAGATCCGATATCCCATCCGTCAGGCTAGCCTCACCTGAATCTGAAATTCCCCAGGTTGATATTTTGGTTTCTCAAATTCCAGTGGTGCCCAGAGATCCCAAACATTCTATGCATATCCTTTCCTCATCTCAGAAGCCCTTTACCAGAAAGGTGTATGATAACAAGTGGAGAATATTTTCTGTTTGGGCTGCATCTAAGGGGCTCAATCACTTCTCTGCTCTTTTAGATGCTATTTTAGACTTTTTAGCTGATATTTTCCATTCTGGCTCTGGCTATTCCACCATTAAGGTTTAACTGTTTGCCATGTTAACCTTTCATTTTGATCAGGGCCAGCTTTTGATTGCCTCTCTGAGACTTTCCAAAGCCTTTTTGAAAGTTACCTTTTTACTTAGGCCTCCCATGCAGAATCACATTTTTGAATGGGACCTAGCCATTCTGCTGTAAGCTTTGATCAATGCCCCTTTTGAACCCTGGGCCACTGTTGGACTAATGTTTCTGTCATGGAAGACACTCTTTCTGATGGCAGTTCTCTGCTGGGAGAGTTTTGGAACTGCAAACTTTGTCTACCATACCCACATACCTTGTGTTTCACAAAGACAGAGTTTCCATGCAGACCAACCCTTCCTTTCTTCCTAAGGTGGTCTTGGAGTCTTAATTTGAATCTGTCTATTCAATTGCCAGTTTTCTTTCCCAGCTTCAGTAACAAAGGTGTTTATATGCTTCATCGTTTAGATCTCTATCACCAGCAAATATTCTGTTTGTATTGAACAAAACGCATCAAGAAATTAGACTAATTGTTTGTGCCTTTTTCTAAAGCTGAATTTGGAAAAACTATTTCTAAAGTGAACCTATTCAAATGGCTTTCCAACTGCATCATCTTTGTTTATTCCATGAAAGTTCACTGTCTTCCCTTCAAACCTAAGGCTTATTCTATTAGGACAGTTGTAACCTTAACAGCCTCCTTTAGCCATGCTTCCTTGGATGAGATCTGTGCAGCAGCTACATGGTCTAACACACGCACACTTGTGTCTAACATTATATGTTATGCATTCTGAAGAGATCCAGATGTTCTTTTGGCTCCAGTATTTTGAAGATGGTTCTTTCCTGGTATCACCCAGCTATTGGGCTGGGAACTGACTCAGTGGTTGAAATGGATGGGAAAGACAGCACTAGATACAAAAGTTATGTACTTGCCATAACATTAGATCCATGTCATCTCAGCCATCACTCCCCCTGTCCCCCTACCAAACTGTCATTGCTGTTTCTGGTTCCTGACAGACTTTGCAGACCAGTCTGAAGTCTTTTATGAAACCCTCAGGTCTGTTCTTTGTTATTCATAATGAGTATCCTGTTAGTGTAAATGTGTTATAACAGGGCAAGCTCAATATGAGAAGATTTGGTATGCAGGGCATTATGGGAGAGGAGGTGGAGGTTCGCAGGTGGGGATACCACAGGATGGGATGAACAGAAGAAGACAACACATATCTAGCATTATGGTAAGTACATAACTGTCATTTCACCTCTTTTCAAAACAACTAACCAAATTTTGCACCAGAGATCCTTGCAAACAAGTCTGGAAAGTTCATTTTTACCTTTCTACCATTTCCACTGATATCTGTGCTAATTCTGAAGATTCAGACTCCCCAGAAATCACTGTGGTGACTCCCTTTTGACCCAGGGAGCATTGGTTCTCCATTCTTATGGAATTTGCCAAAGGCAATTACCACAGGACTCTTCACAGTCTGGATCTACTAACACAAGACTGGGGAGGGGGGAAGGAGGTTCATGCTTTTTAGGTCCTTATATCATGAGGAAATGCAACAGGTACTGAAGGAGTAAGAAAATCTGCTCCTAGAAAATTGTATATTGGTAAGTGGAAACATTTTTCTAGTTGGTGCATAGCCAATAATCAGGGGCCCATCAGGAATTTTGCACCACTGGTACTCTATTATTTGTGAGAGTCATTTTCCTGTCACCTTTCTTATTTTTCTACAAAGGTTTATCTTCTGACCATTGCAGCAAGTCTGCCCAGGGACCCTCTGCTTTCTTTCCTGCTTCTAGTAAAACAATTTCCAAAACAATTTTTACACTTGAGACCTCCTCTTAAACAGGCTGCTGCTTCTTGGGATCTCAACTTTCTGCTGGAGAAGTTGACTGTGTCACCTTTTAAACCTGATCATCGAGCTGATTTAAGGTTCTTGTCTTGGAAATCCACACTCATCATTGCTCTGACATCTGCAAGAAGAGTATCTGAGTTGCAAGCTCTCATGGTGGGTGAACCTTACCTCTTATTCCAAAGAAATGGGGTTGCATTAAAAACAGACCCCTCTTTTTTCCCCATAGTGGTTTCAGAGTTTACATAGAATCAAGCCATCAGTCTCATTGTTTTCTATGCAGAAACTAAAAACAGGGAGGAAGGATTCTGCATACTCTGGACATGCATAGCCAGCTCAGGTACTGTCTTAACAGAATTAAATCACTTAGAAAAGCTAATCAGCCACTTATTTCCTATCAAGAGACAAAAATGCATACCCTCTGTTTAAACAGACAATTTCCAGGTGGTTGTCCTCCTCTATTCCTTTTTGTTCTTACCACCATGGTTGATCTATTCCAGTCAGTATCAAGGCACATTCTACTCGATTCTTGTCTTCTTTTATGACATACAAAAAGGGGTGGACTCTAGAAGGATTTGAGAGGGAGACTCATGACCAGCTGTACACAGTTTTATAAGGCATTGCAAACTGGATTCCTTTTCTAGGTCTAGGGCAAGCTTTGCTAGGACCATTCTCCAGGGGCTTCTGGATCTGTATCCTTCCTCCTCCCAGGTTGGATAGACTTTGGTAATGAACCGGTAGAGCCTAAAGACTGCAGCAGCTGTGAAAGTGATAAACATAGTGCAGTTATGTTAGTTGCAGTTACCCGTAACAGTAGATGTTTGAATCCCTCTCATTGCTGCAGTAGCCACAACCATCCTCCATTCCCTACTCTTGCATATAGTTGTAGTGAGGAATTCAGGCATCTACTGTTATGGGTAAATACAACTTACACAACTGTACTTTGGGTATGGTTTGAGCTTCCCACCAGCCTGCACTTACCCATAACAGTAGACATCTGAATTCCTCACTACTGCAGTAGCCTTTAGGCTACATGGGTTATATCCTGCCCAGGATACAATATTCAGCTAACATAGCCAAGGTTTTCAACTGGTACCTGGTGTTCTTTATAACAGTTGTGCCTCTTTTCTCAGCCTTCACAACTTGAATATAGGGTCTTGGCTCAGGTTCTTAAGTGCTTTCTGTTCTTCTTTGGAGAGGCTGTAGTATTTTGTTTGCATGATTTGCTGAGGAGGGTCTTGAACTGCTTCTCATAGCTGCTTTCAAAAGCTGTGATCATCTGGTTGGGTGCTGGGATAAAGTCACTGGGCTACACCCATTTTTCTTTTCCTTGTACAAGCCATGAAAGCTAAGTTGCAGCTTCAGGTTGTGGACATATGTCTTCAGGCTAGTATCCACCAAGATTGCACTCTACTTTGGGACAAAAATAAAACCTTGCTAAGGACCTTTTCCCCCATTGGAGACAACTGTCTTATTGAGAGGTTAAGTACTGAGATCTTCCCCTGTTTCTTCCTCATCTTGTTTTGGTGAGTGGCATTCCATTGTGTTGATTCTGTCTGTTGTGCTGTCTCCTGATCCTTGGCTGTGTTAGTGGTATGCTATTGTTCCTTTTCATGTAGTTCTGCCTGTTCTGGTGCTGGGACTGGCAGATGGCCTTTGGGATCCTGGGTGTAGACCTCCCTCTGTGGTATGGACTGTGTTGTGTCTAGGGCTGCTGGCAGGCTGTATTTGCTCTTCGGGTGAATGGCGCAAATGCACAGTTATATATATATATATATATATATATATATATATATATATATATATATATATATATATATATATATATATATATATATATATATATATATATATATATATACATATATATATATATATATATATGTATATATATATATATATATATATACATACATATATATATATATATATATATATAGAGAGAGAGAGAGAGATAAATAGATATGGGGTTGAGAGGGTGGCCTAATGGTTAAGCTGTTTGCCTTGCAAACACAAGGCGCAGGGTTTGAGTCTCACAAGGGATAATTGGCTAGGCTTAAAATGGCTCGCAAGGGCAGTTAGCTTAGTACTAATCTATGAACCTATGAACCTATATCTCTACTGATATTGGTATTTATATTATTGTCTGTTTGTTGTCATTCATTTTTATATGCTACTGGAGGACTTGCAGAATAAGAATTTCGTTATATTTTGTATTGCTGTCTCTAGTATATATGACAATAAAGTTGAATTGAATTCTGTATTTTTCATCTTTTGTTGTTTTTTTTTTCAGCTTGTCAGGATTCTGCATTGCATGTCCTGACATTTCAGTAGGGAATTTTGTTATTATAATGTTAATTGTATAATCTCCTCTGCCCTATTCAAGATGTTATTCTCTGTAAAACAAATCAAAATACAATACAAAAAAAAAATCTGTAATAGCCCATGGATTACCAACAAGTCTTAGACAGCTCATAAAAGAGAGAAAGTTCAAGATAAGTATGGAAACAGAAACTCAATTATCATGCACCTTTCAGTAACTATTAATTTTTAAATTCTCACACAAGAATAAAAATAAATACAGCAAAGGCTTCCTATCATAAAGTTGTACGCCTTTCTAATATTGGTCACCTCAAAGTGTTCTAGAAAGCCATAAAGATGTCATCTCCTCTAAATTATTCCTAGCTCACAAACTTCCTGTGTTCAGCTCAACACTAATCTCATAAATCTAATCTAATTAAATTCAGCCCCTTCTCTTCCAGTAACTCTTCTTGTCTTCAAAAAACCATCCCAACTAAAACCCATTTATCTCTTTCATTCTGTTTGATAAGGCTCCCTTTTATTTGAAGCCATCTCCTACAAAATAGTAAAAACACTCCTTGAGAAAACTGACTAAACATACACACTCTACTTCCATATCCAGCACCGCAGACTACTTCACTGAGATATAGAACACCTTTATAAACTACTAGATTTTATATTCATTCTTACCCTAGCAACTAATACTGTTAGATACAGTTGTAATTATTCTGTTCTAGATGTTCATTGTTATATCACTGTTGCAGAAGTAAAACTACATGAATTATATCCTGCCAAGTATGTGACACCAGGCCAGCCTCCAAAGGCTGTACAGCTTGAGGATAGCAGTATTATCTCAGTGGTTACGGTACCAAACAGTCAGACCTTTGCTGCCATCCAAGTGCACTCGTCCGCTTTGCTTCAAGTGATCGACAGTTGGCTAACATTTCATCAAGGCTCGCAGATAAGAGCCCCACTGGGGAAAAACTTCTTAATCAAATTTTGTTGAGGAAAAAGTCATTTTTTTGTCTCAGAAATTATTGCTAGGGACTAGAACTGATTTTATTTTCCTTTTTTTTTTTTTTTGTGTTACTAAAATATTTTACTTTTAAATTTTCTGTCAGGATTCCCTGTATTCTTTTCAAATTGATATTTTTTTCTGTAAAAAAATACTTTTCTGTTAGAAACTATACCTAGAACCTAGGACTATAGTTTTTTTTTTTTTTTTTTGCAAGTTGTCATTAAACATTTTACCTCAAAACTTCAAATTTGCAGTCAGGCTGTATCAGTGACTCTTCAAGTCTCCCCCACCCACTTCTCTCCACATCCGTAAAATAAAGAAAGGTGTATGAGAGTCTTCAGTCTTCATGATGCCTTCTTCTTCACCTCAGCTACCGATGAGTGACTGTGCTATGGCCATACCAAGTACCTTTGACAGCTCATCAATTTATCTCAAATCATCTGGTGTTGCTCCTCAAGCTGCTGAGGACTAGGACACTTCTATAATTGTTCAGCTGTCCTCTTCAGACAGGCAAGAATGACACTTGTTGGTGTTGGTGGAGGGAGCAGATGATACCCTTTTCTGAATCTGCCCTAAGGAGCTTAACTGCCAAGGAAGGCAGCGATTCTGTGGTCTGTTTTTTTTTTTTTTGAGAGGAAGGGATTCTCCCAGGAAAGGATAACAGGAAGTTAACAGTTTTTCTTCTCCTGGTTCACAAAGGATGGATAGAGAACATAGGCTAGGTTTTGCTAAGGGCTTATTTCAAGACTTTCAGTCTTTACATTCTGATTCTTCCTAGAATTTTAAATGAAAACCATTGTCCTCTTTTTCAGATTTTCTTCCAAGTCTGAGGCATAGGAATTAGATTTAGATTGTGTTCAAATTCTGAGAAATGTTTCTGTTCAGATTCCTCCCTAAAAAGCTTCACCCTTTGCAGATACTGTAGCCAAAATGTGGACAAGTTGTTTCTGTGAGAGCAAGAAAAAAAATCCAGAATTCTGTCAAAGATATTATTGACTTATTACATGTGGATTTTCCTCAGCCCACATGTAGTCCTCATCTTGCCATAAATTAGAGAATGCGTTCTCAACAACAAGCAGTTTACCTTCCAATCTCTTGCCCTGAAAAAGTCTGATAAATTATATAAGGTTCCTTCGACCCACAAATTTCTCTTCTTGAACTCAAGATCAGTTCTTGCTGTGATTTGTTTGGCAAAAATCATCTTCTGTCATCTTTTAGCAGCTAATCCTGTGTATTCTGACAAAGATGGGAAATATTTGATAGATTTGGGGAAAAAAGTATCTTCTTCTTTTACTTTATCCTTCAAAATGGTGAATTTTCAGGCTCACATGTCCATGTTCCTGAGGCTTCTTTTGATAATATGAGAAAGTTAATTGCTGATCTCCGTTCCTCAAAGACTAAGGCATCTCTGAATTCTGTAAAATCCTGTGCGTCTCAGCTGACCAAATATTATTTAAAATGTTCTCATGATACTGCTTATGCTGTATCTAGAGCAGCTACTGTGATGAGATTTGCCTGGCTACGTTCCCAGAATTTACCAGAAGATGTCAAAGCTGAGAATCCTGAATGCTCGATTGGATATTATATGACCCGTCCTCTGCTCAGGTTCTTAAAAGGTTTGATGGAAGAGGAAAGTTAATTCAGTGGGTCCCCTCACATTTTTCATCCCTCCATGCTAAATATAATAGGAACCTTCCTTTCAGTTCAGGATCCTTTTATAGGAAACAGAATAAACAATTTCAGCAAAGCTCAGACAAACAAAATTTCAGAAAGTAATGGCAGGGAGGTTCATAAAAGAATGTATCATCCTCCAAAAAACATGGACAGTTTAAAAAAGCAGACTGATTGTATGCCCCTTCATGTTTTCCCCTTCCTTTCTTTTCTAAATTCTCATGTCAATGTTCCAAAAGTTTAGTGCTTATTCAATCTCAATGGCCTTTTTGTTATCTCTGGATGTAAAAAAATGCTTAACATCACATTGCAATTCTCAAAATATCTCTGATTGTTTTATTAATATGTCTTGTGTCTGGTTTTCATCTTCATTCCTCTTCCTTACCCTGTGGCATGTCTACAGCCCAAAGATGTTTATAAAGGGTCTGACACCAGTTAACAGTCCATTCCAGGTTGCAGAGCGTTCACATTTTCCCACATTTAGTGATTGCCTTATTTTTGCAGATTCTTTCACAACTTGTTAAGAAGCTCTGGCATGGGTAACAAACCTTTTTTCACAGGCTAGGGCTTTAGGAGAACATAGAGAAATCTTCACAGGATAGTGTTTCAGGGATGTCTTCTGCATACATCTCTCATAATGGCTTTTCTTCTACATGACAAAGTAGAAATTTACAAAGAACAGTTCTGATTGCAGTACTCTGACATTGCTTCAGGTCAGTTAATTTTATTTCTTGCTTTTAGTTTTAGTATTTTGTTAGGTTGTGTAGTTAGGATCCCGTTGTGTAGTTAGGATCCCGTTGTCTTCCACTTTTGACACAATCTTGCACAACTACTTCGAGATCCTGTGAAGATTTCTCTGTGTTCACCCGAACTCCCAGCAATCTTATAGCAAAAATCCACTCATAATGATAAAACAGAATAAGTGTAATGAAATGTATTGGAGAATCTCATTTTTTTGAAGAGTGCCTAATCTCTGCTGCCTTCATAAGTTTATAGGTAAGTACCAGGCTAGCTGCCTTGCAGGCCATTTTAAACTTAACCAAATTTCCTTTCAAAGGTGAGAATTAAACCCTGTACCTTGTGATTCTGAGGTAAACAACTTAACCATTATGCCAGCCACTAACCCCCTTCATGTTCACCACCACTTTTAAAAAAAGAGGAAAAACAGACTAAGAACAGAGATGCACAGGTTGCGCTCTGTCTCATATCTATCTAATGCTTCCTGTTCTACATCTAAGTTTTTTTCACTGGATCAGTTGAAGAGAAAGTTGATAGTTGATGTAGTTTCTGCTGAATAGTTGCATACTTGAGCTGCATCAACTTTATTACAAGCTGAGATAAGTACAAACTTGCAGTGTTATAAGATAGTACTGCATTTTTTTCTGTTTTATTGTTTCATTAAATATTGTGTTAAAAGTAGTACTGCATTTATCTGCTTATTTATTTATTCACTGAAAATTGTGAGCTCTCTCTGTGTCTGCAGTTAGTTTTCCCCACACACCTTCCCTGTTCTTGTTTTGGTATTAATCTTGGTGGCTTTGGAATTGACTGCCCCTCCTGTAAATTTGTGTTTGAACACTGCACCTGGGCCTATCTCACTTGCTCACTCAACCGAGTACAGTGAGGTCATATTTTGATTTCAGACACTCCTACCATTCCCATCTGTTCCCTACCATTCCCATCTGTTCAGCCCTGTCCCAGCTCTATCCTAGTCTAGTCTCATTAGCTCATCCTGCCTAATACAGAGAGAACATCTGAGTAGGCATACCCACTTAGGCCCTGAACTTGTCTGATTGAAGACTGCTGAAACAGAGCTCAGTTCTGAGGTTTTTTACTGGTTAATTGGGTAATTTGTTTATATCAGTTTGCTTGTTTTCCATTGTTATATATATATATAAAAAAAAACAAATTTTCACTTTACATGTTTTTACTGTATTTGTGTTTCTTCCTACTTTATTACCTTATTTTGCTTTTGTCTCTTCTTAAAAGTACTCAATTGTGTTTATTCTGCTGCATTTATTACTGCTTGGTAGTAGCCTGATTAAATTAAACTGTTATTCCAAGTCTTTTGGTTAAAGCACTTGGGCTTCAGACCAATTGTTTTGCATTAAGAAGGTTTGTGGTCTGCACTGTTGTGGCAGGACAGGTAGCGTACATCCTTCTAAGTTGGGAATTGCTGATTGAAGGCTCAGTGTCTGCTATTCTAAAAGTGTATTAGTTCTGGTTTAAGCACTTGGGCTCCAGGCCAGTTATTTTACATTAAGAAGGTTTGTGGCCTGCACTGTTGTGGGAGGAGAGGCTAGTTTCTGCCCTTCTGAGCTTGGA
Source organism: Protopterus annectens (assembly GCF_019279795.1). Classification (NCBI taxonomy): domain Eukaryota; kingdom Metazoa; phylum Chordata; order Ceratodontiformes; family Protopteridae; genus Protopterus; species Protopterus annectens. The sequence goes on from NC_056732.1 coordinate 1,628,810,615, forward strand.
ATTTCTGGCCAAAGACTTACTGTGCCTGCTTATATGAACTGTTTTTCTGATATTGTTGCACCTTGTCTGCTGTAGCATAGACTAGATTCAGGCCTGCTGAATTTAGCTTTGTTTGTATAACTTGAGCACTAATCCAGGCCATCTTTTTTGGAGAAGGTTCCCCTGCACCCTAGTGGCAGGAGTGTGCGGTTAGAACTTGTCTGAAGATTGTTGGAACAGGGCTTAGTTTTGAGTTTTTTTACTGGTTAATTGGGTAATTTGTTTAAATCAGTTTTCTCGTTTTCTATCGTTAAAAAATGCACTTTATTCATCTGCTTTTACTGTAATTGTGTTTCTTCCCACTTTATTACCTTATTTTGCTTGTGCTTCTTCTTAAAAGTACTCAATTGTATTATTCTGCTGCAGTTATTACTGCTTGGTAGTAGCCTGATTCAGTTGTAACTGTTATTCTAAGCCTTTTGGTTTAATCACTTGGGCTTCAGTCCAGTTGTTTTACATTAAGAAGGTTTGCGGACTGCATTGTTATGGCAGGACAGGTAGCTTACATCCTTCTAAGTTGGGAATTTCTGATTGAAGGCTCAGTGTCTGTTATTCTAAAAGCACATTAGTTCTGGTTTAAGCACTTGGGCTTCAGGCCAGTTATTTTACATTAAGAAGGTTTGTGGTCTGCACTCTTGTGGGAGGAGAGGCTAGATCCTGCCCTTCTGAGCTAGGAATTTCTGGTTAAAGGCTTATTGTGCCTGCGTATTTTAACTGTTTCTTTCTGAAATTTGTGCGCCTTGTTTGCTGTAGCCCAGAAGGTAATAGTTTATTGGCCATTTTGGGCTAATTTCTATCTCTTTCATTTCCCTGCTATAAAAAATGCATTTGCATGTTTTTTTGCGCTTGTATTCAGCTTAGCAAGTGCCTGCCAGGTGTCCTGCAGAGTTCTACAGCAGCAGAGAGACAAAAGAGAATTTGGAGTGATTACGTATCATTTTTCTGCATTTACTTGCTGTCTTTAACTAATTCCGCCTAAAATGCCAACTTTTTTTGCGTTTCCGTGAATTAAAAAGCTTGTTTCTGCTACATATTGTACTTATTTGCTGCCTGCACTTGAACTAAGTCATTTTTGTGTTTAAATAATCTGTTTAACTGTCATAGGCTACACACTAAAGTGCGATAGCTATTTGTGTGCATTTAAAGTGTTTTTTAATTGTATCTGCTTTATTTTCTGAAAAAAAACAAAACAAAAAATATACTTGTTTCCCGCCTTTCTGAACTAGTATAGTCCAGTCTTCAGGTTATTGCTGAATTCAGGGCTGTGTTACAAGTTTATGTGTTGCCCATACCGTACTTGGATAGAAGGACGTTTCTCTTTTCACCTGTGAGAGAGGGGATCTTTGAGCATCCTATCTGTCCCTGGAGGAATGGTTTCAGCCCAGAAGTTAGTAGTTTATTGGCCATTTTGGGCTAATTTCTATCTCATTCATTTCCCTGCTATAAAAACCACATTTGCGCGGTTTTGCACTCCGGGCAGCGCTGGTTAGCTAGGCTTAAACTATTCCCGGCTCCACAAAGTCTACTCCTCAATTTTTCCCCTTGGAACTAGACAAACTTTCAACTTAAGCACTCAAACCATTCATTTCACAGCCCAGCACTTGCTCAAAACTCATAGCAAGCACTAATTAACCCTATCATTAGACCCTCCACTATACTGTCCAGAAGGACAAGGCTCTCTATTTGTCCCTTCCAGTCAATCAGTAAAACAGCTCACTTTACCTATTCAAGCATGTCCAAAGGGCAGTTTCAGGTGTACATTCCAGTCCAACTGGTGAATTTGGACATTTTGAGGCAATGTTGAAACTGCCTCATGTACACAGACAACCCTCTCCTCCTACCACCAAACACTAATATATGCGAGAGATGCAATTATACAGCCAAACTGGAGGCAAAGCTCTCGCAACCCAAGACTGGAACTGACAGTCAAGAGGAGAAGGAAAATACTTGCAACACACCACCAGTCTCACATAGACCTACTAAACCAACACCGGCAAATAACACAAATAAATACATGAAAACATACTCGGAGGTGCTAAATAAAAATCTGCAAAAGCAACAGAGACCTCCAAAGCAGACACCCAAGCAACCTCCACACCCCATCACAGACCATGAAACACATACTTCACATAATCAGTGTGCCATGCAATCACAGCCCTTAAGGCAAAATAACATACCCAACACACTAGTAATAGGCAACTCCATAGTTAGACACACTGATGTCCCACTAACTAGGCTGGACAAGGAGACTGTTACAGTTAGCTGCCTGTCGGGCGCCAGGATCCGCCACATAACACAAGCACTCAGGTCGCTCCAGAACAAGTACAAATATGACTCTGTCATTGTCCATGTTGGTGTGAATGACCTGAGATGTACCTCCCTGGGCTACATGAAGAGAGATATGGAAGAGCTCTCTGATCACGTAGCTCATGCCCATATGACCCTGAACCTGAGTAGCATCCTGCCCTCACCAAGAATGATGCCATAGTATAAAGAAAAAATGATCAATTTCAGTAATTGGCTAAGTTTATGGCGTCATTCAAAGGGGATCCAGTATCTGTCCGCCTGGGATGACCTGCTCGACAGGCCACGTTGCTTCGCAAGAGACGGCTTGCACCTGTCACCCTTAGGCTTTCGAATACTGGCCAAGGCTTTTGCCGCCCCCATAGTGCCTTTTTTAGGCAAGGCTCAAAAGACAAACCCACCACCGTAAATAGCACAAGTAACCAAAAAATAAGGGTAATGCTACTCAGTGCCAGAAGTGTAAATCTCAAAATGCATGCACTCGAGGCACTCCGGAGTATGGAGAACATCGATATCTGTGCAGTAACAGAAACCTGGTTTAAGGCTCCAGAGAGTACCGCAGAACTACCAGGCTATAACTCATACCATACTTTTCGGCCACAGAACCCGGACTAAAACACAAAAGACGGGAGGTGTATCCATATTCATCAAGGATACCCACATCTCCAGGTTAGTGGTACAGCACAATGCCTCATAGATCATCCATGTGCAATCAACAATGGGCAAAACTGCAGTTCAATTTGTAGCTTGCCACAGATCACCCACCATGACCCTGGACCCCCATTCCACGTTTCTGGAAAATATGAAGGGCCTACCAAACGCCCTAATATTGGGTGATTTCAATTACTCAAACATTAACTGGGAGAACTATTCAAGTACTAATTCCCTTGCCCAATGCTTCCTAGAATTTATAAACTCGAACGCCCTGGATTAACTAGTCAACCCCCCCACCAGAGGTGACAACATATTGGACCTGGTCATCACCAACATGGGCGACCGGTGTCCTACACCGGAGGTCAACCCCTCGCTGGTTAGATCACACCATAGACTAATCACTCTGGATATCCACATTCCGTCCCCACCCCGATCAAGGAAAACACAGTGAAAAACTTTTCAAAAGCAACTTCACGTTACTTAAGACCAAGGTGGGAAAGGTTCACAGCCCCCATGCTAAAGGACAATGCTGTCCAAGCTGCTGAATCTTTACAAAGGCACTCTATGAGCACCTGCAAGGATGCATGAATCATGCTATCCCAAGCAAACCAAGACTCACTCCTCCAAGAAAAGGAAACCAGTCTGGTGGACCCATGCCATAAACAAGCTATACAATAGGAGGAGGAAACTAGTACAGAAAAGAGTAAAATCCCAAGAAGGAAAGACATCCCTGATCAGTATCAGCAAGAAACTACGATCCCTCATAAAATCATCTAAGGCTAGCTTCGAAAGAAAAATTGCCAAGGACTCCAAAAACAACCATAAAACGTTTTTTAGCTATGTCAAGAACCTAAGTGGAAACTCTCAGATCTGCTCTGAGTTAGTGCAGAATGGCAGAAAATACACTGAACTGACTGATATTGCCAACATTCTGGCAGACAGGTTTAGTGCAAACTTCACCCCCCTCTCACCTCCTAAAGGGCCCATAACCATACCAGAAGAATATACAGCCCCGGCAATCAATGACACACAGGTTAAAACAGCCCTATCCACAGCCAAAAACACAGCTTCAATGGGACCGGATGGTGTCCCAGGCTGTGTCTTACACGAACTCCAAAATGAACTAACCCCTCACCTAAACACACTGTTCAAACTCAGCCTCGCTACAGGCTACATACCCATAGAGTGGCGCACAGCAACAGTTATCCCACTTCACCACAGTGAAGTCACAACGGACCCCGGGAACTATCGCCCTATAAGCCTGACTAGCTTGGTCTGCAAGGCTATGGAGCTCATCATCATGGAACTCATTAACAGAGACATTGGGAACCTCCAAACATTGGACCCTATCCAGTTTGGCTTTGTTAAGGGCAGATCATGCCTCCTAATCCTGGTGGACTTCTTTGAGACAGTTACCAAGGCTTTAGATGAGAGAAAGGAGGTCCACACAGCCTACCTAGACCTCGCAAAGGCTTCTGACACCATTCCCCATTCTGGTATTATAGATAAGCTCACCAGCCTGAACATAAACCCCTACGTCACGAGATGGGTTGCCAATTGGCTCACGGATAGAACCCATACTGTGAGAGTTGCAGGCTCTAGGTCCGACTCTAAACCAGTTACAAGTGGCATCCCCCAGGACTCAGTCCTGGGACCCCTCCTATTTGGTATATACTTCTCAGAGGTACAGGCAAGCACAGGAGGACTATACCTGACCAAGTTCGCAGACAACTGCAAACTGGGGGCCATAATTAACTCTCCAGCTGATACAGACATCCTCCAGAAGGGTCTCACTGAGACAGATACCTGGTGTCAAAATCATGGCCTCAAGCTAAATGCCAAAAAGTGCATAGTCATCCCCTTTGGAAAACACAAAGTACCCGTGAACTACCACATACGTGGTAGTCCCTTAAATATAGAAATTGTAATAAGGGATCTGGGGACCCAAGTAGATAGTAATCTCTCCTTTGATAATCATATTACCAAGGTGCATAGAAAATCCTTCTATGTGGCCCACCTAATGACAAAAGGGTTCGCATCTAGAACAAAAGAGGTTATTGTGCCCCTCTACTCATCACTCATCAGACCCATCATAGAGTACAATGCCCCATTTGGGGATGTACCTTACAAGACACTTGCAACAGCTGGAAAGACCACAGAAGTACCTCACCAAGGGGATTACTGGCCTCAAACAGATGCCCTATGCAGCCCAACTGAAAAAACTCCAGCTGTACTCTGTTGCATACCATCTACTCAGAGGTGATCTCTGCCTGACATACAAGGCCATGTCCAACCCAGAATTGATGGACATGCTCCATCTAAAAAAAAAAAAAAAAAAAACCCCGAGAGCCACACACTCTAGGGATCTAAACCTCACCATAACAAAAATAAGACTTGCTGGAGGGATAGATTCCTGTCCCAGAGACTCCCCATGCTTTGTAACAGGATTCCAGTCTACATTAGTCAGAGCCCCTCACTAGCGCTCTTCAAGAGAAACCTTGACGAGTGGATGGGAAACAGAAAATTTACCCCGGGGATCACTGCAGTGGCTTTGCTGGACAGAGGCACAGGGAACTAATGGCTGTGCTGGACAGAGGCAGAGGGAACTAATCTAAGGGGGAAGCAAAAGCCAACACATTCTGGCTCGGCTTACAGATGCCCTTGGGCAGATAGCCTAGTACTTACCTATGAACCTATGATAAAGACAGTATCCCATTTATGTAGTGTTGAAATCTGTTCACATCTCTGCATTGTCTTAAGTGTATTCCTGTTGAGGATGTTGTGTTTGTGATTCCTGCTTATGCAATGATGCAAGTTGTAGATATAGCCCCCTTAAGGGGAAGCCCACCCTCTCCCATCTCTGCTTTAACAGTGTTTCCTCAGTACTTCAACCTGAGCTGCTTACCCTCATCCTTCTCAGTATCCATCACATCCTACAGATCTCTTTGTCCATTTGGATTATAAAAGGATATGGCAGATATTCTTTAGCATACAGCAAATGTGATCCTAGATGACTTCCCTTTACAAACATTGGGGAGCTAAAGAAGATTCAAACACCAACCCCTCAAGACCATCAAGTAACCTGGTACCATTGTTGTCAACATCAGTAGCCTCTGCAGCGTCATACCCTCAACCACTGTGGCACCAGTGTTGATGCTACCATTGACATCTTTATTCCCAGCCTCTACTCCTTCAGGGACCATGCCTCACTTAATGTCAGTTGTCAGTATCCTGGGACCATCCTATGTCCCACCCTCTGTGAGACGAACTATTCCATACCTGGAGTCAGCCCTTAGAAGGATGGCATCAAGTCCAGTGACCTCAACAAGGCTTCTATGTCTGTATTGGTCTCAAGGGTTGGCATTGAAGCATTAGCTTCACTGCTGGAGTTGAACTTCTGTACCTCACTCTTGGGCCCTTCAACATCTGCTATCAAACCCTCAAAGTCATAGGTTGTGGTCTTGGGGTTGATTCTGATTCCAGTACTATTGACACAGGCTTTCCTGCATGATCCTCCTTCCTCAGCAATACTGACTGTGATCCAAGGATGTCATATGAATGTTGCTTCTGCCATCCACCCCACCTCCAGTCCAGGATGGAGAACATGGGGGTGGGTCTTAGCAGGAAGGTTAGATAGGTACCAACTCTCATTCTTTCTCTTCCTTGATATCTCCCTCTTTAAGGTTAGAGGGCAAGGCTACATGCAAGAGGATAGATATGGACTCTTACAAGTCTCACTCTGGACATAAATGATGATCAGGAGGGTAATTCTCCCCCTTTATTGCATAATGACCCCAATTTTGGGAAGTACTGGAGCTCATCAGGGTCAAGACAGTTCGGCCCTTGGGTACCTCTTTTAAATTAGATCCCATTCTTGATGATGCATTCTGGCCCCCAAAACTAATCTTTTCGGTGCTTTCTCTTGATGTGAGATAGTACTGCTAGTTATGCAAGATACATGAAGAACAGTGAAATGGTGGCAGCTGCTCTGAAGAGGCCAGATGAAGATTCTCCAAATTCACAAGGACTGTCCTTTTTGGTTGCAAAACCCTATGATGAATTCCATAATTGTTTCAGTTGCTCTCAAGAAGGCCCCTTAACATTAGCCCAAGGGTGTCCAGCATAGCGATAAGGAATCACTAATGCCAATAAAGCTAGGGAAGCCAGTATTTTCTTCTTTCACTTTCCCTATAAGGACATTAAGCTATGTGATACAAATGTTAAGATTCCAGAGGAAGCTAATTATGAATTTATCAGGCACTTAAGATTAAAGTATAGTCTGAGATAATAACCCATAGTTCTGTTGTTAAGCAGCTTATGCACTTGGCCCCCAGTGCCGTAGGTGATAAAGCCAAGGAGAAGAGATGAGGGCAATACAGTCACCAAGATTGGGGCGAAATTCCAGGCACCTCAGCATCTATTTTGTTAGACTTGGTGAAAAATGTGTCAGCTGTGAAATCAGTGCTCCCACTGAAATATCTTTTGAGGTTCTGTGAAGGGCTACAGGGGACACAATAAATTCTAGAACAGGTGACCTTCCAGAAGAGATGGGTTTCAGCAAAATAATCCTGAGGTACCATGTTCCCTTTCTGGGGGATTGCAGTCTACTTCCTGAGGCTTTGTCCAGTTGCTTCCCTTTGGAGGTAGTCATGTGCTTTCCATCCCTCCTTCTATCAATGTGTAAGGCCATCACAAGCAACAGAGGATTAGGGGCATAGTATCTGGAGCCTATTTCACTGCATTCATAACTATTCCCAAACCACAGTCTCTTTATCTTCAGAAGTCCTCACTCCATCTAAAAGCTGTAGCCAAAATACAGACCCAGAGCCTGCTCATAAAATAAACCATGCAAGAGGTCCCATAAGACCAAAAAGGAGTAGGCTTTTATTCAGGGTTATTTTTGGTACCAGAAAAGACAAAGGGTCTCAGACTCATTGTCAGACTGAATGGCCTAAATCAACACATTTCAAAAGAGCCCTATCACATGGTTATGATTTAGTCTGTATTTCTGTATCTGTTCAAAGGATCATGCCTGCTCAACTTGGTTGACTTCTTTGAGTCAGTTACCAGAGCTGTGGATGAAGGCAAGGTGGTTCATACAGCCTGCCTTGATCTGGCCAAGGCCTTTGATACCATTCCCCACTCAAGAATCATAGAAAAACTTACTAAGCTAGGCATCACTCCCTGTATCACTAGGTGGGTTTCAAACTGGCTCACAGATAGAACCCATAGTGTGAAAGTAGCTGACTCCAAGTCAGACTGCCGATCAGTCACGAGTGGAGTCCCACAGGGTTTGATCCTGGGTCTTCTCCTGTTTGGTATCTACTTCTCTGAAGTCCGGGCCAACACAAAGGGATTCTGGCTGACAAAGTTTGCAGATGATTGCAAGTTGGGAGCTATTATTAACTCCCCAAGTGATGCTGACATCCTACAGAAAGGCCTCAATGAGACCAACGACTGGTGTCAGAACCAAGGCCTTAAGCTCAATGCCAGAAAATATGTCTTCATCCCCTTTAGGAAAAACCCAGTTCCCTTGAATTACCACATTGATGGCAGTCCACTGAACACAGAAGGCATTATAAGAGATCTGGGAATACAGGTTGACAGCAACCTCTCTTTTGACCACCACGTTGCCACTGTGGTCAGAAAGTCCTTCTATGTGGCACATCTTGTTACTGAGGATTTTGAATCCAGGAAGAAGGAGGTCATTGTCTCCCTCTACTCTTCCCTCATTAGGTCAATCATCGAGTACAATGCCCCATTTGGCATGTACCTCACTAGATACCTGCAACAACTGTAGAGGCTGCAGAAGTATCTCACAAAGAGGATCCTAGGCCTTAAACACTTGTCCTATATGGACAGACTCAAAAAACTCCAACTATTCTCTGTCTCATATCGCCTACTTAGAGGCAGTCTCTGCTTGGCTCCAGAGACCTCAACCTCATTACCACAATCAACAGAACATGCTGGAGGGATAGGTTCATAACCCAGAGACTGCCCATGCTATGGAATAGACTTCCCATACATGTCAAACAGAGCACCTCACTGGCCCTCTTCAAGCAAAATCTTGATGAGTGGATGGGAAATACAAAATTCACCCCAGGGATCACTCCAGTGGCTCTACTCAACAGAGGCACTAGGAACTAAGATTGGATGGAATGATGCCAGGGTAATCCTATGGGCTAGGCTTGTAAAGGCTCCAAGGCCATTAGCCTAGTACACACCTATGAACCTAAATTAACTTAGATTACACAGCCATAGGTTCTAAATGTCAGGTTTGCACTCCTTTTCTGACTAATTGAAGTTAATATTCAGCAAAGTTCTTAATGTTAAATTTCTTTACACCATACAATGACAATAATCTCAGTCAGCTACAGTTCACAGGTACAACTTTTGCACAAGGTCAGTTTGCAGAGGTGTGACCTCAAGAACAGAAACAGATTTTTGGCTAGGAAACCTTTCAGAATGATTTTGAAGGATGGGAGGGACAGTATTGACCTGATGGATACAGGTAAAGAGTTTCAGGTCTTAACAACATCAACTAATTTATAGTTATGAGAAAAAAACTAATAGCAACAAACCTTGTATTCCGTGTAGTCTCTTAAACCGTTATTCTCAGTGCTAGGCTTTTACAACTTATAAAATACAAGTTAGAATAGGATAAAAATGTGAAGTTGAGAAAAATCACTGTTCTGTATTTAAAAAACAAGTCCAATTTATTCAGTGTAATTCAGGGGGCCTTAACAACATGGTCTGAATACAGACGATACCCAACATCTTTGATAGGTTTGTGGGGTAGGCAGGAGTTTTTAGTCACTGGATTATAATGACCGACTAGGAACATGGTTGTGGTAGAATGGTATTTAGTGCTGAATTAGCAAATGGATGTTGGATAATTTTATAGGTGGTAAGAAGCTGTGTATATGTTGCTTGATGGGGAAATTCTAACCAATTTAGGCTCTAGTGCTATACATTGGTAGACTCTGAAAGGGGTATTTGCTGAAAATTTAGCAGCTTTTGTTATAGCATTGTCCAGGTTTTGATTTTTGAGATGGCTGGGGGATAGTAAGGATTGGAATGTCGAAGTGTGGAGAGGAGGTGAGTTGCGGTAAGTGTTGTTTTAGTTCCATTGGTGAGAAAGCTTTTGGCTCTGTAAAGTATCCTTAGTTTTTGATGAGTTTTTCTTATGCAGTTTTGTATATGCAGGTCAAATTTAAGATTATCATCCACTATCATCCCTAATAATTTGCTAAGAGAAGTGACTTCATTGGTTTTATTATTAGGAGAGAGGACTTTTAAGTTATGTTTTTCAAGAAGGAGGGATTTGGGGAAAAAAGTAGTAGTCTGCTTTTTTTTTTGTTTGTTTTTTTTTGGGGGGGGGGTTGAGCATAAGTTGTGAGTTACAAAGCCATGTTTCAGTGGCTTTTAAAGCTTCCTAACTGACTTTTTGAAGGTGTGCCATGTTGTCAGGTGTGCAAATGAGTGTGAAGTCATCTGAGAACTGTATTAGGAGGCCTGATGTGTGAAGGGTGATGGTGAGAATGTTAGAGAGGGAGGGGACCAAGGATAGAGTGTTGTGGTACACCAGTAGTGACTGGGAGGTATGAAGAGAGGGTGGAGTGCCATTTTACTGACTTATACCTATTGGACAGATAACTTTTGAACTATACAAGGGTGGGCTGAGATAGACCTAGTGATGACATTTGAAGTAGAAGTTTGTTATGACAAACTGTGTCAAAGGCTTCAGACAATTCTAGAAATAAGGAAGAGACTAGTTTGCCATTACCTGTAGCTTTATTGACAGTATCTATATAGGTTAGAAGTGCAGTGTTAGTACTATGGGAGGGACAGAAGCCATGTTGTGTGGGAGATGGGAGAGCTTCCTGCTGGAGATAGTTTGCCAGTTATTTTTGAATACATTTTTTCAATTTCAAGTATTTTGGAGAGGAGGGATAACATTTCTGTAGGGCTAAAGTTAGTAATGTCTGTTTAATTTCCTCATTCATGCAGGGAGATAAATGTATGACTTTTTCCAAAAAGAGGGAATGTAGGATTTCTGGATTCACCTATTTATAAAGGTTGAGACAGGATAGGCAAAGCTGTTGGCTGCTATTTTAAGGTACTTGCTTGGAAAGTCATTAGCTGAAGTAGAGCATTTTATGTGTTAGTTTTATATAGAATATAAGGGTACAGGTTTGAATATGGGGGTACAGGTTTGAAGGTGAAAGTAGATGTGGTAATATACGGCTGTTGGACAGGGTTGGGATTGGATGTTGGGGAATCCTTAGTTAGAGATGCTATATTGCCTGTGAAATAAAAGTTGAATTGTATTGCAGTTTTCAGGGGTGAGTAATTCAGCATTATTTGTTTTTACTGTCCTCCTTCTAGGAGGTCCAGTTAATATTAATTTTTGTTTAAAGTATGTTATTGTTGAAAATAGTTAATGTACAAGGTGGGGGCAACAGTGAAGACTTCTATGTGGGGTTTCAACATATAGTCTAAAGGCAGTAGGCCAGGCATTGATGATGCAAGATGGTAAAGGATCTTTGGCAGAGTTAGAGGGCAACATCGTATGCAAATGTAGATGGTAAAAAGATTTATATATTAATTAATGCATGGTAACTGGATCAGTTCTCAAGTGTTTTCTTATTATTGTGACACATAAACCTGGTTTAATTTTTAAGATGTCATATTGTATAGAAAAATTAAATTTTACTAAGGGTTAAAATTCAAGATGGGTATTTAAGATGTATTGGAATGCTAAAGGTGTAGATGTGAATTTATTAGTGTACTGTATCCGAGAATGAAAAAGATAAGTGTGGGGTTGATTGGAATACCAGGTAAAAGAGACAAATTAATATTTGTTGTGAAGTTAGTACTTGTAAGATGCTTAAACGGCTTCTAAATAGAAAGTAACCATTTCATTTAGGTGTTTTTGTAATGTTTGCACAATTAATAACATTTTAATTGTACCTTGAGAGATGCTACAGTAGTTGTTTTACATATTTTTATTGTAAATGAAAATACACAAATAATGCAGTTGTATTTGGTACAGTCTGTATAATGTTAAGGAAAATTACATCAGCACCACTGTTCAGAAGTGAAAACATTTGTATGATTATGTTTAAAGTTGACTTTATAAAGACTGTAAACAAATTAACTCTTTCTTTATTGATCAAAGCTGCTTGTATTGAATACTTGGCTGGATTTTTTCACAATGACGTTTTGTATTATAATGTTGTTGTGTCTTTTGGCTTTTCCCAGTTAGGGGTCGCCACAGCGGAACTCCGGTCCGCTAATGATTGGCAGCAGATTTTTACGTGCCAAGTTGCCAGCCCTGACACAACCTTCAACGAAGGTACGCCCATTCACGCATGTCTCCACACAGAAGACGCTTTAGCTGAGAATCGAACTGGACAACATCTTATTGTGAGGCGACAACGCTTCTGCAGCACCACCACAATTTTGCTTAATGGAAGGTCAGTAACAGTGATTGTTTAAAAATTCTAAATTCTCTTGTGACATTTAGTTTTATTTTGTTTTTTTTGTGCATTTGTTTTCTCATCTGCCGCTAGGCCTTCTTCTTATCTGTGGGTCTACTGGTCACTTCTATCTTCCCCCAGATCTGTGAGGATATTGAGGCTTCTGCCAGTGGTGTCACATTGTTTGCTGAGGAGTATTTTTGCTGTTAAACCCTAAGCACTCCCCCACAAACTCATTGATATCCAGAGGGTGTTGGTGTTGGCTTATCATTTTGCCTCTGTGTTGACTCACAAGTGACCCCTGCCTTTTCTCTCTTTAGAGCAATGCTTCCCGCTTGGCCCCAGATCCCAATGGAAATAGAAAGCACAAAAGAATCCGCCCCCCACTCCAGGATAAATATACATCTTTTCCCTGCCGTTGTCTAAGAAATCAGCTGTTAATTGAGCCAGGGTTGTCTAGTCTGTAGTCCAGGCTTTATCTTTCTGTGCCATGATGCTAATTAGGTGACATAATTTTTGACCTGCAAAAGGATAAAGCTTGGTTCTTATTCAAAGATATGTATGTAGCTGCTACTTTTCACTCCCAGAAGACTTTGACTACAAATAAGGAACCGTTTTATACAAAATGAACACTTTCTCAACACTTTCATTCAAAGAAACATTTTAAAGGAAAGCAGTCCAACTTTGGTACATCAGGAAAGTGCAAATTCAAAGAATGATCTCCAACATTATCCTTTTCCAGTACTGCTGGGCAAGCATATTTTGGAGCAATCATTCTGTCTGGCACCAGTAGCTTGATTCAAAGTAATATTGCAATTAATTCAATAAGGTTATGCTTCCAAACTCCATCTCCTTAGGATTATCTAGCCCTTCACCTGATGGATTATTTTCTGTCAGATAGCATTACAGAGCATTCCATTCAGTCAGGGAAAAATGTTTTTTTTTTATTCCACAAAGTTTCTAGTTCCAAAAATTGATAGCAACTCGGAGTCCGTATTAAACTTTTAAACTTTTTTGGATCTGATAAATTCATAAATACAAAAGTGTTTAGGATGGTGAGTGAAAGTTTTTCCTACTTTCATAGGTCATGATTGCATAAGATCTAGAAGTTGTATATCTTCTCATTCCATTGAGACCTTTATTTATTTGTTTTATGGAATAGAGCACTGATCTCCATGGACATTTTCCAGACTCATTTTGGAAGTAGTCTTTGGTTAAGTGATTTGCTTAGATTCACACAGTTAAATGCTGAGGGATTCAAGCCTTGCTCCAATGGACCACAGGAAACCTCCACACAAAAAATAGCTCAGATCCAGTTTTTAGCATTGCCATTTAGTCTGTCTACAACTCGAAGAGTAATTGCTAGATATTTAGCACCATTTTCACATTTCAGAGAACAAACCAGAACTTTCACCTTTCTGAATGATTATCTGATAATGACAATAGCAAAGTAACTATTGACGAATCAGTCAGATCATCACCATTGTTTCACTATTGGGGGAAAAATTCCAAGAAATTTCAGATTCTGTTATCGGTAACATACTGGCAGCAGTCATGATTTAGTATTTATTTATTGACTTTTGATTATCAGGAAAGTCTGACTGGCTAGGAGTCCATTTTCAGTGGAGGCTCAGAGAGAAAAGCTCCAAAGTATTACAAAACATTTTAAGAATAATAATTTTACAGTCTTTAAAGATAATACAAGAAACAAATACAGTTTAAATAATACCAAATTAGACATAATACGAAAACATTGGTTAAGCATAGATGCACGTTATATGACAGTGATTTAATAGCTAGAGAAATTAAAGTTAAATTGGTGTAAAACAAACAGGAATTGCAGTACGAAGTGAGAGAAAACAGGCTTATGGTATATGTATAGAGAAAACCATGGGAGAGAAATTAATAGAAGTAAGGAAGTAAGTGAAAAAGGGAGAGTAAGGAGATGTAAGGCATGAATAGGTATTTGTCCTCATTTAGGGAAATAGTTTATCCTGGTGTTGAGCAAGAACAGAGGCAGCTTTTGGCTAGGAAGTCTTTCAGAATGGTTTTGACAACTGGGAGGGTATTGACCTGATGGATAGATATAAGGAGTTCCAGGCCTTAGCGACATGGTACTAGTGCAAACAATGGCCAGCAGATTTGATAGAAGTTTTTGGTCATTGGATCATAATGACTGACTAGGAACATATTTGTGTATAATGTCATTTACTGATGAACAAGCAGATGGATTCTGGATAATGTTATAGGTGGTAAGAAGCTGTGTGTATATGTTAGCTAATGGGGTAGTTCTAACCAATTTAGGCTATTTAAAGCTATACAGTGATAGACTCTGAAAGGGGGTATTTACTGAAAATTTATCAACTTTGTTACAATATTGTTCAAATTTTCATTTTTGGATCGCAGTGCCATAAAGACGTGTGGGAGGACATAAGTAGTCACCAGTGTTGCTTTAGTAGCACCCAAGAGAAATTTTTTGGCTTTATAAAGTATCTGTAGTTTTTGATATGCAGGTTGAATTTGACATTACCATCCACTAACATCCTTAATAATTTGCTGTGAGAAGTGACTTCAGTGGTTATATTATTAAAAGAGAGAGAGGGCTTTAAATTGTGTTTTTTTTTTCCTGGGAGAGGGATTTGGGGTGGGGATATAGGTTAGTGTTAGTACTCTGGGAATAAAGGACAGAAGCCAGGTGGTCTGGAGGTCCTGCAGGTGATAGTTTAGCAGTTGTTTTGAATACATTTTCAGTACAAATTAGCCTTTTCTTTGCAAATTATCTCAGTGTTAGAGAGCACAACTTGCTTTTGTTAGATATTCACAGGCAACATAGACTACTATTCAAGCAAATTTGATTAACTCTGTGTCTTTTAGAAAAGGATGAGGAGGCCTACCAGTCAGTAAACAGATTCTTTCTAAGTGGCTCCCTTCTGCCTTACATGGCAGTTACTGGAAGTTTCTCAACATGCTCTCATGTCCCCCTTTACAGGGATACCACGGATACAACCTTATCATATGATCCTTCTAAGCAGAAAAAAACAAACTTTATTGTGTATAAACAATAATCAAAAATGCTTTTGTAACTGTTTTTTTTTTTTACTGAGCTTTGATCCTATAGTTGTATTTGTATAAAAATGCAAACATATTATGTGGTTTCTTTCTGCTTGTATAACTATGTGTATGTACTGGAACTTTTCTCCCCGGGTCTCCTCTGAAAATCGGGCTGTTTTGCCCAGTTGGACATTTACCCAGTAAACAAATGTAAATAAATAAATAAAGTTTCATCAGGGCAACATAAGATCCCATTCCATTATGGCAACAGCAACATCAGCAGCAATTCTCATAAATGTTTTGCACAAAAAGTTTTAGCTGCCACATGCTATGCTGTGCATACCAGCTCCATACTCTATAAATTACATACTCAAAACTGAGGAACAGGACTGGATTTGTTGCAGTCATGCTGCAGAGAGTCCCATAACTGTCCTCCAGTGGTTATGGTAGTGTTGTTTGGAAGTTTATTGAGACATCACGGTTTACTCCCATTGATGAAAACAATACACCTGTGTTTAAGCACACCTACCACAAAAACAGATATTTGAGAAGAGGTCACTGTAACTCTGACCCGACCCCCCCCCCCAAAAAAAAAAAAAAAAAGACAGTATTTAGAGTGTTTTATCTTTTAATTGCACTGGTACATAATTAAAGTGTCTTGTTTTTGTTTTCATATGTAGTTGTTTTAAAGGAATAGCATGCTACAGTCATAATCCTGTTATCAGTGGCTTATTCAGTAGAACATCTGAAGAAAGCTCCTAGCAGTGCTAAATTTATATGAGAACATTTAGCATTAACCAGGTGCAAATAAATGCTCATATGATGCCAACATTTATTTTCATCGATGTGGATGAAGACAGTAGATGCGTACAACACAAATGCAATGACGTAGTGCTACAGTGCCTTCTCCATGAAGATCTGTTGCTATATCTTCAGAAATGTACACTTTTCTGTAAGTAGGTATGTAGTAAATGTCATGGGTTTCTGAATTTTGCCTGGAAATCCTTACCATTGAACTGTGCCATCTTCATAAGATGAAACAACAGTTTTCATCTGTTTTCGTTATTCTAAAGGCATCGTTTACATTCTTCCACAAAGCACTGCATTCCCCATCCTATAGCACCCTTGTGAAGTAATAGACACTGTCGTGCAGTGCAGTAGAAGTGTGATGGGTCTATAATTAAAAACATTGTTTGTTGTACAGTTGTGCAGTTAGAAAGAATCATTGTCCAGCAATTAGTGCAAACAATTAAGGATATGAGCCATTAATGAGCTTCTTCCTGTGGTCCACTGTTTGATCCCCTCAGTCTCCATCTGCCTTCTGTATGACTGTGAGCTTGTCACTTAGCCAGAGAGTTCTCCGGGAGATTTGGGAAGTTCTGATAGGGTCCTTATTGGTTTCCTGGACAGCATATCTAGGCTCATAGGCAAGTTCTACACTAGCTGCCCTTGTCAGCCATTTTAAGCCTAGCTAATTTCTCTTTCAAAGGTGAGAATTAAACCCTTTATTTTGTGTTTGTGAGGTAAACATCTTAAACATTAAGCCAACTTAGTTTTTACCTATCCAGTTCCATATTATCTTATCCTGATATTTTGTCACATCTGTAAAACCAGCAAAGCTAGTGCAGCAGTCTTGCATACTTAATAAACTATGAGGTTTTGTCAAGTAACAGGCATCAGAATGCCATTAAATATTTTACTACTGACATAGTGCTCCTGTGCAAAACCATGGCTGCAGGGCTGCTGATTGGGGAAAAATGAGGAATGAAAAATGCATTAATTTCCTAATTATCCTCTTTAACATGAACAGGGCTGTGATATGACCCTGTTAGGATGAAGATGATAATGAACATGAACAATATAAGCACTAGAGGGATCAGCAGCCCAGAGTGACTTACCTCAGTGCAAACTTATCATCAGGGATAGTTTATCTTTCAGGTAGTTTTATAACTAATACCAGAACACCTGATTCTATAGTACAATCCCAAAAATAATAGAATAAATGCTCAGAATCATAAATATGTTTAAATATTTCTCTAATTCACTTATAAAGTTACTAGAATAACATATCTTGCATCAACATCTATTTTTGGACAATAAGTATAAAACTCAGATGTCTGGATTAATTGACTGTTTGTAATCCTGAATGATTTACCAGCAAATCAGACTTTTTACGAAGGATAAAGCAAAAGTATGAACAAAATCAGGGAAGGTCTGTGAAAGTAGGGACAGTGACAAGTATGCATTACTCCTCAATGGGATAAATCTTACTGCTTCTGCTGTTTGATGACTGCTAAACAGCAGTGACTAATCTGGTGTGGCAGTACCAATGTTGCACAAGGCATTGCTGTTTGCTGAAATTAAGTACATAACTAGTACTGCTGTGGCTTATGCATGCATGTTGTGTGTGTGTGTGTGTGTGTGTGTGTGTGTGTGTGTGTGTGTGTAAAAAACATCAATGATTTTTAACTGTGCATGCACCCAATAATGCCAGGACACAGACATTATTCTTCTGTGTATCAGTAAAAATGTACCTAACAAGTAATTATATTTTGAAAGTAAGACAGAACATATATCACAGAACATTCAGACACTTAGATATTCTTGACTCACCAGACTGTCTAAATGGATAATGGGGACTCCTTTATCATCCTTGACTCTGTGGGGCCCCCACCAAAGCTGTTGCTTGTTGGAGAAAACATCAATTTCTGAAAACGCTGTTTAACCTGAATGGTGCTGAGATATGACCCTTTTAGGATAAAGCTAATAATAGCCTCTGTTTACAACCACACCCATTCTAAAACCAGCCCTGCTCAAATGTGTGTGTGTACATAAAGCTGCTACAGGTTATGCGGGCTAGAGATTGTGTGGATATTACATCTTTAATTTTCATCACAGTCAAACCTTAGAGGTGTGCACATGAAGTCATTATCTGAGCTGAGGGCAGTGTTTCTCACAGACCTCAGAGGTATACAAAGAAGGTTACTATAGCTTGTGTAAGAGAGGTGTACTGTCTAGGAGCAACAAATTTGAATATTACTGAAATCATTCTCACAATCACAGATGGCTGGGGTGAAGAACATGCTATGTATATGTATATCATCAGTCACTTGAAATATATGACAAAGGCAATTTAAATCTCTGCTTTTATCCCAGTCTAACACCAGAGGGATGCATAGGCAGTGACTTGTCTTTATTAGAGGTATTTCCAGATAAGGCTTAAATATTCTCACAACTACTGGCTTGTTAGTTTACTGTAAGCTACAAGTTTGTCAGCTTTGAAAATTAAGCCTTGGGCACAAATCATGCCTTGAAAGAAAAAAATAAGACTGAAATTCTTTTTTTCTTCATAATTTTTATTTAGGCAACCATTGAGTAAAATGTTAAAATGCATCCCAGACCATCTGTAAACCTGTGGCTTCTTGGGCCCTGACTTGAGTTATTTTCTAAATGGTTATTACTGGGCTGTCTTGTTCAGGAAAGGTGTGTTGAAGGATGCAAGGAAAACTAAAGCTGAACCACAACAGTGAATTTCTTTCCTTAATCATAATTTCTGTTCAAGCTATTATTGGATGAAAATGTTGTGTAAAATGCACTTCAGAGCATATAGAAAGTTATGGCTTCTTGAAAAAGCTTAGAGTAAGGCAAAATGTGAGATAAGGAAGAAAAAGGTAACATGGATGGTATGGAAGGACTCAGAGGAGAGGACTGGGGTGTGTGTGTGGGGGGGGGGGGGTTGAAATGTAGGCCCAGTCATCATTTCACTTTAAGTCCAGACCTGTACATAGACTTGTTGCAATGTATCACTGTTGCAACTAAGTGCCAGTAACTCTAACTGCCCTTTGTTAGACAGCTCAACATAGTGATAGTGTGATACATAGGCCTGTTGTAATGTAAAAGCTTGTAGCTGCAGGTCTGTCTGTGGATACTGCTCCTAAAAGTTTGCAGCATGAAATAAAAGGTTGCTTAGGATGGATGGCATTGTTAGGATGATGCTTATACTGGAAGTGGTCCCTAACTTGACCTGCCAGTTCCATATTCACTTTTACTCTTCCCACCTCTAGATTTAGTTTATCATTACTGTTTACAGTTGCACGATGTGTAAGCAAGCTTTAATTTTCTTGAAATTCACATACTGTCCCCTAACACAGAACAGTGTATTTTATAGTGCACAGAACAGTACTTTTTTAATGGCCTTTCTGTTTGATGAAATAGTTCTCAAATAAACAGCTTATACTTTTATGCCAACATGAACTTTTTCTCTCATCTGTCATGCCATTTACTGTTCTGTGAAAATTTCATCAGCACACATGATTTATAATTGTCTTCATCATATTATGCCCAACCTGTAATTGGTATACAAATACTGGTTTGACTTCCCCAACCTCTTCATACTCAACCAATTAAAAATAGCACAAAAAAATCCCCCACAGTCCACAAGCTTGACCCTCTCTCAGTAGACTACTGACTAGTATATCCCTTCTTATGCTCTCTGTTCATCTGAAAAGTGTCTGGCAAATGTGACTCCCTCAAATAACTCTAACAGGGACATGCTTGCCATGTGACAAAATAGCAGAACTTCCTCCCAACCTCCTCCTTTCTCCAAATGAAGGCAGCAGAAAGTATTTAAAAAAAAGGATGCAAAATCCTTCCTTCTTGACACATGGCAATGTCACTGCGCCGAACCACCTGATTAACTCATCCCTCTCCTTCTGCCTCTTCAACGCAATAGCGTTCTGAAACCAGCAACTACAACACATCTCTTGTGCAGACTCGCTTCTTCTAAACTACCCATCATCAGAATGCTCCCCTAATATATCACTGACCTTCTCAAGGTGCTCTTCTACCTTTTATCCCAAACAAATGCCTGTCTAGCCACTATATACCTCCCTCTGCATAATATATATATATATGTATATATATATATATATATATGTATATATATATATATATATATATTCTTTTCTAACCATAATATATATATTCCTGACTAACTCTTCACTCAGAAAACGTCATAGTTATCTCATCTCACATTAATCATCTTTATCCTTATCCACAGCTCTCCTTTCCGCTGCTCAGCGAAGTATCACTCTCTTGCTCTACATTCTTACACACTTGTTTCTACGTAACCGTGGCACCCAGTTATCATTGCCGCATCACTACTTGAGTACCTAACTATCTCAAGTACTGTCTTTGTATAAAAAACTCCTTTTAAGTGTGTGTGTTACGCAGTGCGACTGCTATAACTGTCTTTGTATTAATTCATATAAAGCATTCACTTTAATGTGTGTGTGTATTGCACAGTGCTGTTAATTCATTGTTGGACTCTTGATATGTCTCTGTTGTAAACTTATGAATGCTTTTGCGTTATATTTTCATAGGTATATACTAGGCTAATACTATCAGGGCATTTATAAGCCTAGCCATGCAATCCAAGCCACTTGTGCCCCTGTGTGTCATGGGCATTTATTAAGAGGTGGTATGTTAGGAAATTTCTAGAGGTTATGTTAGCTTGGGCCTTACTGTCTGCCTCTGTCTATCAGAGACATGGGGGCCAGACCTGGAGTGAATTTCTGAATTCTAATCTGTTGGTCAAGGTTATGTTTAAATGGACAGACCGACTGTGCTACACATGGATGGGGAGCCTGTTCCAGAGCATAGGGATCCTCTGGGAAATGTATCTATCTTGCTAGCATGTTTTGTTTATGTTACAAGCAAAATTTAAATCCTTGGATCTAATGGTTCTGATGCTGTTCATTTTACAGTTGTGCAAAAGGTCCATCAGAGCTGGATACGAGGATGTGTTGTATGCCAGGCATAGATCACTTCTCAGTAACCTGCAAGAGTGATAGGACTTTAAGCACTCTGTATAGTGTTTATAACTGGATTCTGCTGGTAAGGAACATTCCAACTGTTGCATTTGTTTGATCAGGTACATGCGGAAGAGGGCATTGTACTCAATGATGGGTCTCATACTGGTGAAGACATGCAAGTGGAATAGTCTTGGTGCATGTCATTGTACTTGTTACTGCACTGCATAAATGCTTTATTGTTGTTGTTGTTGGATTAGCATTAGTATGTGTGTTATTGTTGTATTAATATTATCAGTATATGTTGTATGCACATTGAGTTCGAAGTAACGCAGTCTTGTTCAGTTGCACTGTTGTGCAGTATGAATGACAATAAAGTTCACTTTGACTTTGATAAGGGCTGAATAAAGTGGCAGTTTCAATTCTTTGGACCTAGATACCATGCCCTTACTTATACGTTGGGAGATGAAGAATCTTACTACCTTGGCCTCATGTTGGTCAAAGGTCAGATTGCTGTCTACATATGTTCCTAGATCCCTGACTGCTGAGTCAACTCTTGGGGTGTCGTATCAATGGAGTAATTAGCCTGGGTGGCAGTTTTTCTAAAAGGCACTGTGATGCATTGCTCTTGACATTAAGTTTTAATCTGTGACTTTGACACAAATTGTTTGTCTGTGTTAGAGTCTCTTGTAAAATGTTTGTGTCATGGAGAGAATCTGTGATGACTTTCAATTTGCAGTCATCTGCGAACTTGGTCATCCAAAGGCCCTTGACATTAGCCTTTACCAACAAGAAGTAGATGCCAAATAAGAGCGATCCTGGCATAGAGCCATGAGGTACCCCAGTGGCAAATGATCTCTTATTTAATGGACTCCATACCAAGCAGGAGTCCTTCCGGACACCCTTAGTGACCACCAACCCACCTTCTTACTAAAATACAAAATTCGTGCCAACTCTCCCCCACTAATACAAACTATCCAGAACAAAAATAACTTTGACCCAAACAAATTCAAACTCGAACTAAAATACCATAATTGGAACATACTAAAAGAAGTACCGCTAGAAGAAGCTGTAATCCAATTCAACGACATTTCCTAAAAATCCTAAATGCCCATGCCCCACCTCTTACCACAAAACCCAAAATGAACACTGTCCCCTGGTTCTCCAAATAGACTAAAAATAAGATTGCTCAAAGGAATAGAGCTTGGCATCACTGGAGAGCCACAAAAACTACAGCAACTAGAGAACAATTCCAAAAACTTAGAAACAAAACCAAAAAAATATTCACCAGGATAAAAAAAAGTATTTCCTACATCTGCAAAACAGGCACCAAAACGACCCCCAAAAATTCTGGGCAGGAATAAATAAACTACTTCACCCTGGCAAACCCTCCAGACCATCTCCAACCTCTCCAGGCAAAATCACAGACATACCCGATTCATTCAACAAGTACTTCATAGAAACCATCTCTAAGCTAGTTCAACAACAACCCACTATTACTACTACCAATATCCCCAAATCTGCAGTCAGTCCCAAAACTACCTTCCAGTTCCAACCCATCCCTACCAATTATGTCAAACAATTACTAACCAAACTTAAACCTACTACCCTGGCAGCAGATGGCATCCCAGCAGAATACCTCCACTTTGCTGCTAGTGAACTTGCCTACCCAGTCTCTACTCTACTTAACCGAGCTATATCAGAAAACACCCTCCCACCAATCTGAAAAACCTCCTTACATCATCCCTTTACATAAAGGTGGAACATCCACTGACCTCACCAACTATCGCCCTGTTGCCATCCTGTCCCCACTAGCAAAACTTATTGAAAAATGTGTACATTACCAACTTATGCCACACCTACTTAATAACCAACTTCTCTCTCCTACCCAGCTTGGCTTCCACCCTACCCTCAGTACTACCACAGCCCTTCTTTCCTTTACAAACCTCTTCAGCCAAAACAGACGCTTAGGTAAACTAATATCTGCCATATTCTTGGACCTGTCAAAAGCCTTCGATATGGTCAACCATCCTAAACTACTCCACTCCCTTACTAATCTTGGCCTTAGTGATCATGCACTAACCTGGTTCCAGAACTATCTACATGGTAGACAGCAAGCAGTTCAATGGGACAACAACCTAGCCTCACTGCTGCCTATTACCACAGGAGTCCAGCAAGGGTCCATTCTGGGACCCCCTTCTATTCTCCATCTTCATTAATGATCTCCACAGCATATGCCAAGATGCAGCTGTTATACAATATGTTGATAACTCAACATTAGTCTGCTCAGCCAACGACCCACACAAACTCCTCCCCATTACCCAAAAAGCATTCCAAAATACAGAAACCTGGTTTCTTAACAAAAACATATTACTTAATCCCAAAAAGACCAAACTGCTGCTGCTTAAACCAAACAAATCCACCTCAGTCCCCAACCCGTTCAGTATTGTGTCCAGAGATGGGACTATCATCTCTCCAGACACTCATACTAAACTGCTAGGAGTGACCATTGACAACAACCTCAAGTTCAATCTATATATAATAAAAACTATTAAAAACATTCACAAAAAACTGGGCAGTCTCTATAAAAACAGACCATTTCTAACCCAACCTGCTTGAATAACCGTAACTCAAACCCACCTCCTTTCCACACTATTTTACGCCGCTCCCATCTTCACCGACCTACCCCAAACTGAAATGGCCAAGCTCAACATCTGCTACAATCAAATTGCCAAATTTGCTACTGGTGCCCCCTATCATTCCCACCACTGTCATTCACTAAATCAACTTAACTGGCTTGAATTCCCAAATCTCCTCTCATTCCATCAGCTTTCTTTCGCCCAAAAACTCCTACTACTTCCTGGAAAAAAAACAGCACTATCTAATCTACTTAAACTACAAACTAATACCAGACAACTTCGCTCTAGTGTTAAAAGACTAATCAAGGTGACCAAAAGCAATAACACAGCAGGTGACTCCCTCTTCCCTAACTACATCGGTAAAATTTGGAACTCATTACCTTCCGCTATTACCTTAGCCAACTCAATGGTTACATTCAAAAAACTACTAAAAGAACACTTAAAAACTCACATGGATATGCCCTTGCTACCCACCAGGCTGACCCCATGTCATACACACACCCTCTGACCCACTCTCTTCCCCCCTTTCACTTCTATCTAAGAATAATCGTGACTCCTCCCTATAGTGACTCACCTGTGAAAATCTACCCCAACGGGCACAGTTATACACATTCCAACTCGAAACCCAATCACTTCTCACAAAACTGACCTAACATCCTCTCCCAACCCCCTCTTACTTACATTTGTCTCAAGCAATGTTATTACTGAAAACGTGTACATTCTATGTACTACTATACTTTAACTTTAAACTATGGAATTTTGTTAAAACTTGCGATTACCAATGACTGTTGTGATTTGTAACTTTATTTTATTTATTTATTTAACATTTGTTGACCGGGAATGTCCGACTAAGTTCCACAGAGCCTGTTTTCAGCGGAGGCCCGGGGAGAAATGCTCCAGATGCATGTCTTTGGAATGCGGGAGGAAACCGGAGTACCCGGAGGAAACCCACTCGAACACAGGGAGAACATGCAAACTCCACACAGAAGGCACCCCAGCTGAGAATCGAACCGGAGAACCTCTTGCTATGACTTGTTAAATCATGAGTTTTCCTATGAATACTTGATTGCTATGTAGAAATATCAAACTTGTTGTTCTTAATCTGTGGAGCTTTTCTCCCTGGGCCTTAGCTGAAAATGAACATGTATCCAGTTGGACTCTCCTGGTCAACAAATGTAAAATAAAATAAAAATAAATAGGTTTTGGGTGTTGTAATAACTTTGTATGTGTAACTCTGGAGCTTTTCTCCTTGTGCCCCCACTGTAAAAAAAAATGGTTTTAATTCTTATTTGGACTTTCCTGATAAACAAATGTAAATAAGCATATAAACAGCATGCCTGGAGAGCATAATATATATATATATATATATATATATACATGCTAGACTAGGCTAAAGTTCCTTGTCACGTTACTGATGCTACAAACTGTTAAGAAAGGCATGTCTCATGTATGCGTACAACAGCACAAGTCTGCTTACTCACAGAAGCAGTTACATCCACTACATAATGTGCTTGAACGTAAGTTATTCTTCTGTTAATGTTGTGCTTTTCTTTTTTACAGCCATTGAACCATGCATTGTGTTGTCTATAATATTTTCTGTTTTCTGTCTGTACTCGTACTGCTTTTTCTTGAGTTTGGCCCTGAGTCACCAATATGAAAGAGGACTTGGTTAAATGAGTTCTCTATCCATTCAAAGTGTGATGTTACAGTGTGTTGATTCTTGAGATAAATTGAAGTAATCTGTATGGTGATGTAAATTGTCACAATGGCTAAGAACTGATGATAGGCTGTTTTTACTCTGTTGTGTACAATTGCAGGAAGACTAAACTGTTTGGTACAGTTGGGGGGGGGGGGGTGTTGAGGGAAATCAGAAGTCTTCCTAAGTAATTTAATGCAGCTGTCCTTAACTGAATTTTAGATCAGAGATTAAAAATTTTGTCTGCTAGTACACTGTTATGTCCACACTGCAAGATCTGAAGAGTTATGTGAAAGGCTTTTATACAGGAATATTGCTTATGCTGAAATTGCTTGTTTTATACATGTACTGGTTTAGTTTAGGAGTCTTTATTTTCTATATTTTCATACAGACACCATTCATTTTTTGCAGTACAGCTAGCTAGCCCATGGTAGATTGCTGTGGTCTAAAAAGGTGTAGAACAAGTAGTAGAATGGAACAGTTTTGGGGGTATATCATATTACTCCAGTAACTCGATTATATACAATTATTTTAAAAGTCACAGTTATTTTCCCCCCACTTTATTAGTAGGCTTCCCAGTTCACGGTCAGTGCAGTCATATTTAGAATATACATGTAGAAAGCCTATCAACCTGTTAGTTCCTCAACAGCTAAGTAACTTCTTTGCAAATGTATTTTTCCTAGTTTTAGCTCCAATGCAGACTGCTATACAAGAAACTATTGATTATACACGTCAGAGGAAAATCTTTAATCAATCGGTTCTGGACAATCAAGTTGTGCATTTCCGGCTGGCAGAACTAGAAACAGAAGTTGAACTTCTTCGCTCTCTGCTTTATAGAACAGTTGGTAAGTTTCCTCCCTCAGAGTCAGTTTGCTGTAAAATGTTACTATGATGATAAAGGTATTTGTCTATTACTTTTGCTGTCTAACATTTCACCTTTCTAGTATTTCAGTGGGGTAGCTGTATTTTCTGTATGACACTGGTGCACATTGACACCATAGATAGAAATATCCCCCTGCAGCTTCTTTCTGATGATTAGTCTTAAAAATTCAACTGCCATGGAAAAATTCCAGTAGTTAGTTATCATTTTATAAAGTTATTCAGAAAACTTTTATGAAGTATCGCCTCAGAGTAAATGAGTGAATGTTCGAGTGAGTCAGCCTGCTTAGTTACCTTCATGTGCATTCTGGTGAAATCTGTGTAAATTTGCTTCTCTTTTTTATATTTATTTATTTATTTAACATTTGTTAACTGGGAACGTTTGACTTGGAACAAAGTCAATTTTCAGCAGAGGCCCAGGGAGAAACGCTCTAGGTGCATGTCTTTGTAACATGGGAGGAAACCAGAGCACCCGGAGGAAACCCACACAAATGCAGGGAGGACATGCAGACTCTGCACAGAAGGCACCCCCAGCCAAGAATCGAACTGGAGAACCTGTTGCTGTGAGGTGATAACGTTACCGCTGGACCACTGTCTCGTCCAAATGTGGAAAAATCTGTTCCGGCTGGTTAGCATTAGTTATGTGTCAGATTATTGTGAGTAAACCACTGTGTCACTGGTTGCCAGCTTTGCCATAAATTAATGTTGTTACCAGTAGAAGAACAAGAAAAAAAATTCTAAGAATTTTATTTTGAAGCAGTTGATGTCATCTTACAATTCTTCAGTGATTCCTTTGAAGACCATTGTCTCTATCAAAGTCTAAGCTAAAGCTTGATGCATGTTTCTTCATACATGTTGTTGCTGAAATAAAGAACTAAGGTAAGCAGAGTTACTGCCACCATTTATTTGCCTCACAGATGTTGCAGAAGGCACACCCAGGCAGATGTGCTCATGCATAAACACGTGTCTAGTACCATCAGTTATAATACACTACCTCTCATTTTAGTTCTAAGAACTGGGAGGCAAATTACACAGTGCATTACCACTTAATGTTTGACTTCAGTAAAAATAAACATTTATATGCAGCCACACATATAGTAATATTACTTGAATGTTATGGCTTATCCTAATAATGCAGTAGTGCTATGATTTGAATATTAAATGCTAACAGTGGAATGCATTTTAATATCAGTTTGCAGTAAATTCATTGACACTTTTAATAGTTTTAGCAGATGTCCAGTCATGCCATTATATCATTGCCATAATAACTTTACTTTTTAATTCAGAATATCTTTTCCAGACTGACAGGTTCAGCCTTGTGTCGATCTGAGGTCTCCTTAGGGGTTCTTGATAATATCTGGGGAGATTGAGTCATGGTTGCTATTAGCATGTCAGGAGACCCTGCCTCCATAATGTTGCTTTGCATATGAGGTTCTAGGGCATTTTCAGTAAAGTCATTCAACCTTGTAGAATTAAACTTGTCATCCCACTATTTTGGGGTGATGAATGAACCCAGCATCTAATCTGGAGTTCATGATGAGTAGTCCATTGTGGCTGAAGTAGGGCAGTGGTCATCTAGCCTTCTAGGGACAGAGCCTTTCCATCTTACTTGTGATATGTTGTTAGTGGCTCATCCATGTTGATGTACATCCCTGATCAGCTGGAGAGCCAGACAGATTGATTTTGGTCTGGGTGCCTTCTCCATGTTCCAGTTGTTGCATTAGCTGCACACATTAAGTGCCCATATGATGAAACAGTTTGCTGTCAATTAATATTTGTCATTTCTTTAGTCCTTTGCTAGAATGTGCTGGCCACTTCCCCACAGAACATCAAATGTCAAAATCCTGATGATCACAGTCACTGAAAACAAATGCCCAAACTAGAAAATGCCAAAAAATTAAACTTCAAGCATTTTTGAAGGAGGTAAGCCCATTGCATGCCGTATACCAGAACTTATGTAAAACACCTTTTCGGACACACCAATCTGAAGAAGGAAGACATCTACCAGACAATGATTTCCTCTGGGAAACGATGTTTTCTGATTTGCCCCTTGACATCTTGTGCTTCAGGCAATTTATGGTGCAGGAGTTGCACATTGTTTACCTGTAGGACACACGTGCTTGCTAATACTAAAGTATTTCTGAGGCTTGTTGTCAAAGCTCTGTTTTTGTTTTGTCTCCTAATGTTGTTGTCTTTCGGCTTTTCCCAGTTAGGGGTCGCCACAGCGGAACTCCGGTTCACTAATGATTGGCAGTAGATTTTCACGAACGCCGGGGTGCCAGCTCGACGTTCAACCTTCAACGAAGGCACACCCATTTACGCATGTCTTTCGAACGGCCACCCAACCGTAGGGAGGACATGCAGACTCCACACAGAAGGCACTCCCTGCACTCCAGCCGAGAATCAGATGGGAGAACCTCTTGCTGTGAGGCAACAACGCTAATACATTGCTTTATTAAATTTGCTCGTCCTCATATTTTGACTTGGGAACAGCTTTTCTGCCTTCATGAATGTAAGAATTGAAAGGACTATATGAAACTGTAAGATACTACGATGAAGCTGGAATGACTGGAGTGAACATCTTTATCTTTTAATTACCCAGATCTGTGCTTCATAAGTGCCAAAAATATCAGACTCTCCTTTATGTACCAAATTTTCTTGTACCTTTCAGAATAAAAGTCTGAAGAAACAAAACACACTCTCCTGATGTCTGAATGAGCCCCACTAGTAAAAGTATCCAACAAAGAAATAACCAAGGTTTCAACCATCTCAAATAATTTAATAAGCAGAAAAATTAAAACAATAAGCAATAAAGTTTTTGAGTTAAAACCAACTCTTCATCAGAGTTCAACCCAACATCTGGTAGAATTGTGTATATATATATATATATATATATATATATATATATATATATATATATATATATGGGTCTACTTCTATTTGCTGACACCCCATTTCCCTGAAACCCATTTCATTGACAAACATTCTAGGTTGGGGGCTGCACCCCCCCCAACTATATATAACAACTCCACAGTCGCACAACAGTGGGGAGGGGGGCAAAACCCAGGTTTTTGCCTTGAATACTTTTGTCAATGAAATGAGCTGTCAACGAAATGGGTTTCAGTGAAATGGGCTGTCAGCGAATAGAAGTAGACCCATAGATATATATATATATATATATATATATATATATATATATATATATATATATATATATATATATACACACACACACACACACTAATGGCCAGCTTCACAATTAATTATCCAATTAAAACAAAAACAATGACTAATAAATACATATTACATAGTAAAAATCATTTTGCGTAACTTTTTTTTGCATATACTCAGTAAAAGCAGCATACTATCATATAGAAAATAACATACTATCATACAAATTCTCTT
This sequence comes from Protopterus annectens, assembly GCF_019279795.1. Lineage (NCBI taxonomy): Eukaryota > Metazoa > Chordata > Ceratodontiformes > Protopteridae > Protopterus > Protopterus annectens. The sequence goes on from NC_056732.1 coordinate 1,628,840,574, forward strand.
TTAAGTTTCAACACAGGTTTTATAGTAGTTTTTATATTTAAGCCAAGACATTTGTCTGCCCTAAAATAATTAATCTATTTATGTTCTGCAATTTCAGTCTTACTGTATCACCACCCCTTAAATTTCCATAAATCCTTTGTACCACCCTAAGCTTGAAACTATGTTCTTTACCATACATTTTAATATGTTTAAACAATGCATTTGTATCCGTCTCTCTTCTTATCTCCAAAAGATGAGATTGTATTCTTTCTTTCAATTTTTGGTTAGTTTTACCAATATAGAAATGCTCACATTTGATATTTTCAGAAGAACATGCAGCAAAGGTATTAAAATAAAAAAAACTTGTCTAGTTATGGGTTGTATAAAAGGTAGATTCAACATTAATATAATGACATATCAAACAGTTATGGCATGGATTAGGGTTCACTATCAAAATGTTGAAATTCACATGGTCGACGTTCATAACGTCGAAAGTCACACCGAATGTTCAAAATTGTGTTTGTTTGTGTCTCTCGGCTTTTCCCAGTTAGGGGTTGCCACAGCGGAACTCTGGTCCGCTAATGATTGGTAGTGGATTTTTACATACCGGGTTACCAGCCCTGACGCACAACCTTCATTGAAGGCACGCCCCATTCAGGTATGCCTCCACACAGAAGACGCTCTAGCTGAGAATCGAACGGGACAACGTCTTGCTATGAGGCGACAATGCTACTGCAGCACCACCGAAAAAAAAAATGTCTAAATTTAAATGGTCGAAAGATACCTGCAAACTAACACTAGTGTTTTTGCGGGGGGGGGCTGCACCCCCCCTGCATCCCCCAGTGGGGCACCCCCCACACCCCCTGCTATTTATATATTACAACTCCGAGATTGCACAACAGTGCAGACGAGAAAATCCTTGCCTGTTTGCAACATAATATCGACAGGTAATTTGTATGCACTTCCTGTTGACCAAATTAACTACTTATTATTCATGTGTCAGCCATATGGGTCAGTCATATGAACGTTAAACCAAATGAATTTCAACATTTTGGTAGTAAACCCGTGGAATAGTGCCCTTAGTATTAATGTTACATTTGCGTCCAGATTCATCACTTACTCTAAGATCTTTATAACATAGCTGAGATTTTAAATTTCTTTCATTATAACTGCCACGGTGGTATGGCGGTAGCGTTGTTACCTCAAAGCAAGAGGTTCTCCCGTTCGATTCTCGGCCTGGCTTGGGAGTGCCTTCTGTGTGGAGTCTGCATGTCCTCCCCGCGGTTGGGCAGCATTCGAAAGACATGCGTGCGTAAATGGGTGTGCCTTCGTTGAAAGTTGGGCATCAAGCTGGCACCTCGGCATTTCGTAAAAATCTACTGCCAATCATTAGCGGACCGGAGTTCCGCTGTGGCAACCCCTTACCAGGAAAAAGCCAAAAGACAAACAACTAAAAGTAAAGGAAGGACTAGGTCCTAATACCTCTTTAATATCAGTATTAGACAATAAAATTGGCCAGTTGTTACATATTACATTCTTAATGAAAGTGCATATATCTCACTGTGTTATTAATAGATTTATTTCACTGATGTGCAGAACTTCTATCAGAAAATAACAGTTTAACAAAAGTATCTTGTTCAACAAGAACATTTTCTTTAATTCTATCAACTATAGCTTTTTTATAACCCCTGGCTTGAAATTCTTTACTCATATCAGGGATCTCAGTTGTAAATAATTCATCACTAGTATTAAGTTTGCTTGCCCTGACAAATTGACTTTTTGTAATACTCTTATAAACATATCTAGGATGCTTGCTGTTATAATGTAAAAATCTAGTAGTATGAACATGTTTCCAATGTATAGTGGTAGCGATCCGAGCGTCTTTAAGTAATAAAGTAACATCCAAAAAATATATTACTTGATTAGAATATATTAAGTCAAAAGTAAGAAAATCAGTGGTGTTTTGTAATAAACAAAGCTTACATAATATGCAAGATATTGATTTCTGAATGCAGAATTATCATTATAAATATATCTCTCTTCCCAATAAGCAAGAACAGGATTAGCATAAGTATTGGCAACTGTAGTAGCTGTGAATAGCTTTATTTTTAATATTAAAGCCTAGATATATGACTTGCTTCAAGAGGGCTCTATAACACATATTTATGTATTTATTATTATTTATTTCAGTTTGATGACTGAGGAAGTCCACTGGGCTTAAAAAGAGCCAGTTTTCAGTGGAGGTCCAGGGAGAAATGTTCCAGTAACAATGATAAACATATTAGTATGTACATATACAAAGCAAAGAAGTCATACACCTTTATGCAGCATTCTACAGCAAAAATATCTACATTCTGCAATAGTGATAACATCTAGCAACTGTACAGTCTGAGTCATTAACAGTGAATTGCAACTGAAATTTTACATTCCACAATAATAGTAGTAAAAATCTAGCAACAGAGCAGCCTGAAGTTTATAATTATCTCTGTACAGCTGGACCTGTGATACCTGTTATTTATGGACTACCAGAGGTACATAAGAATGCCCACATTCCACCAGTGAGACCTATTGTCTCTGGTAACAGGTGGGCTACAACAGCTCTATTTAAGTATTTAGAAAAAAGTCTCGCTCTGAGTTGAGTGAGTGTGGGGGGGTGAGTGTGGGGGTAAGTGAGGGTGGGTGAGTGAGTGTGGTGTGTGGGTGGGTGAGTGAGTGTGGTGTGTGGGTGGCTGAATGTGGGGAGTGAGTGTGGGTGAGGGTGAGTGAGTGTGGGTGAGTGAGCGATTGTGGTGGGTGAATGTGGTGGGTTAGTGTGGTGAGTGGGGTGAGTGGGCGTGGGTGAGTGGGGTGAGTGGTGAGTGAGTGTAGTGTGTGAGTGGTGAGTGTAGGTGGGTGGTGAGTGGGTGGTGAGTGTGGGTGGGTGAGTGTGGTGGGTGAGTGAGTTGAATGTGGGTGGGTGAGTGTAGTGGGTGAGTGGGTGTGGTGGGAGAGTGAGTGTGGGTGAGTGAATGTGGGTGAGTGAGTGAGGTGTGGTGGATGAGAGTGAGTGCGGGTGGTTGAGTGAGGGTGGATGAGTATGGATGGATGAGTGTGAGTGAGTGTGGTGAGTGAGGTGTCTGAGTGAGTGTGGTGAGTGTGGTGAGTGTGGTGTGTGGTGAGTGTGGTGTGTGGTGAGTGTGGTGAGTGGGTGAGTGTGGTGAGGTGAGTGTGGTGAGGTGAGAGTGAGTGAGTGTGGGTGAGTGAGTGTGAGTGAGTCTCATTTTTGGATGTAATTTCTAAATTTTGTAAATTTTGTTTTTGTAGTGTCATATTGCTTTACATTGCCGTACCGATATGTGGCAAAGTACAGGCAGAAGCACAGTAACAGCTGCAAAAACTAAGAACATAAATTTGCAATAACTATGTGTATACATTAATTGCATGTTTTTACATAAGAAGCAGATGTCTGTCACAATTAATCGACAACACTACATCAGATTACAAGAAGTATGCAATACCGTAATTTTTTAAATTATGTCTTAAAAAAAGCATGTTGGTGCTGTCATGCAAGTCTGTGAAATATTTCATGTTTATAGTGTGTCATTTGTTAGCTATTTAACCAAACGGGAAGGAAAAATAAGTGGGAGTTTGATGCTTTGCAAAACAGTGATTATTCCCAGTGCTATGTAGCTTGGTTCTAAATTTGACAGGAGTGCAACAAAAAAAGTGTCCCACTGTAAGGAGGGGAAAGGCTGACAAGAAAACAGTACATTACTCTGGTCACCTGCTGTGAGCTGTCAATCACATGCAGATAATGGGTCAAATTACCCTTAGTTCTTTGACAGCTAGGGAAGGTAGGTGTGAAGTGGGAGGGGAGATGCATTGAAGAACTAGATTTCAGCCTTCACAAAAGAAAGCAAGTTAGCATTTCTAAGAAACAAAAGCAATAAAATGCACTTTTCAGTTCTGTTCTGTAGCATTTGCACTGCTTGTGTCTGAATTAGCCCTTGAAAAAGGATAACATTTTAACCAAAAGTAGGGGACTTTAAGACAGCAGTGAATGCCTGTTAAGTCAATGAAGTGACAGCAGCTTCAGGGAAAACGTGGCAGATCTGATGCAATTTTTTGGAGACAAACAATGCATTCTGGGATACTTAGAGGCAGAGTAAGCGGTCTGAATTATTTCAAAATGCCAGCCCCCATGTGGTCAGAATCAGAAATTGCATATAAAAATATCTAAAAAGCTCTAAATAGTCCCAGAGAGCTGTTAAAATGTAGGAAACACCAAACCATGATGAAATAAATATTTTTTTTTAGTCTGAGAGTGCGGTTGCCCTTTAAAGAGTTGGAGCTATATCAAAGACACTAATGATTTTCTGGAGTCACTTTATAGATGGGATGCTATTAATCACCCACCTAGTGTTATTTTTGCCACCTTAGATAGCAGATCTTTATTTATCTTGTAGCCCAGGCAGGTATGACCCTTGCCCTGAGTAGCATCCTGCCATCACCCAGAATGATACCACAGTACAAGGACAAAATGATTGACTTCAACAATTGGCTAAGCTTCTGGTGTCATTCTAAGGGGATCCAGTATCTGTCTGCCTGGGATGACATGATCGACAAGCCACGATATTTGCCAGAGATGGCCTGCACCTGTCACCCCTGGGATTCCGGATACTGGCTAAGGCTCTAGCCACCCCTATAGTGCCTTTTGTAGGCAAGGTTCAAATGACAAATTCACCACCCTAACAGGTACAGGCAAGAAGAATCTGAGGGTATTGCTACTCAATGCTAGAAGTCTAAACCTCAAAATGCACTCTCTCGAGGCACTCCTTAAAATGGAGAACATCAACATCTGTGCAGTGACAGAGACCTGGTTCAAGGCTCCAGAGAGTACCCCTGCATTACCAGGTAATTCTTACCACACCTTTCGGCCACCTAACCTGGACTGAAACACTAAAGGCGGAGGCGTGTCCATATTCATTAAGGATATCCACACCTCCAAGCTAGTTGCTCAGCATAATGCATCCGAGATTATCCAAGTGCAAATAACTCTGGGCAAGACCGCAATCCAAATTGTAGCTTGCTACAGATCCCCCACCATGCCCCAGGATTCCCACTCCTCATTTCTTAATACACTGGAAAATATTAGGGTACAACCTAACACCCTAATAATGGGCGATTTCAACTACCCTACCATTAACTGGGAAAACTACTCATGTACCAACTCTTGTTCTCAACGTTTTCTGGAATTCATAAATTCCAATGCCATGGATCAACTTATCCACACCCCCACCAGGGGCAGCAATATCCTAGACCTGGTTATTACCAACATGGGCAACCTGTGCTCCACACCAGAGGTCAATTCCTCGTTGGTCAGATCTGACCATAAGCTAATCACCCTAGACATCCACATTCCCTCCCCCAACCCCCATTAGGGAAACCACAGTAAAAAATTTCTCCAAAGCCAACTTCACGCTTCTTAAGACAGAAGTGGCAAACTTCACGACACCCATGCTGACGGACAATAGAGGTACGACTGCTGTATTCTACACAAATGCACTTTATAAGCACTTACATGAGTGCATGGATCGTGCAATCCCTAACAGAACCAAGATGCTATCCTCCAAAAAAAGGAAGCCAATCTGGTGGTCCCCTACCATAAACAAACTCTACAACAGAAGAAAGAAACTGTTGCAAAAAAGAGTAAAATCCCATGATTGGAGAAACTCCCTGGTCAGCTTCAGTAAGAGGCTGAGATCCCTCATAAAATCCTCCAAAGCTAGTTATGAAAACAAAATCGCCACTGACTCTAAAGACAACCACAAAGCATTCTATAGCTATGTCAAGAATCTCAATGGCAACACTCAGATCTGCTCTGAGTTACAGCACAATGGCACTAAATATACAGAACCAACGGATATTGCCAACATCCTGGCAGATAGGTTCAGTGCTAACTTTACCCCTCTGTCATCCCCTAAAGGGCCCATCTCTATACCAGAAGAATGCAAAGTTCCTGTAATCACGGCTGCACAGGTAAAAAACACACTATCCAAAGCCAAGAACACAGCATCCATGGGACCTGACCACATCTCAGGCTGTGTTCTAGATGAACTACAGAACGAACTGGCACCCCACCTAAGTACCATGTTCAGTCATAGCCTCACCTCAGGCTATGTGCCCACTGAATGGCGCACAGCGACAGTTATCCCACTCCACAAAGGCTGAGCCACCACAGACCCCGGAAGCTACCGCCCCATTAGCCTAACTAGCCTGGTCTGCAAGGCTATGGAGCGTATCATCATGGAACTTATAAACAATGACATTGATAATCTCCAAACTCAGGACCCCACCCAGTTTGGGTTTGTAAAAGGCAGATCATGTCGACTTCTTTGAAGCAGTCACCAAAGCCGTAGATGAGGGTAAGGTGGTTCACACAGCCTATCTAGATCTCGCCAAGGCTTTTGACACCATCCCCCACTCTGGAATTATAGATAAACTCACTAAACTAGGTATAAATCCCTATGTCACAAGATGGGTTGCCAACTGGCTCACTGACAGAACCCACACTGTGAAAGTAGCAGACTCCAAATCCAGCTTCAGACCAGTGACAAGTGGAGTACCACAGGGTTCAGTCCTGGTCCTGTTTGGTATCTACTTTTCTGGAGTACAGGCTAACACAGAAGGTCTTTGGCTAACGAAGTTCGCAGATCACTGGAAACTAGGAGTCATAATCGAAACTCCTAACGATGTGGACATCCTACAAAAGGGCCTCACGGAGACAGATGCCTGGTGTCAAAGCCATGGCCTCAAGCTCAGTGCCAAAAAGTGCATTGTCATCCCCTTTGGTAAAAACTCTGTACACATGAGCTACCACATAGGTGGTAGTCTACTTTATACCGAAAGTGTGATGAGTCCTTGTGACACAGGTGGACAGTAGTCTCTCCTTTGATAATCACATTGTCACAGTAGTCAGGAAATCCTTCTGTGTGGCACACCTAACCACAAAAGATTTCTCATCCAGGAAAAAAAAGGTCATTGTTCCCCTCAACTCGTCACTCAGACCCATTATAGACTACAACGCCCCTTTTGGTATGTACCTCAGAAGACATCTACAACAACTGGAAAGGCTGCAGAAATACCTCACAAAGAGGATTACCGGCCTCAAACAGATGCCCTACGTAGACCATCTCAAAAAAACTCCAGCTTTACTCCGTCGCATATCACCTACTCAGAGACGATCTCTGCCTAACATACAAAGCTATGTCAAACCCAGAGCTGTTGGACATGCTCCACTTAAAGAAATCCCAATCCCTCCGAGCTACCTTGTCACCACAATAAACAAAACATGCTGGAGGGATAGACTCCTGTCCCAGAGACATCCCATACTCTGGAACAAACTACCTATCTATATCAAACAAAGCTCCTCAGTAGCACTGTTCAAGAAAAATCTTGATGATTGGATGGGAGATAGGAAATTCACCCCGGGGATCACTTTTGTGGCTCTGCTCGACAGTGGCACAGGAAAATAATTTTCTTGAATGGCGAAAGCCCTAGGGGCCAATAGCCTAGTACCTACCTATGAACATTTCAATAAAAACAGAAAATTTTCTTATACTGTAATAGATCAGGACTCATGGTTTAACAGATTTCTTAAGTGTTTGTACTGGGATTTCTGCTAACTCATTTGTGGTTGGATGATGAGGAGAATACATGAAATGTTTACTACCATTTTGACATGAACTGCGCTACCATTATAAGAACAGTGCCTCAGAAGATAGCACAGTCCCCGTTGTTGTAAAGCAGATCAGAAGGCTTTGAGTTTTATCCCCAGACAACTGTCTTTCGGCTTTTCCCGGTTAGGGGTCGCCACAGCGGAACTCCGGTCCGCTAATGATTGGCAGTAGATTTTTCCGTGCCAGGCCTAACGCACAACCTTCATCGGAGAAAGGCCCATTCATGCATGTCGACACACAGAACACGCTCTAACTGAGAATCGAACGTGCAACGTCTAACTGTGAGGCGACAAGGCTACCGCATCACCACCACTGCAGATTGTGAGTGGACCTGCATTCTGTTCTACCACTGTAGTGCAGTATAAGATGCATGCTGTACTTCTGAGGTGCTTTTTCAGGTGAGATATTAAACCAAGGTCCCACATGCTTGAGTGTCTGGTAGCTCAGGTTTATATGTAAGATTCTACAACATTATTGGAAAGAGAAAGGGAATTTTCCTCATATCTCGCTCAAATTTCTCCCTCTGTATACATACCACCTGGCCTCTGTCTCCCCTGAAAATAAGCACATCTCATGGGGCATACCATGTCAGCAACAAATAAAGAGACTGATCTGTTTAAGTAAACATTTCTGGTATAATTTTATTTATTTATTTATTTATTTATTTTTATTTTATTAATTTGTTAACTACATAAGCCCATCAGACACAAGTGTCCCTTTTTAGGGGTGACCCAGGAGCACTGTAAGGTTAAGTGACTTATTCAAAGTCACAGAGTAGGCAGATGTAAGTGGAACAAATCAGAGCTAACTGCCATGCTGCATTGCCCCACATTGTAGTCTTCTCAAAAGGGGTTTTTCATACGTTCAGATTCTGACCAGTTGGATTGTGCATCAGCAGCAGTTAGTAACAAAGAGTCCATGAGCAGTCCTGTCAGGTCAAGACAAATACGCTGCCATGGCATCGACAGCCATTCCCCAGGCTTACTGCTTATGTTAGCACATCTTGGACCATTTGGCATCTAATATAGGTTCTGGCACAATGTTTATTTGCTTGTCTGTATTTCACAAACATATGAAGCTAAGTGCAGGGACTGTCATTTTTCTCGTCTCCACATACCCATTGTGGATATTTTTATGTAGCCTGGAAGAAACAATCCCTCAGGTCCCACGTAGTACAGTTCTCTAATGCACGCATAATTTCTCTTTTCCTAGTTTGATGTCCAAAGTATAATACCTTGTTTGCTTTACATTTAACCACATTAGTTAGCTGGTCAGAGAACCCATTTCAGCCACAATCCAGGCATAAAGGCAGAGTACATGTGATACAGAAGCAAATCACAATGTGGGTAAGTGATCTAGATTGCATCACGTAAGACAGTTGTGTAAAGTAATAAATATCAGTTATTAAAACATGAAACTGCAAAATACAGAGAATAGAATTTATTTTGAAATTAGGTACAGTAAATATCTTTAAATTTAGCATTTTACAACTGTCTCATACTTTGTTTGTGCCTTTTGGCTTTTCCCGGTTAGGGGTCGCCACAGCGGAACTCCGGTCCACTTATGATTGGTAGTGGATTTTTACGTACCAGGTTTCCAGCCCTGACGCACAACCTTCAACGAAGGCATGCTTGTTGTGCACAAAAGCATTTAAACTTGAAGGACGCTTTGAACTTTGTATCAGCAGAAACAGTGACGTTACATTTTTCTGTAGAAATAGCAGAATATTGCAGAATGTTGTAGAATCCAGACTGCCTAAGTACTGGAAAAAAAACATATTTGTACAGTTTGGCATTTTTGATCAGTTACATTTCTTTTTCATGGTACTTGTTAAAATGTTAGTTTGCATTTTTGATTGTTACACAGTTAAAATCTATTTTAAATTTGTATATAAATATTAAGCTAGAATCGAATCACAGTAATGACCAGAACTCATTTTTAACAATTACAGTAATGCTCTGGAGTAGTCTTTCTGAACTAATGTGTATTATCCAAATACTCCATAATTTTCCCTTTAGCACTTTGTAGTTTCTCCTGTTCTTGTTCTGTGAGGTTCCCTTTCTTATGCAACACTTTATCCTTTGTCAGCTTTGGTAGCCATATGTCTATTTTCATTTTATCCCACTCACTAGCTATTTCTTCTGAATAAATTTTTATCTTCTCTATTAACTCTCATATAATTTCCACTACCCATTTCAGAAATGTTAAAAACTTTTGTAGAAAGCAGAGAAATGTGGAAACCAACAAAGAGCACAAATGGAAATATCTATTAAAGATTTAATTAGGTCAAGATTAGAGGAGTAGGAGGTTCGACAACTAATAGTTAAGGTAGGAGGACATGAGATAAAACCAGAAGTGCATAATCAGTCGGCAGGGAATTCTCTAAGAACTGATTATGTTCCTGTCGAACATTAGTAGGGAAGAAAGTGATAAAGATCTGGAAGATTTTAACAGTATTTTAAAAGGAGGGGAAGCACCAGCATCTTGGAGGAAAGCTGTGGTGGCTGTATTACCCAAAGAAGGTAAAGATCCATTAGACCCAGCTTTATATTTTCAATTTTAAACCATGATTTTAAAGTGTTTATGCCTATACTAACTAAAAGAATGACAAAGGTGTTGCCAGATTTGACAAATATAGGTCAGTGTAGTTTTGTGCAGGGGAGGCAAACATTGGACAATATTAACAGAACAATGATAATCCAGCGGGAAACAGGATGCAAGAAAATACTGATGTCCTATTCTTACGTTGCACTATTCATAACAGTAGGGAGTCGCTGCTTGCAGCGCCGCCATCCGTCCGGTATACCAAAGTCTTTGTTTCAGGAGGCCAGGCGACCGCTTTTGACTATTACGGATAAGTATCAGAAAAATCCTGGTGAGGGTACGTGCAGACGTCACTTTTATACCTAACGTCGGTTTATGGCTCTGGTAAGAGACATCACACGTACCCTCCTGAAACAAAGACTTTGGTATACTGGCCGGATGGTAGCGCTGCAAGCAGCAACTCCCTGTTGTTATGAATACTGCAACATAGAAAAGAAGGACATTTAAGGTTATGGTAAGTTCTTACACAACTGTTCTTTTTTTTGGGGCAGGGTTATTGATGCAGAGAAAGCATTTGACAGAGTAAGCTGGGGGTTTTATGTGTAGGGCAGTGGAAGCATTTGCATTCTCTCATGCAATAATAAGGTTAATTAGGAGGCAGTATGGAGTATCAGAGGCAAGAATTAAAGTGGGGGGGGGGGTCTCTCCAATAAGTTGTGTTTGAACAGAAGAACTAGGTAAGGGTGTCTTCTTTCCCATTTGTTATTTGCTTTACATTTAAAGCCATTAGCAAAGAAAATAAGGACCTCAAAAATTCAAGGATATAATTGGTATGGTAATTAAGAAACTATGGCTTTATTTGTAGATAGTGATAATTTGTACTTTATAAATCCAGAATAGGACATTTTAGTGTTGTGAAACATTGAGACATTTTTAGGATATAAAATTAATGAAAATAAAACAGAGTCTGTACATACCCACACATGAATTGGTTCAGCAATACCCATATTTAAGGGGATACAATAAAAAGTATTTAGGAGTATGGATTAAATACGTATGTTACTGCAGCTAAGGATATGTTGGAGGAGACTCTTCAAAAGATAATACAAAAAAAATGAGAACTTGAGGATCTTGTTTATGGAATAGCTAGTAAGATCCAAGTAGTGAAAATGGTTTTAGTCCCTTTAGCTTTAAATACACATCAGGCATATTTTTAACAACCAGAGGAGACGTTGTGGACATTAATTAATAGAGTTGAAGGAATTTATCTGGAAGGGGAATAGGGCAATAGTTAAGTGGAATAAACTGATCCTTCTGATAGAACAGTGTTGTTTAAGATTACCTGTTTGAAGGGATATTTTAGAGCTACGCAGTTAAGCTTCATATGCATAACACAATCAGAAGGTTATAATTCAAAGTAGAAAGGGGTGATGATAAAGCGGGGTGGGATGGGGTCAAGAAATAATGAGAGTGGAATTTTGAATACAGAACCTTGAAGAGAGTAATAACAACCATACAGAATATTATATTCATAAAGCTTTATAAAGTACTGAAGAATTTATCCAAATTTTGAATAGAGAAAGGAAGTCCTGCCAGTGGGGGATGACTGCAAGCAGGGGTACAGAAAATAGGCAAGAGAAGGTTGGAATTTACTGGAGAAAACTGACAAAGGAATCAAGGTATTGGGAACAAATGTCTAGAGAGGGAATGGTGATAGAGTGTGGATAAGGTCAAGAAGTTTGGACTGCAGGTCAGAGACTGCCTTCCCTACCATGGATTGATATCAAACTAAATACAAAGAGAAATGGACAGGAGAGTCCTAAATGAAAGACCTACTCTGGCAAAGATTTTAGTTAATCTAGAACAGAAGCTGCTGCAGAAAGAGAGGATAATTAGTATAACCATAAAACAGTGCATGATAAGTATACAAATCAGTCAGAGGAGGTTAGAAAAGATTATGATGATAACCTGGAAAAGCTTATACAAGGAAGCAATGGGAGGACGGATGTAAGGCGCTCAAGTGTGCAACCAAAGTCTGGAAGGTTTAGGATTTTTGCCTGGGAGTGTTTGCATAGGTTTGTTTATACCCCAAGCAGACTTCAAAAATTTTTCCTCAGGTAGATAACAAATGATGTCCTTCTTTTCATATGTTGCAGTATTCTGTACAAATGGGGTTTTTCCTTTTGCTACCCAAATGTCTGGCCGGTGTACAAAAGATTTCATTCACTGTATGGTGCGTGGGACATCTTACATGGCCAGCAGATTATGGGCCATAAAAGTTACATCTGCATGCACCAGACCTCAGAACTTCTCAGCCGTCAGTCGAACGTCAGGTTTTCCTGCCTTCCTGGACGTCTGATTCTTGATAACTCAGATAAGTACCCCACTGGGAAACCTTCTTTTCAGTAATTGTTTTCTAATGCTTGTTCATGTCATCCAGAAAGGGCAAGTGTAAGTGCGGCAGTCAAATACCACAGAAAGAAGCCTATAATCTTTGCCTGTTTTGTTTACGTAAATTGCACGACTACAAAGCCTGCCCTATCTACCAGGCCTTTGTGCCCAAAAACCTTACGTAGCCGACTCCATGCACGCAACTTATACTTAGATAACCAACGTCTTAACAGATAACGCTAAGTATGGAGGAATCTTTTGACTTGCCTGCTGAACTACCAAAAAAGAAGGCCAAGACCACAAGGCCTGCTACTGTCACTGCGCCTCTGCCGTCCAATCCTCAACCTGTGGCCGACATCGGCCTGGTTGAATGTTCTGGCTCTGTCACACCAGATATAGTGGGTACCTCTTCAGAAGCCACAGAATCCTGCATAGAAAGCACATCATTGGAGGCTTTGTGGACAACGGTCTCCCAACACCGAGGGGGAACCAGTGCTCTCGGCAGGCCAGTTGGATCCCTCCATTCATTTGCAGTCATCTGACCCTAGGCCTTCCTCTGCTCAGATGCCCGCTAGGTCTTCTCTCAAAAAGATGGAGAAGAGGAAGCATGTATCCCCATTTAAAGAACGTCAACCGGATTGGCAGGCATTCTCTCAAAACCTATTTAATGCTTTCATAGCCCTGCGGCCTACTGCACCTGGGACTTCCACATTTCCTCCTCCAGTTCTGAGCCCTATGTCTCAGGACTCAGAACCTTCACAGGTGGAAGAGGAAGTGTACTCTGATTCTTCTGAAGAAGAATTTCTGTCCTACACCTCTCAACTCCTTTCCCCCCTTGGATATGGTTCCCCCAGAGGAAGAATATGGTGATGCAAATTCCCCAGCAGGAGATCTAACCTTTGGGGAAACTATAGCAAAAGTAAGGGAACATTTTAAGTGGGACTCATCTGTGATGACTGAGGTACAAAAAAGGTAGTATGACCTCATCCAGATGGACTCCCCAGCTCCTACTGCTGTTCCTCCCATTCTTCCAGCTTTTCTGGATGCTTTTTCTGCAGCATCCTTGAACCCAGACACTCAACCCCCAGCTCCATGCAGACCTGATAGATTTTATAAAGTCCCTGAGATGGCTAAGTTTCTAATAAAATGCCTAGCTGCAGACCCAGCCACCATTTCTGTCTCCACCTACAAGGCTTCAAAACTACTGCCCTCTACTACCTCCTCCCTGCTGACAAGGACAGCAAAGCCATGGAGAGTTCGGGGTGAAGATGTACACATCTGCAACTCTGGCTTTCAGAACTATCAGTTACCAGACACACTTGTCTAAATATGCTTTAGCCCTTTTGGAGAAAATTTCCAAACAACTGTCTGACTCCTCAGGCTCAGCAGCCAAAGCTCAACTGTGCTCCCTTGTTTCCCTGACTTCTCAAGTTACCAGGCACTCTGTCAAGTGCAGCTATGATTCTTCCAATGCCTCAGCCAGGTCAACAGCATCAGCTTCTGCCCTAAGAAGGTATTCCTGGTTACACCTTCAGCCACTGCCAGATGATTTTAGAGCTAAGCTGGTAGATGCTTCTTTGCACAACTCAACCCTATTTGGAGAAAAGGTTACAACCTTGTTCAAAAGGAATTATCCTTCACAAACTCAGTTCATCAGAAAGCACTCAGGGCCTGCTCCATCTTCTAGACCTAGGAAAACCACCAGGAAGCAATCCACACTTGCTATGGCCACACCATCTGCCAGCCAGAAGATGCCCTTTCAAGACAAGACAGGTAGTGTGCGACTACCTGCCAACCTTGAACCACCCCAGCCCCTCCCTCTACCCCTCTGTCTTTACAACTCTCTCGCTGTCTGCAAGAGTGGAGACTCAACACTTTAGACAAGTGGGTTCTTTCAGTTGTAGAACACGGGTACTTCATGACCTGGATCATTCCACCAAAGAGAAAGGGAATTCCCCATCCCCCCAAAAAAGCAACTTCCCCTCTTAAAACCAGTCCTAAACAACCCTATGGCTCAAGGTACCATCCAGCCGGTCCCACAGTCTGCTATGGGAAAAGGGCTTTTACTCCAGGATTTTTCTAGTTCCAAGAAAAGACAGACCTTGGAGGCCAATTATAGACCTCTCACATCTAAACCTCTTCCTTCATGTACCCACTTTCAGTATGCTTACATTGCCAACTCTCTTCCCGCTTCTCCTCCCTCAAGAGTTCATGGCCAACTTGGACATCAAGGATGCCCCATCTTAACCAAATGTCTAGCACCAGTGATTGCCTTTTGCAGGACACAAGGGATCTATATATTCCCGTACTTGAACAACCTGCTCATTCAGGCAGACTGCAGACAGTCCCTCCCGCTACATTTATACAAAACCATTGCACTCCTACAGTCCCTTGGGTTTCAGATCCATTTCCCAAAATCCCAACTAGACCCCTACACAAGACATAGTCTTCCTGGGGTGCAGGATTTCAACAGATATCATGAAAGCCTACCTTCCTCCTCAAAAGGTGGAAACCTTGGCACATTACCTACTTTTGGTTCTTCATACCAGAGAAATGACTGCAAGGCAGTACCTCAGGTGGCTGAATCAGGTGAAGCTCAACCCAAGTCTTTCACTCCAACCCCCCTCAACCAAAACAGATTATGTACACAGATGCCTCATCCTTGGTTGGGGAGTGACTCTGGGGCACCTAAAAGTGCAGGGACTGTGGCCAGTACCACACAGGAAAGAGCACATCAGTTTGAGAGAAATGAGGGCAATACTACTGGCCCTGTGAACCTTTCAACCCAGACTTCAACAGGGACCCCTGAAGCTTTTTACAGACAAAACCATAGTGCTGGGGGGAACTATATCGTACTTACTTTGAAAGCTAGCTCTCCTGGTGTGGGAACTGGCCACCAGTTAGGGAGTTTACTCTACAGGTGGTATACATACCTTCCCAACAGAAATCTCAGGCAGAGTCCCTCAGCAAGTCCATGACTATGGCCTACGAATGGATGCTACACAAGGATGTTTTCCTGGACCTGGTCCACCAATGGGGTACGCCTCAAATAGACGTGTTTGCCTCCACCATCAACAGCCAACCTCCCTCCTCCTGCACCACACTGCCAGAACTACTAGCGATGGCAACAGATGCCTTTTCAGTTTCCTGGAAGGGGATGTTTCTGTATGCATTTCCCCCCTTCCCTTTTGTTCAGAAGGTCCTGCTGAAGGTCCAGCAGGACAGACCAAAAATCTTACTGGTGGCTCCCTATTGGCCAAGACATTATTGGTTCCCCCTCCTGCAATTATCCAAGGGCAGTCACCACAAGTTACCCTCAGAGTGGACCTTCTCACACACGACAAGGGAACCCAAATCCTCCCACAGTGGTAATCTCTTCACCTCACTCTGTGGGTGATAGGAGTCTGATCCCTTTCAGACACCTTTACAACAAGGACATGCTCACTGTCCTGCAGGAGGCCAGGAAACCCAATAGCAGGAGGTCTTGCATATCCAAGTGGAAAAGATTATCCATATGGTGCCTTAAAAGGCAGTTGGACACATTGCAAAGCGAGATTCCTCTAGTAGTGTCTTACCTGTGTGAACTTTTGCAGACAGGGTTAGCACGCTCATCTATTAAAGCCCATTTGTCTGCCATTTCTGCATACCTCCATTTGGACCCCCCCCTTAGCTTCCAGATTGCCTGCAAAACTGTTCCTTAAGGGGGTACTTCATGTCAGGCTACCAAGAAAGCCCAGCCCTCCTCCATGGGACCTGAACTATGTTTTAGAGAAGCTCATACTTCCCCCATTCAAGCCAGCATACAAAACTTCCCTAAAAACATGGAAGACTGTCCTACTAGTGGCCTTGACCACAGCTAGAAGAGTTTCTGAGTTGCAAGCCTTCATGGCTATTCCACCCTTTCTCATATTCCACAGAGATAGGGTAACCCTTAGAATCAACCCGTCCTTCATGCCCAAGGTGGTCA
This sequence comes from Protopterus annectens, assembly GCF_019279795.1. NCBI lineage: Eukaryota > Metazoa > Chordata > Ceratodontiformes > Protopteridae > Protopterus > Protopterus annectens. Next base: position 1,628,857,173 of record NC_056732.1, read on the forward strand.
ATGACCTTTCTTTATACCAAACCATCCATCTATCCACTTTCTTTCCCAACCCACAGGGAGACCGTATGAGAGTACTGCATTCACTGGATGTGCACAGACAGCTCAGATTCTATCTGCACAAAACCAGGCCCATCAGACAGGCTGACGAACTGTTTCTCTTTCCATCCCAGAGCCCTAGGAAAAGCAGTAACTAAGCAAACCATTTCAGCCTGGATTTCCAGAGATATTACATTTTGCTACACACACCACGGGAACCCCTTGCAAGGCAGTGTTAAAGCACATTCCACCAAGGCAATGGCTCCTCATTTTTCAAAGGCTTAGAAACTGCCACTATCCTTGAAGCAGCCACTTGGTCTTCTGTGCACACCTTTACAAAACATTACAAGATAGACCAGATTTCCAGGTCCAGGCTGGATTTGCCAAGGCTATCTTTCGTGGATTCCTGGAGAATTCTACTAGACCATCTCTCCCTTCCTCACAGTGAGGCTTTGGCACTCACCCATTTGTACAGAGTACTACAACATGTGAATAGAAGGACATAGAAAATTTGTGTAAAATCTTACCATAACCATAGGTGTCCTTCTCTTCCATGTTGCAGTATTCCTTCCCTCCCACCTACCCGTCCTATTCCCTGGTAGTTCCCCTTTTGCATGGCATCGGGCTTGCATTACCTTCTCTGGGACTGGTTCTGACTGGGGGGGGGGGGGCTCAGTTCTGAGGTTTGGTGCGTGCAGACATCACTTTTATGGCCCATGCTCTGCTGGCCATACCATGCACCATACCGTGACTGAAATATTTTATATACTGGCTGGGTGTTAGGGTAGCAAGAGGAGAAAACCAATTTGTACAGAATACTGCAACATGGTAGAGAAAGACATCTATGGTTTTAGTAAGATTTTACACAACTTTTCTTTGTGTGATGGGGAAGAAAGAGGTAATTGGGAAGATATTTTTTGGATGTGTAATGAGCTGGCAGATTTCAAAAATACTCTGCCAGAAATATTGGGGAACGAAATGGCTGTAAATAAATGAGATTATTCTTTTGAGCTGGGACATTGGCTGTGGATTGCCTAGACATAGTAAAGCCTTATTCAGTTTAATTCTACTGGCTGCCAAGAAAACAAGTACTAGAAAATAGAAATTAAGGTCTGAGAGAACTATATTTGAAATATTAAATATTGTAAAAGAGATAAAAGAAGTGGAAATGGGATTTTTAGAAAAGGGAGGGAACAAATTACATAGAAATAAATGGAATTTATGGGAACAATACTTGGCAAAATAATGTTTAGAAGGAAGAGTGAGGTTTAACGGAAGGCAGGACTTAATTTATATAATGTTGAACTAAATAAGATTTATTGTAAAGAAAGAAAATATGTAATGTATAATGTATGTAAATGAAAAAATGTTAATATGGTTTGTTTTTTTCTGTTAATCATGTGAACTTAATGATATGCCGGTGTCCTGAGAATCTGTAAATTAATATCTAGGTTTTTTATATCTAATTAGATAGAGTTCAGCATGGCTAATAAACAGAACAGGAGCAGTTAAGATTAAAATCACACCAGTCAAGAGAGGAACCTAACATCAGTATGTCCTGTTTGTTTAACCTATGCACATTCTCCCCAAAAAGATTTGACGTTCAGTGTTCTGATGATACCAAGCTACCAAGATTCATTACATCTTTTGACAGCATCTTAAAACTGCAGTTGTGTTTATAGTCAACAGCAGGACGGGTGAATGAAAGCAACTGGTCTCTTAAGTTTCAGTGAAGTAGAGAGAGTCATATATGGGGCCTGCAGGATAAGAACGAGTTATTTTCCAAATAATTCTTCCTTAGGGAAAAAAGTTATTACAAATTAGAATTTGGCTGTTGAAGCTAACATTCATATGATTAACTTAGAATTAATGAGACAGTAAATTTTTGGTATCTATACAAAGATATGTTGTGTGAAGATAAAGGCTGGTATTCGTAACTCTAAATGTACAGTTAGTTTAGCATTCCTGTGTGAATTGACAGCACAAGCAGTGGGATATAGTAGGGATGTTCTTGAATACAAAGTGTACACTTAGCGGTAACTTTTATGAATCCCAGGAAAGAGATTAATTTGCTTCAGTTTGTCTCCTTGTTAGAAACTTGACTATGGTAACATTAGGAGCACTGAACAAAACTGAAAACATTTCTAGGCTAAAATTATTCACTGTACTTTTACAGAATGAATTAGAAGTCTTGGTAGGCACACTTCAGTGAGTGTGGTGGTCACCCGTCTGTGTATTCTGTCTTAGGGTTCATAGGTAGTTGGTTACTATGCCTGCAGTCCAGGAGATCATTAAGGAGCTTGTCCCAAATTCCCATTTGCCCCAAAGTACTGTCTGGTTAAATGCTTTGCTGAAGGCCAAACGGTAGGCAAATCCTTTGTACATAACTGTGTGACACACATTACCACTGTCACAGAAAGCAACTGATTAGCAAGTCAGAGCCTTAGTCCTTTCTGTAAATTGCCAGACAGATACCTACATCTTGTTGGTCTAGGGGTATTATTCTCACATTGGGTATAAGAGGTTCCAGGTTCAAATCCTGGAGAACCCCAGTATCTGGGTGGGTTTGGCATACTAGTTAAGGTCTTCAGCTTATATACACAAAGTAAAGGTTTTGATTCTGACCTCAAGTTATTGTCTAGGCTTAAAATGCCTCTCCAAGGCAGTTAGCCTAGTACTCACCTATGAACCTATTATGTGGTGCCATCATCTTCTTGTACAAGTCTGCAAGGATAAATAGTTTATTTTTTATTTATGCACATCTGACTAAATCTTCATCTAAGAGTGATTTTGACAGGTTGTCCTGCAAGACTTCGGCTAAAACTGAAATCTAAAGCTATAATCTAGTTTTCCGAATTTATGGTAACTAAACAGGAACAGTTTTTGTAGTGAAATACAATTTACTGAAAACATAGCCTAATGTTTGATTAGATGGCAGATTGGAAATCCCACTTTGTTTAATAGGATTAGAATGTTTTGGTTATATTGCACATTTGCTGATATGTCTTTGTGTGATTCTCTTTGAAGTATGGCATTTGTCTTAGAGAATTGTTCAGTGATTGCAGCGCAACAGACATACGGTGACTTGAAGATGCTTAGTAAAGTAAACATGGCAGTCCATTAGCATTACAGTGCTTCCCTTTCTTTTTGCATTCAGTGCCGTAGGAGTACCTTCTAATAGTGTTCAGTGGTACAAGGGTGTAGCTACCATCTACACTAAAGGCTGGAAAGACATGGATGTGGAGCATTCTCCTCAGGCCTCCATTGAAAATGGACTCTGTCTCAGTCAGGCTTTCCTGGTCACCAAATGTTAAATAAATAAATACTAGTGGAAATCTGTATCTTGCAAACGCTGGTGAAGTGCTTTCATTTCCTTCACAAGGCTAAGGAGCTGTTTATCATTTTTGACTTGGTTATCTTCAGCCCTTGGTGGTCTTAATACTTCATCTGATGTGTTCCTGATTGCCATGAATGTCCATTCACAGCTGTCCATCCATTTACAGATAGACCCATTTTGAAGTAACACATTCACTGGATGCAGAATTCTTAGGTGGTTTGGTAGAAATCTATAGTATTAGTTTAGTAGTCTGCAGTGTAACCTAATTTATGAAAAGACGTTCATCATATTTCTCACTGTGGCACTAGCTTTATGTCTTGCCACAGATATAATGTATGTAACAGCCAGCCAGCTTCCAAAGTTTCAGTGCACCATCCGTACACCCAAACTGTCAGGGAGCTCAAGCTGAGCTGACTGAAAGACACGTTTTGGTGCCAAGCTGTTCAGAGCTTGCTGCTGAAGAGTATGCTCCTCTGATGCTTTAGGGGATCGATGATCAGCTTGTGCTGTTCCTTTGCTGGGCAAATAATTCCCTTTTGCTTATTATTTATACTTTCCCCTTCAGCAAAGTTATTTTAAAGCTAGGAGTTTGTGCTTAAACAGAATGTCACAAGACTATTCTACTTTTAAACAGAAGTGCTCTTTATTACTGTCAGTTTAACAGTTGTTTAAAGTAACTAAAAATTGCTTTTTTTCTATGGAGAAATTGTTTATTTTACTTTATGGTGCTGGCATAGTGTTTTAAAGTGTTTTTACTATGTTTGTCTGGGGAAAAGTGACTTTTAAAGGCTTTTTGTTTTTACAGGCATTTGCTGATTATTTTCCCTGAGAAGAGGCAGCATTTTTGGCTTGACCATGGAACAAACTGTCGGTCCCAGAGTTGGTCCTTCTTCCATTCACAAAATGAAAAACAACCTTTGCCAACACAGCAGGCTAGCAATTTGTACCCCAGACCAGTCGTCTTTTACCCCAAATCCCTTAGATGTAGCAACTGTAGCCAATATGGATATTGGGTTAACCATGTCCTCTGCAGCTTTTGGGGTCCATTCAGTTGGCAAGGGAGAGCCACTCTTCTCAGACCTGAAAGAGGGAACATAGAATTCTTCCCTGTCATGTCAGAACATTGTGTCCATCCCTAGGGAAGCTCCTGCTGCCACTAATAACACTGTTGGCCCCATCTTTCCTGTCAAAAAGAAACAGAAACACTATCAACCCCATTTTCCTGTCAAAAAGAAGCAGAAAACTACCCCTCTTCCAATTTCCTAAGACAGGAGTAGTTTACTGGGTCTGGCTCAGGGTTTAATTCCGGCTGTTGACCCTTATTGTAAGGAAGTTTCTAGCGAAAGAAAGAGGGATACTTCCTTTCCCGAAGAGATTCAGGATTCTGAATCTGGACAGAAGGGTGAAGGGACAAATGGTTTTCTCTTCAGGTTTCTGATTCAGACTCTGAGGAAAGCTCAGTTTCTGATTCTTCCTGTGAGGGTTTCTCTTTCCATGAAACCATTTCTAGAATGTAGTAGTGTTTTCAGTGAAAAAACAATGGGATTTCTCAGTCCCTCAGAAAATGGTATCAGTTGTTACAGAAGGAATTTCTAGAACCTGCACCCATTCCTCCAGTTTTGTTTACCTTGGAGGGTGTTTGTATTACGGCCTGCAGTTTTTCTGATAGTCAGACAGCTGCTGTTAAAAAGGCAGATAGGATGCATAAAGCCTCTCAGTTTTTTAATTTTTTCTGCACTCTTCCCCAACTTGATTTAGCAGTTGCAGCTTTAATTAATCCTTCTACTGCCAAACACTTATTTAATTCCAGTCCTACTGTTTTTCATAAGGATGGGAAGATTATTGATAAGTATAAGGAAAAAAGTGTATGCTTCTGCAACTTTGATTTTCAGAATTTTGAATTGTCAGGTTGACATGTTAAGGGTTGACATGACTAATTGGGAAAATATGAGGAATGTTTTGTCTACAGTTTCTTCCTGTGAGGAAAAATCTGCTTTAAATAATTTAATATCTTCCATTGCTCAAGTCACTACTCATTGTATTCAGTGTGTGTATGACTGTTGTTTCTTCTTCAAGGGTTATGGCCACTGTTACTGTTTTAAGGAGGTTTGCATGGCTGTGTTTTCAGAACCTCCCAAATGCTAAAATGAGATTTTAAATTCTTCTTTGGATAGAGATTTGTTTTTTGGCCCCTTTTCTGCAAAAGTGATCAAAAAGAGTGTTGAATCTGTAAGATTTTTTAGACCTCCTTTTACAAAATTCAGAGGTATTCTGTAAGTCCTCATCCAGTTTTGGTAAAAAACAAAATGACGAATTCTGGAAACTCCCAAAACTAAGAACAGTTAGATAAGTCAGAATAACTATTTAAGAGACTTTGTTCTCCCTTCCCACCCTGGCACCCCATTTTGTTTTTCAGAAAGTGTAAATCTCCACTTTTCTCTTCAGCAAACAGTTTTAGACAAACGGGTTCTGAATGTCATTCATCAAGGTTACAGATGGCAATGGGAGGGACTTTATCCTTTCAGGGTGGCGAAATTCCTCATCCTCCAAACCAGCCACTTTTCTTTCCTCCTGTCTTTCATGACATGCTGTCTTCTGGAGTGACAGAACCAGTTCCCACTTCACAGGTGAGAAAGGGTTTTTATTACTCGAGAATGTTTTTAATGCGAAAGAAAGAAAATATTTGGAGACCAGTTGTGGATCTTACTTTCCTAAACCTGTTTGTGATAATGCCAAATTCAAAATGATCTCACTTTACAACCTGTTACCTCTTATTCCTCATTAAAGTTTCCTGGTAACATTAGATTTAAAAGATATTTATCATCACATCCCTAGGCAGTCATGTTTCAGGAGTTTCTTAAGGTTTTGTGTGTCTGTATCATATTATCATTTCTCTGCCTTACCCTTTGGACTATCCACTGCACCAAGAGTGTTCAAAAAGTGTCTAGCTCTAGTTTCTCAGGTTTTACCTTTTACTAGGGGGGCCACAGGGATCAGCGAGACCCTCTTCTGTTTTGTATATACTTCTCAGAAGTTCAGGTCAAAACTAAGGGGTTGAGGCTGACCAGGTTTTCAGACGACTGCAAACTGGGTGCACTTATTGAATTCCCATATGATGTCAGAATACTCCAGGAGGGCCTTACATAGACCAACAACTTGTGTCTTAGTCAAGGTCTTAAACTGAATGCAAAGACATGCATCTTCCTTCCCTTTAGCACAAACAGTGTCCCTTCACATTATCAAATCAACAACAATACTTTTAAGTATCCACAAAGTGGTAAGGGACTTGGGTTCACAAGTTGACTGTGACCTTAACTTCGGCCACCATGTCTTCTGTAGTAAGGAAGCTTTCTGTGTAGCACACTTGATTTGTAAAGGCATCACCTCGATAACAAAAGAGGTTATAACCCCTCTATACTCGGCACTAATCCGGCCCACAGTTGAGTATAACACCCCATTTGGCATGTATGTACAAACCACCTACAGCAGTTGGAGAGACCTTAGAGGTTTCCAACAAAAAGATCACGGGATTCCAGCACATGTCATACACAGACCGACTAAAGTCCCTGTCACTTTACTCTGTATCATATAGACCTCTTACGGGAGACTTATGCCTGGCTTACAGAGCAATCTCAGACCCAAACCTAATTAACTTGCTGCATATCTGTAAATCAAATAGGACTAGGACTGACCATTTCAGGGACCTAAATATTACCTACGACTTAAATAGGACTTGTTGGAGGGAACAGATTTATCTCCCAGCAATTGACGTGTCTTTGGAATAGGCTACCTGTTCATGTGAAACAGAGCACCTGTATGACACTGTTCAGAAGGAACCTGGATGAGTGGATGGGACATTAAATTCTTACCAGGAGTAGTGCCCACTATCCTCCTGGACATGGGCAGTCATTATTAAATGCAGCCTTGGGTCTTCTGTCTTTCGGCTTTTTCCGGTTAGGGGTCGCCACAGCGGAAATCCGGTCTGCTAATGATTGGCAGTAGAGTTGTACGTGCTGGCTTGCCGGGCCTAAAGCACAACCTTCAGCGAAGGAACACCCATTCACGCATGTCGACACACAGAAGATGCTCTGAGAATCGAACATGCAACGTCTAACTGTGAGGCGACAATGCTTCCGCAGCACCATCACCGCAGTATATTAACTAAAATTTCTATGGCATTACATTGGGATGAAACGGCTATGCTTGAAATGACCTCCAGGGCGATAACCTAGTAATCTCCTATGATCCTATGATTTAGTTCATAGCAGGCTACATACTATGCACATTTTTTTTTTTAATTCTGATGACTTGCTTATCTTTCCGGAGTATTTTTCAGTGTCAGGAATCTCTCTTTCTTGGGTGATAGATTTCTTACACAAGCTTTGATTCCAAGAGAACATTCAAAAGTCTTTCTTGAGTCGTCCTCACAGGGTTGTGTTTCTGGCTTGTCAACTCTACACCACAGTTCAAAGAGCTTTCTTTCACAGGAAAAAAGTAGATTTATTTATTTATTTAACATTTGTTAACTGAGAAAGCTCGACTTGGAATGAAGCCAATTTTCACTGGAGGCCCGGGAAGAAATGCTCTAGATGCATATCTTTGTAACATGGGTGGAAACCGAAGCACCTGGTGGAAACCCACATGAACGCAGGGAGGACATGCAAACTCCACACAAAAGACACTCCAGCCGAAAATCGAACAGGAGAACCTGTTGCTGTGAGGTGACAGTGCTACTGCTGCACCACTGCGCCCTCTATATCTAGGGTTTTCCACTCAGAGTTTGGTTACTTTGAGGGAATACCTCAGGATTTTGCATCTCATGGCTTCTGTGATTCTCATGATACCCCTGGCAAGACTCCACATGAGAATGATAAAGTGACATCTTAAGTCTCTTTGGTTTAAGCAACAACAGGGTTTGTCTTTTCAAATACCAATGCTAGGGCTTACTAGAAGAGAAGTCACTTGATGGAGACAACTGATGTTCCTAAATCCAGGTCTCCGGTTGTCCTTCCCTGTTCCAGAGCAGTCAGTCACAACAGACACCTCAGACTTTGCTTAGGGAGTAGTTTCAGGAGGGATAAAAGTTCAAGTTTTGTGGGACACCAAGGACAGATGCAAGCACATAAATATAGGGATGGCCTGCCCTGATCAAGGCACTCAATGCTCTGAATCATCTTTGGTCCCCAGGACCTCTTCAAGTTGTTGCTACAATACCACAGTAATGTGTTGCATCAACAAGCAAGGGGAACCATGTTATACCCCCTTTGTGGGCTAGTCATGTTAGCTTGGGCTTTAGCTTCACAGCGCAATCTACAGACATCCTTCATTCTGTCAGAGCAAAATTATGTGGCAGACAAGCAAAGCAGGACAAGCACATACCCTCATGAATGGAAACTAGATCGGGGGTCTTCCAAGATATGATCCATCTGTGAGGAGCTCCTTAAGAAGACTTTGTTGCCTGTCCTCTGAAATGTCAGCTGGCAGGATTCTTCTCCAGGACGCCATGTAAGAAGACCTGGAAGACAGATGCCTTTTCTGTTCCTTGGACAGGAATGTTCATGTATGCTTTTCCACCCTTTCCACTAATGTCCAGGGTACTTCTGAAGATTCAGAAAGAATTTGCCAAGACTGTCTGGTCAAGGTAACTGTGTTTCTCCTTTCTTTCAGAAATGACCAGGGGCAGTTACCACAAGTTTTCTCACTGACTAGATCTACTCACACAAGAACAGGAATGTTTTGATACAACCTGGCATTAATCATCTACAATCCACTGTCTGGATGGAAGGACATAATTCATTTTAGGCATCTCCTTGCTGAGGATGTACAGCAGATACTAATGGAGGCCAGAAAGCCTTCTACTAGAAAATCATATATTAGCAAATGGAAGAGTTTTTTTAGTTGGTGCTAACAACATAAACAGCACCCATTCAAGGCTTGTTGTTCTCTAGTTTTCCAATATTTGTGTGAGTTACTATCCTGTGGCTTTTTACTCCTCCATCCACCCTCTCCTCCAGTTGAGAGGGTGGCCTAATGGTTATGGTGTTTGCCTTACAAACACAAGGTGCAGGGTTTGAGTCTCACAAAGGATAATTGTCTAGGCTTAAAATGACTCGCAAGGGCAGTTAGCCTAGTACTAATCTATGAACCTATAATCAAGGTTCATTTGTCATCCATTTCAGCATTTCTGCCCATGGATCCTCGTCTTTCAATGTAGTCTCAGGTCAAAATGCCTTTGAATAGGTTTTATATAAGAGGCCTCCAAGAAACCGCTGACTCCTACTTAGGATCTTAATTTTGTGTTAGAAAAGCTAAGCCTTGCTCCACTTGAAGTAGCTTACCTGGGTGACTTGAGGTGCTTAACATGTAAAACAATTTTACTGATTGCTCTGACCTCTATAAGAAGAGTATCTGTATTACAGCCTCTTATGGTGTCTCAAACCTACCTCATTTTCCATAGTGACAGGGTTTCTTTGACAACTAATTATTTTATGCCTAAAGTGGTAGCTAAGTTTCCTTTAGCCAAACTATCCATCTCTCCATTTTCTTTCCTGAAGCCAAAAATGAGGGAGAAAGGATACTCCTTAGATGTACACAGACATCTGAACTAAATCTTTCAGATTTTTGTAACAATTGCTCATTTCCTGTGAGAGTAAGAAGGAACAACCTGTGTCAAAACAGACTTTTTAAAAAAGGTTGTCTAAGGAAATTTCCTTTTGTTATATTCACCACAAGAAAACTGTTCCAGGCAGGGTCAAGGCCCACTCTTCCAGGACCTTGGCTTCATCTATGGCTGTTTGGAAAGGGCTGGATTCTAGAAGTATTCTAGAATCAGCAACTAGGTCCTCTGTACTTACCTTTACAAAGCACCATAAGCTTGATTCCTTCTCTAAGTCAAGATCATGCTTTGTAAGTTCCATTCTCCATGTAGTTAGCTAGGGTAATATATATAGCTAAGGTGCCCGATCAGCATGATGAACACAGTAGTTGTCTAAATAAACTTACCATAACAGTAGATGCTGAAATTACCACTTCTGTAATAAGCATTCCCTTCCTTTATTCCCCTTATTTTTGGTATGTTGTTTATATCAGGGTGTAGTTATTTTTTTTTCTTCCTAGCTTTGTCCTTTCATGGCACACTCTCCCTCTGCCTGTTGGCAGGAAAGCTCTGAAGGGACCAGTGAAAAAACAAAATGTACTAAGAGAAAATAACACTGGTTGTAACAAGACTAAAAACAAAAGCTTTTAATGGAGTAAGCACTTTCACGGATACACCACTTCTTCAGACCACAATCAAACAAACAGCATCACATTTAAATGCTAAAACAATCAAACTAATTATGGCGTCATACAATTAAAAAATAGCTTACTTAAAGGAACACTGTGTAGCAACTCTTAAAAACAATACAATCAATGCTTCAGTGGCTTTGCCTTGAGAAAGGGTTTAAGTGAAACCATGCTATTCAAGCCAGGAGGCTTGTCAGCATGGAATCGCAAAATCCATTCTTATTCAACTAGTTCAGTAGTATTTTTAAAATCTCCCCCTCTCTTCTTAGCAGCTGCAGTCTGAAGTACTAAAAACTTAAATGTGTGGTCTTTGCCTTCCTTCATGTTATGCATAGCTAGTGCACTGTTTTCTTTCATATTCCTGATGTTCCTAAAATGTTCTAGTATCTTGTCCTTAAGGCAAAAATTCATTTTACCTATATAGAAAGAAAAACATTTAATATTTTTTTGTTGTGGCAGGGTTCTGAACAAGCCCTTACTAATTTCATCGTATATCTGAATAGGACTACGAGTTTTCTGAGGTTTACACACAAATGTTCTCCTAATGAAATAGATTTTCTTGATGTTAGTCAGCAAGCATTGGTTAGACTCTATCAGGACTAGTCTGTATAGGAAGCCAGTGAGGAAGAACAACCTGTTTCACAACAATAGTATGCATCCGAAACACACTAAACAGAATATTATACAAGGACAAGTTTTTAGGATGATACGTCTACATAATGATGACAACCAGTTGCAACTTGCTTTGCACCAACTTAAATCAGAATTAATTGAGAGAGGATATAAAGGGTATGACACTGATAAATGTATACTTGAGGCCTGGAGAACCAGGCATGATGGATATAAACCTTATTATAATAAGAATATTGTTCCCTTACAGATGGAAGTTAGTAGGAATGATGTTGGACATAGCACTAATAATGTGCTACGGGTGCCATTAACCTTTCCTAGTGACATTAATGTGGTATGTGAGGTTATTAATAAGAACTGGGACATTTTGTCTACAGTTGAAGGGCTTAAAGGGTTGATAGGTGAAAAAACAAACTTTACCTTTCGCAGTAATAGGGCCTTGAATATTTGTGTTATAGAACTGCGGATTTTACCAAGTTTCGTAGGTCAGAGAGAATAGGTACTTATGCATGCAGAAACTGTATGGCGTGCAGACATATACACCCTGAAGGACCTTTTACACATCCCAGTTTAGGTTTTAAGATTGACCCCCAATATCTATGCTGACTGTAGGACTTGTAAGGTTATTTATTTTAGCTATTGTGTTAAATGTTTTTCTTTCTATACAGGTAAAACGAATCGTTGCCTTAAGGACAGGATACTAGAACATTTTAGGAACATCAGGAATATGAAAGAAAACAGTGCACTAGCTATGCATAACATGAAGGAAGGCAAAGACCACATTTAAGTTTTTAGCACTTCAGATTGTAGCTGTTAAGAAGAGAGGGGGAGATTTTAAAAATACTACTGAATTAGTTGAACAAGAATGGATTTTGCAATTCCATGCTGACAAGCCTCCAGGCTTGAACAGCATGGTTTCACTTAAACCCTTTCTCAAGGCAAAGTCACTGAAGCATTGATTCTATTGTTTTTAAGAGTTGCTATACAGTGTTCCTTTAAGTAAGCTATGTTTTAATTGTATGATGTCATAATTAGCTTGATTGTTTTAGCATTTAAATGAGATGCTGTTTGTTTGATTGTAGTCTGAAGAAGTGGTGTATCCGTGAAAGCGCTTACTATATTAAAATGCTTTTGTTTTTAGCCTCGTTACAACCAGTGTTATTGTTTTTTTCTTAAAGCTCTGAAGGGCTAGATGCATGAACAGGTCTGTATTAGTTTACCGAAATATTATTCTGGCAAACATCTATTCATCAACCCCTAATCAGCAAAAATCACGTCTGTGATTCGCTGAATTTACTAAAGGCAACAAAATAGTTGTCCAAAGCACAACAGACCATCTTGTAGTTAACTCGAACCCACCCAAGTGGCGGGCTTCACCCCCCACACTCCCGATGTGGGGGGCTTTGCCCCTTTTAATTATATATACCAACACCGAGATCGCACTACGGTGGAGAAAAGGGCAAAGTTCTGTAGTTGTCCATTGTGCTTCTGGCGACCTAATATAGACCCACCTGAACTTGTCTTTCGTCAGCTCAGCTCGATCTACCTGACAGTTTGGGCACATGGAGAGTACCATGATGCTTTGGAAGCTGGTCGGCTGTTTTATCTGTTATATCCTTAGCAGGATATAACCCAAATATCTAAGGGTACTGCAGCAGTGATTATTCGAACATCTACTGTTACTGTAAGTTTACTTATAAAACTGTACTTTCTGAACCATAGATACCTGTAGGACAAGTTTTGTATATGCATATATTCTGTGACTTATTTAGCCTTTGCTTACTAATCACATGCCAGCAATAAGAATTTTTCTCTCTGAAAAGATTACATTTGCCTTAGCTTGCACCCTGTGCTCCTTCAGCTTCTGTGGGACTTTCTATAGATTATTTAAATAGTAGTCCTAATCACCTTTGCTTAAGAAGAGCATATGTATTACACCTGGTTCCCATCATTTTTTAGCTGACTGGCATACATTCCATTACTCAAGAAAAACATTTTGTATTGCAGCAACCCTGTGTCTGTATTAGCTGTCTAGAACAGCTTACAAGATTTTTCCATTTCCTTATGCATGTAAGCTTTTTCTTGGTCACACTCTGCTCAGTAGTTTCCCCTTGTAATGATGTAAAACTGCCCTCTGTTTCTGGCAGTGAATACTGCATAGTGTGTAATGCAGGATGTTAATGATAACTTAAAGTCTTCACCTATTTACACATCGTGCATTTTTCCTTCCGTATTACAGGTATTATGGGCATAGCCTGGAGTCATATCAAGCATGGTATAGCGAGGCTTAAAATGCTGTAACGTAAACATCAGAATACTTACAATGTCGCAAGGTGAGAACCTTGGCAATATGAACATCACACACACTTTAAAAAGTATTGTCTTTGCCCCTAACATGAGGGATATGTCCCCTCAAACCTTATCTGTAAATATATTACCCCCAAGGATGCACAAATTCAGAGAAAAGGGAAACTAGTACCTGCCCTTGGAGACACCTTAGAACATAAAATAGGAATGATTACTGTATAGCTAACACAATGAACATTGGCACGTTGTAAGACATTCCATTTAAAGATTTATACAACCTTTTGGACACAATAAAATGTGCCATTTTAACACAGCCCACTCATGCCTTCCATGCTTGATAATATTGCTGCTCATTCATGCCATTGTATTCTTATCTCTTCCAGGTCAAGAGGCATGTATTTATGAAACCTTGTTTTAGCATTTTTTCTTTTTAACAGATAAAGACTGCCTTCATTGGTTGTTTCACTTTGCATCTCTAATTATTGTACAAACTGGCACTTTTATTTTCGAAACAAATAGCTATTAAGCAGGATTCATATAATGCCACATCTGACATACAGTACATGATACAAGACAGTTTTCTGCTCCTGTTGTTAATGCCAATAACTAATATATATGTGTGTATATATATATATATATATATATAAATTATATATATATATATATATATATATATGTATATATATGTGTATATATATATATATATATATATATATATATATATATATATACACGCGCACACACACATATCGATAGAGATATGTATGTGTATATTTGTGTGTGTGTGTGTGTATATATATATATATATATATATATATATATATATATATATATATATATATATATATATATATATAATTTTAGCATGGCCTTAAAGTGAAATGAAAGAGAGGAAAAGAGAGGGTTGGAGGTAGAGAAGAAGAAATATGTGCATTACACAGGAGGAAGTTAAATAATAGAATTGGAATGACTGGGGAAGATTGGCTGGGTCACTCAGAGTAAAGGATTAGTGCACAAGAAATATTATTTTGTGCCTGAGTGCAAGATTCAAAACATAGTTAAGATTTCTCCCTTATAGTAGTTCATTAAAAAAGTCTGTCATATTTTTTCAAAGCTAAAACATAGCCTGTTTTTGAAGTAAAGAAAGCATTTGTTTTAAGTGCTCTAGAGTCGGGTACTTTTTTTGTAAACTTTTAATATTTTGTGTTCCTGAAATGCTAATGGTAAGATATTTCAACTGTCTTATAGCACATTTTTGATGACTGATAATGTCACCCATAAGAGTTTCAGCAGTGCCAATTCCAGGTTCCTTTTCTTGCTGGGGCACACTATCAGCACAGTACCTAGCTGATGGGGCATGGGGAGACCAAAAGGAACTGTATTCAAGGGGGCCTTAAGTGAAATGGCATCCTAGGCAAAGGGGTCCGTGGTGTCTCTCCATTGCCCACTACTCCCTCCCCATGCACATCCCACGTTGTCCCCCTACTTCCCCCATTTACATTTTGTCTTACTCCAGCTTTTTCTTGCATTTTTTTAACATAGGAAAACTGTCGAAGACTGCATTGTAATAACTGTGAAGGAAATAACTGTGAGTGTAGAGTGTTATCAACTTTTTCATTCAGTGATGGTATGAACAGGAATCAAGATTCAGGAAAGAAATTCAATCTTACTGTTCAACTTTCCTTTTTCCTACATCACTAACTTGCAAAGAGGGCATTATAACAACTGTGGAATAAATCAGGGATCTGTAGGCCCCCTGGGTGTTATAAATTTTCTGAGATGCATTTTACAGCTTTTTCCTCAACCTTTTGATCAAGTGATGGCCTGAACTAAAATGATGAGTAAAGAAAAAAAGAAATTTGGTCACTTTTTTCTTTCAAAAATACAGAGTGCCTGACATTAAAGCAGCTCACAATAAACTGATAATACACAAATTATATTTAGGAATAGCGTCTGCCTGCTTAACCTCCTCCCCAAAAATTTGTCATCTTCTGTGTATGCCTCTGTTGTTACATTAGGATTAAAGTTAAGGTACAAATGCCACAGTCATATCTTTCAAGTGGCTATTGTCAGATATATGTATAGAATGTTCTCACCCCTGCCTCCAAAAGACAGCCACATTCTATCTACCACTGTGATGTCAGACCGGGAGAGCACAGTAAAATATTTCTCCATGTTGCTGTCAAACATATAGAAGCAGCATGCCTTCTTCCTTCAACCCAAAAATATAGCCACATATGGGTATCTAATATTTGATTGTGTGGAACATGAAGAATGAATGAATGATCACAGCAATGTAGTCCAACTTGCTGCTGTTAAACAGTGCAGTGTCCTTGACAAGCTAATGTGACATTCTGTGGTCATTTCTGAGATCTGTAAGGAAAGTTGAAGAAGTAATGGTCACACCATCCACAGTCTCCCACACAAGCTACATCAACCGTCTGTGGACACCTCTGATGAGATTCAGGGTAATGACCATTACTATGCCTGTATCACAAATCCACTTATATTGCCTGGATTACGGTAACTACTAGGGCACCTGGACGTTGTGAGGATCTAGCTGTTCTGTGATACATTTTATGTCTTATTCTGAAAGATAATGTCTTTCTAACTGTTCTGTTATCTTTTTTATTGCTATCCAGAAGAGTCAGAAGAGTTATGCATATGCCTGGCAATATTGTGTGTGCCCACATATAAAAACAGTTATATTATTTTTAAACGTGTGTGTGTGTGTGTGTGTGTGTGTGTGTGTGTGTGTGTGTGTGTGTGTGTGTGTGTGTGTGTGTGTGTGTGTGTGTGTGTGTGTGTGCGCGCGCACACACACACACACACGTGCATATATAAAGACATTGTCCTTGACAAGCAAGATCTACCACAAGATGCACAATTATTTCCATTCACAGACTGCACCACTCCCACCTAGCAGTTATAGTGATTTCTGTGCACATTTCAGATGTCTTATTGTAATAACATATTTCATGTTTATTCCATATAAATTTAGCCATTCATTAAAGTATTCCATGTAATTTCACAGAAATCACATTAGTCTTGCAAAGCCAGAATAGTGTAAAATCATCACAAATTTTCCTCCACAGACAACGCCAGTGTGCATCTCAGATGCCAGACTCTTATAAAATAAAATAGGGTAAACATTAAGGGCCACAAAGTAACGTTATGTTTTCATGTGCCCTGTATTGAACAGGAAGTTCTTCATTACCATGCATTTTCTGAAATATATGTCTTAAGCTTGAATGTCTGTCATTATTTTTGTAACTGCACACCAGAAAACTTTTGATTTATTAGGAACAAAATAAAATAAACAAGGTAGGACCACCAAGGCTCTAAAATCCAGTTTATTCCAACAATAAAAAGAAAAGGATAAGCGCTTTCACGTGGGATAACCACACTTCATCAGATCTCAATACAGAATAAAGCACTCAGTTTAAATAGTATCACAAATCACTACTAAAACCAATTTTTACAAGCTAAAACTCAAGAACCCCTCATGAAACAATTAATTGTTGTACAAACACTTATTTAAAGGGCCGTGCCTCTAATACAGGTCTAATACTCACATAACTATTAAGACCTGGATGTATATGTGCTCGTAACCTAAATATCCATTTAAATGCAGCAGATTCTAAATAATTGTTCCCATTACCCCCTCTTGGATTTTCATATACCAACTGTAATGCCCTGAAGCTAAACCTATGTGGATTAAATTCAGTAATGTGTTTAGCTGGGGCATTTTGTGTATTGAAATTCCTGATATCATATAGGTGATTATAAATCCTGTCTCTCAGCCTTCTAGAGGTTTTGCCAACGTAAAAATATTCACAGCAATTGCAGTTGGCTAAGTACACTAAATTGCTAGGAGCAGAAATATATATATATATATATATATATATATATATATATATATATATATATAGATATATATATATATATATATATATATATATATATGTATGTATATATATATATATATATATATATATATATATATATATATATATATATAAAATATATATATATATATATATATATATATATATATATGTGTGTGTGTGTGTGTATATATATATATATATATATATATATATATATATATATATATATATATATATATATATATATATATATATATATATATATATATATATATACCATATATATATATATATATATATATATATATATATATACACACACACACACACACATATATATATATATATATATATATATATATATATATATACACACACACACACACACACACACACATATATATATATATATATATATATGTGTGTGGGTATGTGTGTGTGTGTGTGTGTGTATATATATATATATATATATATATATATATATATAGACACACAGACATAGATAGATAGATAGATAGATATAGAGGTTCCCTATTAGAAGACCGAAGACGCATTCTTTCAAATGCGTCTTGTTCGAACTCAGAGGATGGAAATGGCAAAATATCGAAGTGGCTTTTAAGCGAATTCTTTCCCTGGGAAAGAATTTGCTTGGCTACTTCATTACTTTGCCATTTTCGGCACTGTAGTGCAGTTTCGAAGTTGGTATATTTAAGTAGGCGGTGTGGGGGGGGGCAAAGGCACCCACTTAATGTAATGCTTAAAGTTTTTTTTTTTTTTTTTGGAACAGTGATTTTTTTTTCCCTAGGAAAAAAATCGCTGTTCTGACAGTTCAAAATTGTGAGCTGTCGCTTACAGAGGGTCGATTAATCACCATTCACTTTTTTAAGCGTTTGGTGGTCTAATATAGACCTGATATAGACAAAATCACTTGAGACAGCTGAAAAGTATGGATATCTGGCATATCTTTCAATTTTTTTTGCTCAAGAGTCAGGGATAAAGCCAAAAATAGGAGAGGTCAAAAACCCAAGATAAAGCACACTTTTAAATGTCACTATAATAAACATTAAACGTTAATAGAACAGCAGCTTTTGCATCAGCATTCATTTTCAGATCAATAGGAAGTCTGAAACTCTATAATGTTTTGCATTACTTATCAACTGTAATCCCCAGTGATTTACTAGAAATTTTACATTTTATGAACGAGGGTGCCTTCTGTGCAGAGTCTGCATGTCCTCCATGTGGTCGCATAGGTTGCCTCTGGGTGCTCCGATTTCCTCCCATATCCCAAAGACATGCTGTAGGTGGATTGGACACTCTCAGTTGGCCCTAGATGTGAGTGTGTGTGTACCTTCTGTGGAAGGTTGGGCACCGGGCTGGCAACTCTGCACCGTAAAACTCTACTGCCAATCGTTCTGCGGACTCTTTCTGCTGTGGCGACCGAGATAAGCCAAAAGAAGAAGATGATACATTTTATGAAGGAAGGGGTAAATAAATATGAAGTAAAATCAGGGACATTTGGGAGCTATAATGTCCGATTGTCATGACAGAGTAAAAAAAAATTTGCCTGCTACAAACTGGAACATTCATGATGCCAGTGAACAAATACTGCCAACAACATCCATTACCTTTCATTACTGAGTTTCTGGACTTTCTGGTTGGACCCACCTACTTTAATCTAGGTAACAAATCATTAATGCCTCACAGAGCTTTTGTAGTTCTGTGGTTTGTTGTTTAGGTCAAGGGTGGGGCCTTTCAGAAAGTCCGAAAGTTAAGAAGAGCTGCAGTTGTGACTTTTAACGCATGGTATAAATGGAAAAAAAATAAGAAAAGTGACATCTCCTCTTAATGTCAGCCGTGCTGGCATCCTTCAAGCCACAGTATTTCGCAGGTGGGGCACGTGCCTCAGTGTGTCATGCTGTAGCTCTGAGGCATTGACCAGAGTGGTGTGTTTGTTGTTACTGAATTATTCCATGTAGTCTTTGCTATCTTCTTGAAATTAATTCAGAAAGAATAGACTTGTAGTCATTCTGAAAAGACATGTTCACACATGCCTACCTACCATGAAGTGTGTAATGCATAGTAAACTTACTGTAAACAGTTGTGTTTTTTGTGGTGCAATCATAATGTTTTACCAGAGCTTATATAACTAATGTTGATTTCAGTATTGCCAAAATATAGCATCTGGTTGATATCTGAGGACTGTCTGCATTTTCTGTATTTGTGAAAGCTATTTTTTTTTCTTGGTACTGATCTTATGTAGTGCCGGTTTAGAAATTTCTCTAAATTCCAGCATTTTTTCCAGGATTTGTCAGAAATTAACCGTGTCTGTGTTTGTACATTGTTCCTAAGTTGTTGGATTGTTGTGTGTTGAAAAAATGTGATCCTTCATCATTATTTGCTGTCCGTAGTAGTCTGCCTGCTAAAAATATTAATCTTAGTATTTCCCCATTCTGAATGCACTCCTTTCAAACACTGGCAAAAATGTACACACATGAGGTGCACAGGAAAAGCCACTGAACTAGTATCAGGGACCATCCTTAATAGGTCTTTTACCTTCTCAGTCACTTTTTAATGTCTTTTTCTGTATGAATTGCAAGTCATGCTGTAATTCACAGCAAACGTAAACATGAATTCCCTGAGACTTTTTGACACTTGCAGAATTTAGAACTTCATCCTTGCCTTTATCAATAAAGTCCTGCATTTGCATATCTGGATATCAGCATTTAGGTTCATAGGTAAATACTAGGCTAGCTATAGTTGCAGATCATTTTAGGCCTAGCCAGTTTCCCTTTTTGTGCTCAACATAACCTATTTCATTTGGTGACAGATTAGCCTTACCAATCCCTTGGTCAGAAGTTATACATTGCCCTTAATAAGAATAACTGGGATCATACCACAGATAATTTGAGGGGGCCATGCATAGAATAAAACATTTAGAAGCTGCTTCTGTCTATTAGTTGTATAGGGGCACTCCTGGGGTTAGTTTTCTGTTTCTGGTCTGTACATCTAAGTTGCACTTGAAAATGGACAGGAAAGAACTTTGCTTTATGTGGATGGAGAGTCTTTTCCACAGCAGCAGAAACAAAATGTGCATAAATATAAACATAAAGTGCACATCAAATTATCACTAAACCCACACTGGAACTGACTTCATGGTCTTTGAGACGAATGTTGATTATACTGCAGGTTCCATGGATTTAATCCTGCATCTTGATGGCAAAGAAGGGAGAATGTTTTTTCCAAAGTGATGGCAGTTTTAAAAGTCTTATCACACTAGGACCTGTTGGAAGTTTCCCCACATAGACTCATGTATATTGTGGAGCATATTCACAAGGACAGACACAGGGTCAGTAAGTTATTGCTGAACGCTGTCGGTGGGATTCCCTACCCCCATGGTCAAGTATCTCCCAGAGCTAAGCTCATCTGCTACTAGCAGGGACTTCAGGCAGCACATATCATTTTTCACAGTAGAAGATGAGGATACATCTCAGGGTTCTTGTGCCATCCAGCTAGAACTAACTGCATGGAACCTGAGACAGACTTGCCTAATACTACAGGCAATCCCATGAGCAACCTGGTCATGAATTAGCAGGACTTGGGCCTGAGGTCTTTCCTTCTATGGCTGTCTTCCAGGTCCATTTGGAATGGCAGATCCGGGTTGAGAAAGATAGTGTGGATAATGTCTTACCAGGACTTTTATCTTAGAGGCAAATATAGTCAAGATTTTTATGTTTGGTGGAAGCTTAAGTTGCAGTCACATGATTACACCCTTGGAGAGTTTGGTCTGACGCCAGGCCCATCACATACCTCACTCCAATAGGCACAACCCTTGCTTGCCACATATTTGAACACTAGTTCCTGGTGCTTTGACATTCACTGCCATTCCATCACAGAGTCATCCTTGCATTATATTGCTTGTGAACAGGTAGTGGGAGCAAAAATTTTGCTTCCTTGTTTCTCTTTTTTTTAATTTCCCAAAGTCTTTTGTATTTCTAGTACCATGATGGGAACGGACCCCATTCCTAAGTCAAAGTATGATTAAAGTTCATGAAATTAGTATTGTTTCAGTCTTTGATGTTAGCCAAAAGTGCTCTTTGCAGCACCTGTAATGTGCCCAGTACTAACTCCTTCTACAATTCATATGGAGTTACATGTATCAGTAACATATCGAAGTGTGATTGTAAATTCTTTTTTACAAGACCTGCTGCTCCTACTACTGCTGGAACTGTCTGGGTATCCTTCTTCCACTCTGACCTAATTTCTGCCTGCAAATCCTTGTATTCTATGACCTTGTGTCTCTGTACGTAATATCCTGTAGTCACTGAGTGTAGCAATTTCAATGATCAATGCTACTTTTGTCTTCTTTTCATGGACTACTGTATCTAGTTTTCTCGCTTCTATTTGTTTGAACTGTTGGTAATGGAGGATCCCATGTGATATAAGCTTCATCATTTTCTATGATGCTTTGTGGCTCATGTTTCCAGTGTTTTTCAGCTACTTCAGTGTTATAATGTTTGCACAATCCCCAGTTCAACAGTCTTGCTACATTATTATGCCTTTCAGTATACAGTGCTTCTGCCATTAGTATATCACAGCCAGCAACAAGATGTGGGGCTGTTTCCAATTCTGTTTTACAAAACCTACATTTGTCTGCTTCTCCCACATGTTCATTGGACTTTGTAAACCAACATGTACGTAGTCCAATATCTTGGGACGCCAATATTAACCTTTCATCTTTTGGTTGGGACGCCAATATTAACCTTTCATCTTTTGGTTTAAATTCACCTCTTCTTAACCATTCCTGCATTCAGTCCTGATCAACATGAGGCTGTTCCAAGAGTTTTCTATACATCAACTCTATTTATGCATTTTCCATATTTCTTGGCTTCTCAGCTGATCCTTCACCTTATATTGTTTCTTCTGTTTTTAGCACATTCAATTGCCTGATTTTTATCTACGTTTGGTTTGATTTCCATTCCTGCATGACGCCGATATGCTTCTGTGAAACTAAGCAGGGAAGTCATCTTAGACTTATTCTCCTCATGTTTCAAAACTTTGAGTACATTTGGGTGTTGTGAGATCAGCAGATATTATGCAGTTCCACGATTGCAGATCTACACATGTAATCAGTTTCAAGGAGGCCCATCCCTCCTTCATAACTGGGAATATATCATCTTGGTATGCACTGATTTTCATAAATAATTTGATGAGCATGAAGAACATCAGCATTGGGATAGTGGGAGCAAAAATTTTGCTTCCTTGCACTATGGCCCATCCAGTGAGTCTGATAATTTTAAGTCCATTATGTCTGCAACTGAGAAGCAGTGACTCAAGTCCCATTCAGCTTATCTCCATATGACTTCTTTCCTTAGTGAGGCAATCAGACTAATAATGAACTTAGACTTGCCTCCAGTACAATATCTTCCCATAAATGCCTGGCAGAGTTTCTTAGGAAGAAACCAAAGGAGCCATTGTTTGTCCTTCTCTGAACCATTCACTAAGGATGCTGTTAAAGTAGTCTGGAGGCATCCCGCCTTTGTCCTTTGGGGCCCCAGGGAGGTAGCATTACAAGCCCTTGCCTGAGTGGTAGAGAGCAGTCAAGCATAAAAGCAAGAAACCACATCATTTTTGCTACTTTATTGCCTGACAAGGAGTATAAGGCTTTGAATAAGTAAGGCAAGAGATCACTTCTCTGCTGTATTGGGGTTTACATTCTTCACCTGTTCATCTCACTTGACCCAATTCAGTCCCACCTGCTTAGAAAGACCCATAGTTTGAGCTCAGAGACCTTCTAGAAACTCAATTTTCAGCATCTACAGTGGCCTTCTATGGTTCCTGCTGTATGTTTGTGTTTATGTTATACCTGAGGCCCAAGGCTAAGATAGTGCTTGTGGTAACTGTAGATGATGGCAAGACTGTAACTGCCCTTGCTGAAGAACTAGCTTAGGAAATATGTCCCAAGTGCCACATTATTGATGGGGGTGCTGTTCTACCTCTTCTTATTGCCCTGTGACAAGCCAATACCAAATGAAGAAGGAGCCACCTGACTGCCTGAGGAAGGCTGTTAAGTATCATATAGTCATGTCACTGTGGTATCAGCTGAGTCACTCAAGATGGATTACCCCACTGGCTGCTTCACTGCAGTCCTAACATGATGGAGGCAGTTTCTAAGTTCATAATAAATAAACACGTGTATATTTAAAACTTAACTTTTAAAATTAGCTTAAAATGTTTTGGGGTCTTGACCCACCAGTCTTCAAGGAGACAAACAGAACTATCTAGAACCACTATCTGAAAGAGTTATTCCATTACATTGCAACTTCTAATCTTATTTAAAGTGACACTAACATTTTCTTCGTTGTTATAAAACACCTTCCAATTTATATCCATTTTAAGTCTCCATGGATGATATTTTTTATATTTAAGTATCATATAGTTGTCCTTATGTAATAACTATTGTTTTAGTCTTCTTTCAAGTGAGGTGGATGTAACAGTACCATAAGTTCCGTTTTTTTCACTGAATGCGCTAAATCTATATAATGCCTAGCTACATGATTAATCATTCCCAGGTGTCAGGTATCACCCAGCCACTAGGGATGCACAAGCCAGTGCATTTCTTTGTGCCGGTCCCAAGCTGAGATAAATGTGGAGGGTCGAGTCAGGAAGGGCATCCGGCGTAAAACTTTGCCAAAACATTCATGCGGACAGCAGTAAATATTTACATACCGGATCGGTCGAGGCCTGGGTTAACAACAACCGCCACCAGTACTGTTAGCCAACATGGTGCTGGCAGAAACTGGGCTACTGTTGACCGAAGGAGGAGAAGAGGGAGAAGGCATGGCCGAAGGCTGGAAGAGAGGAGAAAGGCTACGACTGTGGTAGTGAGGGTCGGAACTTTGAATGTTGGCAGTATGACTGGTATAGGGAGAGAGCTAGCCGATATGATGGACAGAAGGAAGGTTGGTATATTGTGTGTGCAAGAGACCAGATGGAAGGGGAGTAAGGCTAGGTGTATCGGACGTGGGTTCAAATTATTTTATCATGGTGTGGATGGGAGGAGAAATGGCATAGGAGTTATCCTGAAAGAACAGTATGCTAAGAGTGTTTTGGAGGTGAAGAGTGTGGGATAGAGTGATGTTTATGAAGCTGGAAATTGATGGTGTAATGATGAATGTTGTTAGTGCATATGCTCCACAAGTTGGGTGCTGAATGGATGAGAAAGAAAAAAAATTTGGAGTGAGCTGGATGAAGTGGTGATGACTGTACCCAAGGGTAAGAGAGTGGTGATTGGAGCAGATTTCAATGGGCATGTTGGTGAAGGGAACAGAGGGGATGAGGAAGTGATGAGTAGGTATGGTGTTAAGCAAAGGAATGCAGAAGGTCAGATAGTGGATTTTGCGAAAAGGATGGACATGGCTGTGGTAAATACGTATTTTAACAAGAGGGAGGAGCATAGGGTGACATTCAAGAGTGGAGGAAGATGCACACAGGTGGATTTTATCTTATTTAAGAGGGCCAGTTTGAAGGAGATTGGAGACTGTAAAGTTGTGACCGGGGAAAGTGTAGTTAGGCAGCATAGGATGGTGGTTTGTAGAATGATGGTGAGCAAGAAGAGGAGGAGGGCTGTAAGGGCAGCACCAAGGATCAAATGGTGGAAATTGAAAAAGGGTAATTGTGAGGTGGAGTTCAGGGATGAGTTAAGACAGGCACTGGGTGACAGTGAAGAGTTACCAAATAGCTGGATAACTACAGCAGAGCTAGTAAGGGAGACGGTTAGAAAGGTGCTTGGGATGACATGTGGACAGAGGAAGAATGACAAGGAGACATGGTGATGGAATGAGGAAGTCCAGGAGAGTATACAGAGAACGAGGTTGGCAAAGAAGAAGTGGGATTGTCAGATAGATGAAGAAAGCAGACAGGAGTATAAGGAGATGAGGTGCATGGCAAAGAGAGAGGTGGCAAAGGCTAAGGATAAGGCATATGAAGAGTACAGAGCCAGTAGTCCCCAAAAAACAGCAGTTGTAAACTACCTTGTCCACAACCCAAGTCGTGGTAAGTAAGCTAAGTGCAAAAAAACAAGTAACAATTTAATCAGGCTAAATTTAATCAGGCTGTTTAAACAAATAGTAATAAATGCCAGCAAGTTAAATTTTAAGAGCATTTTAAGACAGCAAGTAAAAAAACAAACAGGCAACAAAAAACAAAAACATACACAAGAAGGATGAATGATAAGTGCAATTTGTTTTCTAATAACAAATAAAAACGAGCAAACTAATTTAGACAAATTAAAAGCAAAACCAGTAAAAACAAAACTGAGCTGAAAAAGCTCAGCAGTCTCACTTTCTTTTCTTACTCTTTTTTTGATCATTCATAAACTTAATCATTAACAGAAGAATGGTACTGGTACTGAGTACTGACACTCAACTGAACAATCACCTGAACAATGAAAACTTCAAAAGCTAAAGCCCATTCCTCCCATTCCATGGAGCTGGAGCTCCAGATCTTATCACTTCACACTCGCTGACCTGCCTTCAGTTTTGCCATAGAAAAAAGTTTCGAGTCATCAATACCTTTCACATACTGGTCTAAAACAAAGAAACAGAAACTATGATGTAACACAATGCAAATTTTCATTACCATCAACACTAAGGGGGGAGAAAAGGACCTGTACCGATTGGCTAGACAGAGGGACCGAGCTAGGAAAGATGTGCAGCAGGTAAAGGTGATAAAGGATAATGAGGGAATCATACTCACAAGCGAGGAGAGTGTGTTGAGCAGATGAAAAGAGTACTTTGAGTGGTTGATGAATGAAGAGAATGAGAGGGAAAGAAGGTTGGATGATGTGGGGATAGTGAATCATGAAGTTCAATGGATTAACAAGGAGGAAGTAAGGATAGCTATGAAGAGGATGAATAATGGAAAGGCTGTTGGTCCAGACGACATACCTGTGGAAGCATGGAGGTGTTTAGGTGAAATGGCAGTGGAGTTTCTAAGCAGATTGTTTAATGAAATCTTGGAAAGTGAGAGGATGCCTGAGGAAGTGTTTTGGTACTGATTTTTAAGAATAAGGGTGATGTGCAGAGCTCTAGTAACTACAGAGGGATTACATTGATCAGTCACAGCATGAAGTTATGGGAAAGAGTAGTGGAAGCTAGGTTAAGAAGGGAGGTGATGATTAGTGATCAGCAGTATGGTTTCATGCCAGGAAAGAGCACTACAGATGCGATGTTTGTTCTGAGAGTGTAGATGGAGAAGCACACGGAAGGGCAGAAGGAGTTGTATTGTGTTTTTGTAGACTTAGAGAAAGCATATGACATGGTGCTTAGTGGAGTTGTGGTATTGTATGAGGAAGTCGGGAGTGTCAGAGAAGTATGTAAGAGTGGTACAGGATATGTACGAGGGTAGTGTGACAGCGGTGAGGTCTGCAGTGGGAGTGACAGATGCGTTTAAGGTGGAGGTGGGATTACATCAAGGATCAGCTCTGACAGATGAGATCAGACAGGAGTCCCTGTGGACTATGATGTTTGCAGATGACATTGTGATTTGTTTTGAGAGTAGGGAACAGGTTGAGGAGACCCTGGAGAGGTGGAGATATGCTCTATAGAGAAGAGGAATGAAGGTCAGCAGGACTAAGACAGAATATGTGTGTGTGAATGAGAGGGAGGATAGAGGAATGGTGAGGATGCAAGGAGTAGAGGTGTGGTGAAGGTGGATGAGTTTAAATACTTGGGATCAATAGTTCAGAGTAATGGTGAGTGTCAGAGAGAGGTGAAGAAGAGAATACAGGCAGGATGGAGTGGGTGGAGAAGAGTGTCAGGAGTGATTTGTGACAGACGAGTACCAGTAAGAGTGAAAAGGAAGGTCTACAAGAGGGTAGTGAGACCAGCTATGTTACATGGGTTGGAGACAGTGGCATTGACAAAAAGGCAGGAGTTAGAGCTGGATGTGGCAGAGTTAAACATGTTAAGATTTGCACTGGGTGTGACGAGGGTGGACAGGATTAGGAATAAGTATATTAGAGGGTCAGCCCAGGTTGGAAGGTTTGGAGACAAAGCCAGAGAGGCAAGATTACCTTGGTTTAGACATGTGCTGAGGAGGGATGCTGAGTATATTGGGAAAAAGATGCTAAGGATGACGCTACCAGGTAACAGGAAAAGAGGAAGGCCTAAGATAAGGTTTATGGATGTGGTGAGAGAGGACATGCAGGTGGTTGGTGTGACAGAGCAAGATGCAGAGGACAGGAAGAAATGGAAACAGATAATCCACTGTGGCGACCCCTAACGGGAACAGCCAAAAGAAGATGATGAGGTGTCAGGTATCACCCACATGTTTCAGTTTTCGTTTTTTCACTATTTATTTCATTTAAGGCTGCTGGGCTTAGATGCCAGAGAGTTTTAACTTAATTTTGATAAAAGTTACATTTTAATTGCAGTCAACTGTTTGTTATCTTACTATTGGCTGTAGCTTGTGGTGTCAGAGTTCTGTAAATTCACATTGGCTTTAAGAGCAGTCACAAGCGGTGTTCCAAAGACCAAATTAACACAGTAACAGCTACAAACAAATGCAGTCTGAGGGTCTTGCTGCTCAATGCTAGAAGTCTAAATCTCAAAATGCAGTCGCTCGAAGCACTCCTTAAAATGGAGAACATCGACATTTGTGCTGTAACAGAGACCTGGTTCAAGGCAGCAGATAGTACCCCTGCACTACCAGGCTATAACTCATTCCATACCTTTCGGCCCCAGAACTTGGACCGAAGCTCCAAAGGCAGTGGTGTTTCCATATTCATAAAGGATGCGCACACCTCCAGACTGGTAGCCCAACATAACGCATCACAGATACTTCAGATGCAGCTAACATTGGGTAAGACAGCGATTCAGGTCGTAGGCTACTCCAGGTCCCCAACCATGACCCAAGACTCACACTTCAGATTCCTAAGCACCCTGGAAAAATATTAGGGTCCAACCTAACACTGTCATACTGGGCGACTTCATCTACCCCTCCATTAACTGGGAAAACTACTTATGTACCAATACACTTGCCCAACGTTTCCTGGAATTCATTAATTCGAATGCCCTGCACCAGCTCATTCTTACCCCCACTAGAGGTAGCAACATCCTTGACCTGGTCATTACAAACATGGGCGACCATTGCTCTATACCAATAGTCAACTCCTTCCTGGTTAGAGCCGACCACAAACTAATCACCTTGGAAATCCCCCCCCCCCCCCGCAAAGGTAACCACCATGAAAAACGTCTCCAAAGCAAACTTTGGGCTCCTAAAAACAGAGGTGGCTAACTTCATGGCACCCATGCAATTGGAGAACAGCTGCATGACCACTGAATCATACACTAGTGCCCTGTATGAGCGTGTACACATAAGCATGGATCTTGCCATACCTAATAGAACCAAGATGCTCTCCTCCAAAAAAAGAAAGCCAATCTGGTGGCCCCCTGCCATAAACAAACTCTACAACAGAAGGAGGAAACTGATGCGAAATAAGGTGAAGTCCCAAGACTGGAAAAACTCCCTTATCAACCTCAAGAAAAAGTTGAGATCCCTCATCAAATCCTCTAAAGCTAGCTATGAAAACAGAATTGCAGCAGATAGTAAAGACAACCACAGGGCCTTCTATTATTATGTAAAGAATCTGCACGGCAATACCCAGATTTGCTCGGAGCTGTTGCACAATGGCACCTCCTATACTGAGCCAACAGATATTGCTAACATACTGGCTGACAGATTCAATGCCAGCTTTACCCATCTCTCCCGTACCACAGGACCAATCACAATACCAGCAGATTGCCAGGTACCCAAAATTACTGCTACACAGGTTAATATAGCACTGTCCAAGGCCTGGAATACAGCTTCTGTGCGACCTGACAATATCCCTGGCTGTGTTGTACATGAGCTACAGAGTGAACTGGCACCTCACCTGTGTGCCCTGTTCAATCACAGCCTCACCTCAGGCTTTGTCCCTACCAAATTTAACACTGCCACAGTTATCCCTCTCCACAAAGGAGGCAACTATAGACCCTGGGAAATATCACCCCATTAGCCTGACAAGTGTGATATGCAAAGCTATGGAACACGTTATTATGGACCTAATAAACAAGGATGTAGGGAATCTCCAAACTCTGGATCTCACACAGTTTGTTTTTGTGAAAGGTAGATCATGCCTGCTCAACCTGGTCGACTTCTTTGAGTCAGTCACGAAAGCTATGGATGAAGGCAAGGTGGTTCATACAGTCTACCTTGATCTGACCAAGGCCTTTGATACCATTCTCCACTCAGGAATCATAGAAAAACTCACTAAGCTAGGCATCAACCCCTATTTCACTAGGTGGGTTGCAAACTGGCTCACAGACAGAACTCACAGTGTGAAAGTAGCTGACTCCAAGTCAGACTGCTGACCAGTCACAAGTGGAGTTCCACAGGGTTCGGTCCTGGGTCCTCTCCTGTTTGGTATCTATGTCTCTGAAGTCCAGGCCAACATGAAGAGAGACTGGCTGACAAAGTTTGTAGACAATTGCAAATTGGGAGCCATAATTAACTCCCCAAGTGATGTTGACATTCTACAGAGGCCTCATTGAGACCAACCACTGGTGTCAGAACCATGCCCTTAAGCTCAATTCCCTTTGGGAAAAACCCGGTTCCCATGAATTACCACATTGATGGTAGTTCACTGATCACAGAAGGTGTCATAAGAGATCTGGAAACACAGGTTGACAGCAACCTCTCTTTTAACCACCACATTGCCACTGTGGTCAGAAAGTCCTTCTATGTGGCACATAAGGGTTTTGCATCCAGGAAGAAAGAGATCATTGTCTCCCTCTACTCTTCCCTCATTAGGCTAGTCATTGAGTACAATGCCCCATTTGGCATGTACCTCACTAGTCACCTACAACAACTGGAGAGGCCACAAAAGTACCTCACAAAGAGGATCCTAGGCCTTAAACACTTGTCCTATATGGACAGACTAAAAAAACTCCAACTATTCTATGCCTCATATCGCCTACTTAGAGGCGATCTCTGCTTGACTTACAAAGCCATGTTTGATCCAGCTCTGTTAGAAATGCTACATCTAAAGAAACCCCAATCCCTCTGCACTACACTCTCCAGAGACCTCAACTTCATTACCACAGTCAAAAGAACAAGCTGGAGGGACAGGTTCATAACCCAGAGACTGCCCATGCTATGAATAGACTTCCCATACATGTCAAGCGGAGTGCCTCACTGGCCCTCTTCAAGAGAAATCTTGATGAGTGGATGGGAAATAAAAATTCACCCTTGAGGTCACTCCAGTGGCACTACTTGACAGAGGCACTGGGAACTAAGGTTGGGTGGCACGATGCTAGGGTAATCCTATGGGCTAGGATTGTAAAGGCTCCAAGGCCATTAGCCTAGTACACGCCTATGAAGAAGACCAAGTTGGTTCTAGACAGCAGATGATTTTCCTCAGTGCTGAACCCTGTCTGTTTAAACCGGTGCATCTGTTCTAGTGGCTTTCAGATGAATCCTCTACAGGGAGTCATGCCCTTTACCCCCAGAGAGCTCTTGGATGGAGAATCTGGACACAAAGGATGCCTTGTAGCATATCAGCATTTGGGACCTCACAAGAAATTCCTCTGGTTTAATCTCGGTGAACATCATTTCCAGTATGAAATTTTGCCATGTGGGTCTTTCTTCTCTGCCTAGAATTTTTACCAAGGGTTTAGCCGCAGTAGCCTATACCTTTTCATAGGGATGATTATTATGCTTTTCCTTAACTAGTCAGCTGGTTCTTGGCAGCAATGAACTTTGACTCCCTGGAAGTGATGTGGTTAACTCCATATCTGCAGTCTTTGAAGTGACCATACCTTGGAGGAAGTCCTGTCTGACTGCAACTCATTGTATTGCCTGTGTTGCTTCAGAGCTGCACTTGTTCTAGTGTTAGTTATTCCTACCCTTGGGAAGGGCACAGGAGGTCATGGCCACCCATGTGAGGAAGCAGTGCATGGTCCAGGTTCAGACTCTGGCTTTTGGACTTAAAGGCTGCAACAGTTTTAATGGTGTCGTTTGTACAGGATTGTGAGGAGTGAGTGCTATAAGAGCTACCACATGGTCACTGACTTTATGTTATCAGACCCTTGTCCTTAGGCCTTGAAGTGTTGGGCACGCTCCGCCAACCTTCTGGGTCTTCCATTTATGAAGGTGAACTCATAGCAAATTCTTGTAGAAAAGGAATTCTCACCTTGGTGTTCTCCTGGTCCTAAAGGCCTTGGATATAAAGCTGCTTCTGGCACCTCTTCTCTTCTGGACCAACAAACAATCCACAACACGGAACTGAAACACAAGTGGACACTAGATTGTAAACCCTGTGTATAGCAGTGATAACTGTATGACAGTGGGCTTTTAGAGCGCATCCTCTACTGCTGCTGTGTGTATGTTAGGCCCTTGATGGACAGCGTTTTACAAGGATTTCTCACTTCAGGGTACCTCAGATGCTGGCACTTGGTCAGCTCTTCCTGAGTGTCACAGACCACTACAGAGCAGACATGGGCCTGTTATAATCTGCCCTTCTGGTGCTGGGGGTGTGTAGGTACACATAAGAGCTGCCACTTGCTCACTGACCTTTTGTTGTCAGAATTGGTGCTTGCTGTGGCTACTATTTTGAGAGCATTTCTTGAAACAATGTAAGGTATTCACCAGAACAGTTTACTATGACTTACCCAAATGGCAGTCAGTAGAACGGCCGATGTTCGAAATCATGGTATACAAGGGGCAGGAAATCTGACCAGCATAGGTCGACCAGGTTTAATCAAGATGCATAGTGCACTTGACGTTTTGGCAAACGACATACCGAGACTGTGAAGGGAGGTTGTCCTTCAACAGGGAATTAGCCCTGTGCGATCTTGGAGTTGGCATATTTAATATGCAGTGTTGTGGGGGGTACAGGGGTCATAGCCCCCCTCCAAAATAGTAGAATTAATGTACCGTTGACTGTAAAGTTGAAAGGTACATTACTGTGCATAGCAAGAGGTGAGTGACATTGCCTCCTGCTATGTCGAATACATCGAATCATGGAAGTCGATGTATTCATTTTCGCTTTGGTTTACTATTCAGAATTTCGAATTCAGCATTTCGGGTCGACCAAAGCTGATTCGGAATTTCAATAGTAAACCCACCAGGACAGTAAATTTTCTGCAGAAAATTATAAAGTTGTGGATCAGGAGCAATCAGTCTATGCTTCATTCTCCTGCAGGATTTTACTGCACTGCAGTACAATGGTGCAACTGTCCTTTTCCTGTTTTAATTCTTGTGTGAATTAGAGATTCCAAGCCTTTCATTTTGTATCTCAACAAGCCTTGAAGGAGAATAGGAGTTTCACCTTTATTCTTACTTGCATGCATGCATGCATGCTTCCTAGCTTCAGGTTTGAGGGTTCATTTGCTAGAGAAGAACCTCTACTGCCAGAATTACGGCTCAGTGGATACCTGCCTCCTTCACTGTTCTACGTGTTACAAGATCCTGTCTCAAAAATCTGCTGTCATGACAATTGCTTTTGAGGTGATGATTTTTGTATGTCTGTGTGAATTGTCCTTTTATGAACTGTAAGAATACTGGCATACTTGGTGCGCCAGACACAGTTTAGCTTTCACTTTTTCACTTGTAGTATGATTCAGACTGGCAACATATGTAACCAGTTTTCACATGCATTCTGAAAAATATATTGATTTACTTTTTTAATGCTTAAAATTATGTTTTGAGTTAATAGAGATTGATGTTTATTAAAAGCTGTGTTTTTGAAAAGTGATATATGTATATTTTTTTATGACTGCATCAAATTCTGCTGCCTTGTAGCATATAGTCACATGTAACTAGGCATGAGCCATTCTGCAGTGCAGTAGAGCTTCCACCATGTATATTCCAACAAAATAGGTGCTTGATAAGGATTCTGGTAAATGAAATGCGAATGTGTATGTCCATAATGGTCAACCTTTCTTATCGGTAAAGTGTGTGGTTAAGCAGCAGGGCATATTCTGGGGACACGGAGTATGATTTGGGGAGGGAAGGATATTGTGTGGCAGCAAACAGTGTGTGTGTATACATTTTGCATATCTCAATGCCAGCAGAAGATGAACAAAAACACAAACATATTTTTCTGAATGCTTGGGGTGGTTGGTAATCCGATCCAAGGCAGCACATTTTCTGATCACTCTTGACTACAGACATTTAAGAGCATCCCCTACATGAAACATATTGGAAGTGTATTCATGTAATGGGATGGTAGGAAAGTGTTTTGAATATACCTGGAAGATGGATACTAGCTGTGTGTTAGAAAGTAGATTTATAGTTGATGGTAATGAAAATTTGCATTGTGTTACATCATAGTTTCTGTTTCTTTGTTTTAGACCAGTATGTGAAAGGTATTGATGCGACCAAACTTGCTTCTATGGCAAAACTGAAGGCAGGTCGACTAGTGCGTGAAGTGATGG
Organism: Protopterus annectens; assembly: GCF_019279795.1. NCBI lineage: Eukaryota > Metazoa > Chordata > Ceratodontiformes > Protopteridae > Protopterus > Protopterus annectens. The sequence goes on from NC_056732.1 coordinate 1,628,891,132, forward strand.
ACAGCTGTCTCCAGTACTGGGGAGGAATGGGCTTTACGAGTGAAGTTTTCATAAGCAGATTGTTCAGGTGAGTGATGTATCTCTTCAGTAATCAGTACTGTATTCAAGCTCGTTTTAGAGTAATGGTTAATGATCACACAAAAGAACTAGTAAGAAAAGACTGCTGGGACTGGGCTCAGTTTTGAGCTTTTTACTGGTTAACTGGGTAATTTGTCTAAATTAGTTTGCTCGTTTTCTATTGTTATATAGAAAACAAATTGCACTTTATTCATCTGTGTTTACTGTATCTGTGTTTCTTCCTACTTTATTTTGCTTTTGCTGCCTGTTCTTAAAAGTACTTAATTGCATTTATTCTGCTGAATTTATTACTGCTTGTTAGTAGCCTGATTAAATTGTAACTGTTATTCTAAGGTTTTGGTTTACGCACTTGGGCCTCAGACCAGTTGTTTTACAATTAAGAAGGTTTGTGGACTGCACTGTTGTGGCAGGACAGGTAGCTTACATCCTTCTAAGTTGGGAGTTGCTGAAGGCTCATTGTCTGTTATTCTAAAAGTGTATCAGTTCTGATTTAAGCACTTGGGCTTTGGGCCAGTTATTTTACATTAAGAAGGTGTGGTCTGCACTCTTGTGGGAGGAGAGGGTAGATTCCCTTTCTGAGCTGGGAGTTTCTGGTTAGAGGCTTATTGTGCCTACTTATTTGAACTGTTTCTTTCTGAAATTGATACACTTTGTTTGCTGTAGCATAGACTAGATTCAGACCTGCTGAATCTAGCTTTGTTTGTATAACTTGAGCACTAATCCAGGCCATCTTTTTTTGGAGAAGGTTCCCCTGCACCCTAGCGTCAGGAGTGTGCAGTTAGAACTTGTCGGACCAAAGACTGCTGGAACGGGCCTCAGTGTTTAACTGTTATTGGTTAATGTGTTTAAATCAGTTTGCTCATTTGCTACTGTTATTTAAAAAAATTACACTTTATGAATCGCCGCTTAGTTAGGATTAAACTATTCCCGGTGCCATAAAATCTTCTCTTCAAATTTTCCCTTAGAACTAGCAATTTTTTTTTAGTTTTAGCACTCAAATATGTTTCTTTGAACTCAGCACTTGTTCAGATCTCATTGTAAGCACTAAATAAGCTAATTACTACAGCACTCAACTTTCCTCACTTATCTAGAGGAAAACAGTTTTTAGTACTTAATAAATAAGCACCTATCCAGGCATGTCTAAGGGTCAGCCCCCGGTGTTTTTTCCTGTCTATCTGATGAATCTGGACATCTTGGGGCAATGCAGCAATTGTCTCATGTACACAAGCAACCCTCTCCTCCTACCACCCAACACTACAACCTGTGAGAGATGCACTTATATAGCCAAACTGGAAGCAAAGCTCTCTTCACCCAAGACTGGACTTAGCCTAGTACCTACCTATGAACCTCTTGATTGTCTATCTGCCCTAGGGCATTTATAAGCCTAGCCAGAATGTGTTGGCTTTCGCCTCCCTTTTAGATTAGATTCCTGAGCCTCTGTCCAGCAGAGCCATAGAAGTGATCCCAGGTGTAAATTTATGATTTCCCATCCACTCATCAAGAATTCTTTTGAAGAGGGTCAGTGAGGGGCTCTGCCTAACATGGATTGGGATTCTATTCCAGAGCGAGAGAAGCCTCTGGGATATGAATCTATCCCTCCAGCATGTCCTATTTATTGTTGTGCTGAGGTTTAAATCCCTGGAGTGTGTAGCTCTAAGGGATTTGGATTTCTTGAGGTGGTGCATGTCCATTAATTCCGGGTTAGACATGGCCTTGTATGTCAGGCAGAGATCGCCTCTGAGTAGGCAGTAAGCAACTGAGTAGAGCTGGAGTTTCTTTAGTCGAGCTGCATTGGGCATCTGTTTGAGACCCACGATCCTCTTGGTGGGGTACTTTTGGGGTCTCTCTAGCTGTTGCAGGTGTCGGGTAAGGTACATCCCAAATGGGGCACTGTACTCAATTATGAGCCTGATGAGCGATGAGTAGAGGGGCACAATGACCTCTCTTGATCTAGATGTGAACCCTTTCCTGATTAGGTGGGCTATGTAGAAGGTTTTTCAAACCACTTTGGCAATATGATTATCAAAGGAGAGGTTAATATCTACTTGGGTCCCCAGATCCCTAATTACATCTTCTGTACTTAGTGGATTACCACCTATGTGGTAGTTTGTGGGCACTTTGTTTTTCCCAAAGAGGATGACTATGCACTTTTTGGCATTTAGCTTGAGACCATGGTTCTGACACCAGGTATCCATCTCCGTAAGACCCTCCTGGAGGATGCTTGTGTCAGCTGGAGAGTCGATTATGGCTCCCAGTTTGCAATCATCTGCGAGCTTGTTCAGCCACAGTCCTCCCGTGCTTGCCTGTACCTCAGAGAAGTATATACCAAACAAGAGTGGTCCCAGTACTGAGCCCTGTGAGACACCACTTGTAACCGGTTTGGAGTCGGACATGGCACCCACAACTCTGACCATGTGGGTTCTTTCCCTGAACCAGTTTGCAACCCATCTCATGACTTAGGGGTTGATATTCAAGCTGGTAAGCTTATTTATAATGCAAGAGTGGGGTATTGTGTCGAAGGCCTTTGCGAGGTCCAGGTTGGTTGTGTGGACTAACTTTCCTGCATCTATGGCCTTGGTAACTGTTTCAAAGAAGTGAACTAGGTTTAAGAGGCAAGATCTGCCTTTAACAAAGCTGAATTGGGTAGGGTCCAGTGTCTGGAGGTTCCCAATGTCTTTGTTTATGAGATCCATGATGATGCACTCCATAGCTTTGAAGTCCAGGCTAGTCAGGCTTATAGAGCGATAGTTCCCGGGATCCGTTGTGGCGCCACCTTTATGGAGTGGGATAACTGTTGCTGTACGCCATTCTTTGGGTACATATCCTATAGTAAGGCTGAGTTTGAACAGTGACTTTATGTGAGGGTTCAGTTCTTTTTGGAGCTCTTGTAAGACGCAGCCCGGGACACCATCCGGTCCCACTGATGCTGTGTTTTTTGCTTTGGAGAGGGCTGCTTTCACCTGTGTGTCTGTGATGTCTGGGAGACTACATTCTTCTGGTATAGACACTGGCCCTTTTGTGGTGGGGGGGGGGGTAAAGTTTGCACTGAACCTGTCCGCCAGGATGTTGGCAATGTCAGTGGGCTCAGTGTATTTTTTGCCATTTTGCACCAGCTCAGAGTAGATCTGAGAGTTGCCACCTAGATTCTTCACATAGTTAAAGAAGGCCTTGTGATTATCTTTAGAGTCTTTGGCGATTTTTCTTTCGATGCTGGCCTTTGATGATTTTATGAGGGATCATAGTTTCTTGCTAATACTGATCAGGGATGCCTTCCCTTTTTGGGATTTTGCTCTATCATGTAATAGTTTCCTCCTTCTGTTGTATAGCTTATTTATGGCCGGGGTCCACCAGACTGGTCTCCTGTTTTTGGAGGAGTGAGTCTTGGTTGTACTTGGGATGGTTCAATCCATGCATTCCTGTAGGTGCTCATAGAATGCATTTGTAAAGGATTCTGTGGTTTGGGCAGCATTTTCCATTAGCCCGGGGGCTTTGAAGCTTTCCACCTCGGTCTTGAGAAGTGTGAAGTTTGCTTTTGAGAAATTTTTCACAGTGGTTTCCTTGGCTGGGGGTGGGGTCGGGATGTGGATGTCCAGTGTGATTAGTTTATGATCTGATCTTACCAACAAGGGGTTACCTCTGGTGTGGAACATTGAGCCCCCATGTTGGTGATGACCAGGTCCAATATGTCCCCTCTTGTGTGGGTGGTGACCAGTTGTTCTATGGCGTTTAAGTTTATAAACTCCAGGAACCGTTGGGCAAAGGAGTTGGGACTTAAGTTGTTTTCCCAGTAAATGTTTGGGTAGTTGAAATCACCTAATATCATGGTGTTTGGTGAGACCTTCATATTTTCCAGTGTTCTCAGGAAGAGGAGAAGGTAAACACTTGTACCACACCACACTCATCACACAGTCCCTCAAAACCTACACCACCTAAACACACACATAGAAACACAAAACACGCACCTACATTCGCGGAGGCTCTCAATAAAAATCTGCCCAAGCAACAGAGCCCTCCAAAGCAGAAACGCACGCAACTTCCACCCCCAACACAACCCAAATGACATATAGCCCACAAACTCAGTGTGCCACTCAACCACAGTCCATAAGGCATAACAACGTACCCAACACTCTAGTCATAGGTGACTCTATAGTCAGGCACACTAATGTTGCACTCACCAAGCTAAACAAGGAGAAAGTTACTCTCAGCTGCCAGGATCCACCACATAACGCACTCACTCAGGTCACTCCACAACAAGTACAAATATGACTCTGTCATTGTCCATGTTGGTGTGAATGACCTCAGACGGACCTCCCTGGATTACATGAAAAGAGATGTAGAGGAGCTCTCCGATCTTGTAGCCCAGGCAGGTATGACTCTAGCCCTGAGTAGCATCCTGCCATCACCCAGAATGATACCACAGTACAAGGACAAAATGATTGACTTCAATAATTGGCTAAGCTTCTGATGTCATTCTAAAGAGATCCAGTATCTGTCTGCCTGGGATGACATGATCGACAAACCACGATGCTTTGCCAGAGATGGCCTGCACCTGTCACCCTTGGGATTCTGGATACTAGCTAAGGCTCTTGCCACCCCTATAGTGCCATTTTTAGGCAAGGTTCAAATGACAAATTTACCACCATAACAGCTACAGACAAGCAAAATCTGAGGGTAATGCTACTTAATGCTAGAAGTCTAAACCTCAAAATGCACTCACTCGAGGCATTCCTTAAAATGGAGAACATTGATATCTGTGCAGTGTCAGAGACCTGGTTCAAGGCTCCAGAGAGCATCCTTACATTACCAGGCTATAATTCATACCACACCTTTCGGCCACCTAACCTGGACCGAAACACTAAAGGCAGAGGCGTGTCCATATTTATTAAGGATACCCACACCTCCACTCTTGTTGCTCAGCATAATGCATCCGAGATTATCCAAGTGCAACTAACTCTGGGCAAGAGCACAATCCAAATTGTAGCTTGCTACAGATCCCCCAGCATGCCCCAGGATTCCCACTCCTCATTTCTAGATGCACTGGAAAATATTCGGGTACAACCCAACACCCTAATAATGGGCGATTTCAACTACTCCACCATTAACTGGGAAAACTACTCATGTACCAACTCTTTTGCTCATCATTTTCTGGAATTCATAAATTCCAGTGTCTTGGATCAACTTATCCACAACCCCAGCAGGGGCAGCAATATCCTAGACCTGGTCATTACCAACATGGGTGACCTGTGTTCCACACCAAAGTTCAATTCCTCATTGGTCAGATCCGACCACAAGCTAATCACCCTAGACATCCCCATCCCATCCACACACCCCCATTAGGGAAACTGCTGTAAAATATTTCTCCAAAGCCAACTTCACGCTTCTTAAAACAGAAGTGTTAAACTTCACAACACCCATGCAGATGAACAATAGAGGTACGACTGCTGAATCCTACACAATTGCACTTTATAAGCACTTACACGAGTGCATGGATCATGCTATCCCTAACAGAACTAAGATGCTGTCCTCCAAAAAAATAAAGCCAATCTGGTGGTCCTCTGCCATAAACAAACTCTACAACAGGAGAAAGACACTGTTGCAAAAAAAAAGTAAAATCCCATGATTGGAGGAACTCCCTGGTCAGCCTCAGTAAGAAGCTGAGATCTTTCATAAAATCCTCCAAAGCTAGTTACGAAAACAAAATTGCCACTGATTATAAAGACAACCACAAAGCATTATATAGCTATGTTAAGAATCTCAGTGGCAACACTCAAATCTGCTCTGAATTACAGCATAATGACACTAAATGTACAGAACCAACTGATATTGCCAACATCCTGGCAGATAAGTTCAGTGCTAACTTTACCCCCCTCTCATCTCCTAAAGGGCCCATCTGTATACTGGAAGAATTAAAAGTTCCTGTAATCACAGCTGTACAGGTAAGAAACACACTCTCCAAAGCCAAGAACACAGCATCCATGGGACCTGACAACATTCCAGGCTGCGTTCTACATGAACTACAGAGCGAAATGGCACCCCACCTAAGTATTGTGTTCAATCAAAGCCCCACCTCAGGCTTTGTGCCCACTGAATGGTGCACAGTGACAGTTGTCCCACTCCACAAAGGGGGGAGCCACCATGGACCCCAGGAACTACCCTCCCCCATTAGCCTGACGAGCCTGGTCTGCAAGGCCATGGAACGAATTATCATGGAACTTATAAACAAAGGCATTGGTAATGTCCAAACACAGGACCCCACCCAGTTCGGGTTTGTAAAAGGCAGATCATGTCTCCTAAACCTGATAGACTACTTTGAAGCAGTCACCAAAGCCGTAGATGAGGATAAGGTGGTTCACACAGCCTACTTTTCTAAAAAAAAAAAAAAAATCTTCTGCTTTTACTGTACTTGTGTTTCTTCCTACTTTATTTTGCTTTCAGACCAGTTGTTTTACATTGAGAGGGTTTGTGGTCTGCACTGTAGTGGCAGAACAGGTAGCTTACATCCCTCTAAGTTGGGAACTGCTGATTGAGGGCTTCAGTGTCTGTTATTCTAAAAGTATATTCTGGTTTAAGCACTTGGGCTTTCAGGCCAGTTATTTTACATTAAGAGGGTTTCGTGGTCTGCACTCTTGTGGGAGGAGAGGCTGGACTCTGCCCTTCTGAGCTGGGAATTTCTGGTTAAAGGTTTATAGTGCCTGAATATTTGAACTGTATCTTACTGAAATTGGTACACCTTGTTTGTTGTAGCATAGACTAGATCCAGGCCTGCTGAATCTAGCTTTGTTTGTATGCTTGTTATTTCCTGGACGCTAATTCCACCTAAAAGCGGCTTCTCAGCGCTTCTGTAGATCCCTAGTGATATCTGCATTGCTTACTGTACTTATTTCCTTGCTTCGCTTGAAAGAAAGTTACTGTTTGTCGTTTTTGCATTTAAGTTACCTGTAACACATTGCACTTGTTACCTGGCACTTGCTCACTAAAGCAATTATAAGTCAGCACTAAAAATTAAAAGCACTACACCCTCGCTCCCCATTGGCCCTTGTTTTCAATTATAAAGGAATTCCCAATATTATTCTAGCATGTCCAAAGGTCAGTTGTCAATCTCCTCTCGGTCCAGCTGGTGAATATGGGAATCTTGAGGCAATGTTACAACTGCCTCATGTACACAGACAACCCTCTTCTCCTCCCAACAAATTCCAACACATGTGAGAGATGCAACCATATAGCCAAACTGGAGGCTAAGCTCTCTCAACTCAGTACTGGCATAACCAGTCAGGAGGAGAAGGAAACCACACTCACTACAATTCCAGTCTCACATAGACCTACCACGACAGCAAACCAAACACATAATCACACAAAAACATACTTGGAGGCTTTAAATAAAGATCTGCCTAAGCAGCAGAGACCTCCAAAGCAGACACCCAAGCAACCGCTACCCCAAAACAAAACACATGCAACACATATCTCACAAAGCCAGTGTGCCGAACAGTCACAGCCCTTAAGGCTAAACAACACACCTGATACACTTGTAATAGGTGACTCTATTGTCAGGCACACTGATGTCCCACTCACCAGGCTGAACAAGGAGAAGGTCACAGTGAGCAGCCTGTCTGGCGCTAGGATCTGCCACATAACACAAGCACTCAGGTCACTCCAAGGCAAGTACAAATATGACTCAGTCATTGTCCATGCTGGTGTGAATGACCTGAGACGTACCTCCCTGGACTACATGAAAAGAGACATAGAGGAGCTCTCTGAGCATGTAGCCCAGGCTGGTATGACCCTGACCTTGAGTAGCATCTTACCCTCACCAAGAATGATGCCACAATATGAAGACAAGATGATCAATTTCAACAATTGGCTTAAGTATTGGTGTCATTCAAAGGGGATCCAATGCCTGTCAGCGTGGGATGATATGCACGACAAGCCACGATGCTTTGCTAGGGACGGCTTGCACCTGTCACCCCTGGGCTTTCGGATATTGGCAAAGGCTCCTTTTTTAGGCAAGGCTCAAAAGACAAACCCACCTCCATAGGTATCACAAGGGATAAGAAACTAAGAGTAATGCTACTCAACGCTAGAAGTCTAAACCTCAAGATGCACGCACTTGAAACTCTCCTTAGCATGGAGAACATCGATATCTGTGCAGTAACAGAAACCTGGTTCAGGACACCCGAGAGCACCCCAGCACTACCAGGTTATACCTCATACCATGCTTTTCGGCCCCAAAACTTGGACCGAACCACAAAAGGAGGGAGTATCGATATTCATCAAAGATACCCACACCTCCAGGTTGGTGGCAAAGCACGAAGCATCAGAGACTATCCATGTGCAACTAACAGTGGGTAAAACTGCCTTCCAGTTTATAGCCTGCTACAGACCACCCTCCCAAACCCAGGAACCCCACTCGGCCTTCCTGAGAACACTGGAAAATATGAAGGTCTCTCCAAACACCATTATATTGGGTGACTTCAACTACCCAAACATAGATTGGGAGCATTACTCTAGCTCCAACACCCTTGCCCAAAGGTTCCTAGAATTCATAAACTCAAATGCTGTGGAACAACTTGTTACCACTCCCACGAAGGGAAAACATACTGGACCTGATCATCACCAACATGGGGACTCTATGCTCCAGACCAGAAGTGTATCCCTCACTGGTAAGATCAGACCATAAACTGATCTCACTGGATATTCACATCCCGACCCCACCCCCTGCCCAGAAAACCACAGTGAAAAACTTCTCTAAAGCAAATTTCACACTCCTCAAAACCGAGGTGGAATCCTTCAAAGCCCCTGGGCCTGTGGAAAATACATCCCAGACCGCAGAATCCTTTATAAATGCATTCTATGAACACCTTCAGGAATGCATGGATCATGCAATCCCAAATAAAACCAAGACCCAATCCTCCAAAGGCAGACGACCTGTCTGGTGGACCCCAGCCATAAACAAACTATACAATAGAAGGAGGAAGCTACTACATGATAGAGCAAAATCCCAAAAGGGAAGGCATCTCTGATCAGTATTAGCAAAATACTAAGGGCACTCATTATATCATCAAAGGCCAGCTTGAGAGAAAAATTGCACAGGACACTAAAGATAATCACAAGGCTTTCTTTAGTTATGTTAGGAACCTGGGTGGGAATTCACAGATATGCTCAGAATTAGTCCAAAATGACAAAAAATACACTGATCCCACAGACATTGCCAACATCCTAGCTGACAGGTTCAGCGCAAACTTCTCCCCCCCCCCCACCAAAGGGCAAATATCTATCCCAGCAGAGTGCTGCACCCCCACATCTCAGATGCTCAGGTGGGAGCCGCCTCTCCAAAGCAAAAACACAGCATCAATGGGACCAGACGGTGTCCCAGGCTGCGTCCTACACGAACTCCAAGAAGAGCTAAACCCAAACATAAAACTACTGTTCAATCTCAGCCTTACTACAGGATATGTACCCAAAGAGTGGCGTACAGCAACAGTGGTCCCTCTCCACAAAGGTGGTGCCTCAACGGACCCTGGAAACTATCGCCAAATAAGCCTGACTAGCTTGGTCTGCAAAGCTATGGAAAGGATCATTATGGACCTCATAAATAAAGATATTGGGGACCTACAGACACTGGATCCTACCCAGTTTGGCTTTGTTAAGGGCAGATCCTGCCTCTTAAACCTGGTTGACTTCTTTGAAACAGTCACCAAGGCCATTGACGAAGGGAAGGTGGTCCACACAGCCTATCTGGACCTCGCAAAAGCCTTCGATACAATACCCCACTCGGGCATTATTGATAAGCTCACCAGCTTAAATATAAACCCCTATGTCACTAGATGGGTTGCAAACTGGCTCAAGGACAGAACCCACACGGTTAGAATTGCTGGAGCCATGTCAGACTCCAAACCAGTTACAAGTGGCGTCCCACAAGTCTCAGTCCTGGGACCTCTCTTTTTTGGTATATATTTCTCAGAGGTACAGGCCAACATGGAAGGACTGTGGCTGACCAAGTTCGCAGATGACTGCAAACTGGGTGCCATAATCGACTCTCCAGCCGACACAAGCATCCTCCAAAAGGGCCTCATAAAAACAGACAACTGGTGCCAGAGCCATGGCCTCAAGCTAAATGCCAAAAAGTGTATAGTCATCCCCTTTGGCAAAAACAAAGTGCCCACAAATTACCACATAGGTGGTAATCCATTAAGTACAGAAGAAGTCATTAGGGACCTGGGGACCCAAGTTGATAGCAATCTCTCATTTGACAACCATGTGGCCAAAGTGGTTAGAAAAACATTTTATATAGCCCACCTAATCATGAAGGGATTCACATCTAGATTAGGGAGGTCATCGTGCCTCTTTACTCATCCCTCATCAGGCCCATAATCGAGTACAATGCCCCTTTTGGGATGTACCTTACCAAGCACCTGCAGCAACTGGAAAGACCCCAAAAGTACCTCACCAAGAGGATCAAAGGGCTCAAACAGATGCCATATGCTGCCCGGTTAAAGAAACTCCAGCTCTACTCAGTGGCATACCGACTGCTCAGAGGTGACCTGTGCCTGGCGTATAAGGCCATGTCCAACCCGAATTAAGGGACATGCTGCACCTCAAAAATCCAAATCCCATCGAGCTACACTCGAGAGACTTGAACCTCAGCACTGAAATAAATAGGACATGCTGGAGGGACAGATTCATAACCCAGAGGCTCCCTTCACTATGGAATAAAATCCCAGTCCAGGTTAGGCAGAGTCCCTCATTGACTCTCTTCAAGAGGAATCTTGATGAGTGGATGGGAGAACATAGGTTTACCCCGGGTATCACTTCTGTGTCACTGTTAGACAGAGGCACAGTATACTAACCTCGAAAAAGGGCATAGCAAAATTAATTTAAAATGGGTGGCGAAAGCCAAACATACTCTGGCTAGGCTTATAAATGCCCTAGGGCAGATAGCCTAGTATGAACCTATGAACCTATCTAGATCTTGCCAAGGCTTTCAACACCATCCCCCACTCTGGAATTATAGATAAACTCACTAAACTAGGTATAAATCCCTATGTCACAAGATGGGTTGCCAACCAGCTTATTGACAGAACCCCCACTATGAAAGTAGCAGACTCCAAATCCGACTTCAGACCAGTGACAAATGGAGTACCACAGGGTTCAGTCCTGAGTCCCCTCCTGTTTAGTATCTACTTCTCTGAAGTACAGGCTAACACAGAAGGTCTTTGGCTAATGAAGTTTGCAGCTGACTGCAAACTAGGAGCAATAATCGAAACTCCTAATAATGTGGACATCCTACAAAAGGGCCTCACTGAGACATATGCCTGGTGTCAAAGCCATGGCCTCAAGCTCAGTGCCAAAAAGTGCATTGTCATCTCCTTTGCTAAAAACTCTGTACCCATGAACTACCACATAGGTGGTAGTAAACTTAACACCGAAACTGTGATAAGAGACCTTGGGACACAGGTGGACAGTAGTCTCTCCTTTGATAATCAAATCGCCATAGTAGTCAGGAAATCCTTCTACATGGCGCACCTCATCACAAAAGGTTTCTTATCCAGGAAAAAAGGAGGTCATTGTTCCCCTCTACTTGTCATTCATTAGACCCATTATAGAATACAACGCCCCTTTTGGTATGTATCTCACACAACATCTACAACAACTGGAAAGACCGAAGAAATACCTCACAAAGGGGATTACCAGCCTCAAACAGATGCCCTATGCAGACCATCTCAAAAATCTCCAGCTTTACTCCGTCGCATATCGCCTACTCAGAGGCGATCCCTGCCTAACATACAAAGCTATGTCAAACCCAGAGCTGTTGGACATGCTCCACTTAAAGAAATCCCAATCCCTCCAAGCTACATGCTCTAGGGACCTAAACCTTGTCACCACCATAAACAGAACATGCTGGAGGGATAGATTATTGTCCCAGAGACTTCCCATACTCTGGAACAGACTACCTATCTCTATCTATCTATCTCAAGCAAAGCTCCTCATTAGCACTCTTCAAGAAAAATCTTGATGATTGGATGGGAAATAGAAAATTCACCCCGGGGATCACTTCTGTGGCTCTGCTCAACAGTGGCACAGGAAAATAATTTTCTTGGGTGGCGAAAGCCAGGGTACCTTCTTGGCTAGGCTTATATAGACCCTAGTGCCAATAGCCTAGTACCTCCCTATGAACCTAAATAGGATAACAGGTCGCTAAATAAGTTTACACTAGTTAACTTTAAATTACATTTTTTCCAGGGAGCCAAGCTTTCCTGCATCCTGATCTGGGGTCTGTTGCTGCCACACATCCATCATTTAATATTTCATCATTGAGGTGTAACAAAGCCTTGAGTTTGAGATTTTCTGCAGTTCTGTAAGTTTTCGTTTTTTAAATAAGAGCAAAGTATGGCCCTAATCCCTGCAGTGATGCAACCTTGGAATAAGTGTATTTATATGTAAATGGGGTGGAGCTTGCTCCTCTGCAAAAAAAAAATCATTTGATATGTTTTTAATGTTTACAGTTCCTGATTAATTATGTATCATATGCAAGAGAACAATGTGGAGCCTGCAATACACACTTGTTTGTTATCTATTTAGCAGTGTGAAACAGTGCGATAACTGTGGCTGGTATTCATAGTCGAACCCTTCAGCAATGCTTAAGGCAAATATGCAAATAGGGCCAGTATGCCTTTTTATAAATAAGCAGGCTGTGAATGAGCAGCGTTGAATTTAGAAATTCTCAGACTTGTGAAGGAACACTCAGTGCAGTCTGACATATATGAATCTTTGTAAACTGAGCTGAGAAAAATGTATGCATGTGCAAAAATGTCCCAACTATTGTGCACATGTTCATACATTCACAAATGCTTCTTTTGTATATCTTCAGCAATTGATAGTGAGAGTAGAAGCCAATATTATCACCGTGTGAAGCAGTCCCCATATGGTAGGGAGTGGTAGGAATATGTGCAGCACCTGGGTCAACTGCAGTCGAGTTAAGCAGATTCTACTGGATCTGCAGAAGAAAAGAAAAAACTTGGAAAATAAAACAAAAGAGATGGAGAGAGAGAGAAAAGGAGACAACAAAATGATTCATAAGTGTTTAATAGCAAATGTCTTTTATTTCACTGGCAAAAATGTGAGATGTGATATTTTTACTCAGCAGTCTTAAGCTGACTAATGAAATATATGGTTGTAATTAACTATTTTAACAGTAAATACCAAAACTTGCTGGGTCAGTTTCAGGTCTGTTAGTGCTTCAGAAGTATTACTCTTTGTAGTACTGCATTTCCCGTATCGTGACTGAATTAAATATGACTTTTCGGAATGTAATAACATAGCCCTCTTTGCCTCTGTATTTCCTGAACACTTAGCGCTGTAAATATGAACAATTAACAATGTTCGGGTTACAATATATGGTTAAATAACTCTTCGATTTTAATTTTATTTTTTATTTAATTGGTACTATATTCCTGTTGATGATGAACTGAATTTACTGGGTTAGAGGACCAACATTGCTTGTCTCCTCAGGTACTGCTCACGGCTGGTGGCCGTAAATAAAAAAGGTATTACTGAGATTGACTGACTCTTGTCTGTGCAGTGTGATTCAAAGTTCAAATGTAATACTTTCAACTAATATTTGTGTTAGCTTTCCCTCGGATACATTTCATTAGATTACATTACTGTAAACTTTCTTTTGTATAACCCTCCACCCTTTTTCACTCCATAATTTATGTATTAGCAAGTGAAACGAGAAGCTCTGTAAATGTAATCAGTCATCTAAAGCACAAGTCTTCCTACTCAGTGGATAAGGTATCCCTTTTTTAAAAATATGTTACATGTGCCTATAGTAAAAGGAAGGAATGTTTTGTAACCGAAACAAAGTTGTTACAGGCAATACCCAGATTCTGCAGTGGATACATTCACAGTCACCAAATACCTTTGGTGAGGAGTACATGTATGCTTACATACATATATATAAACACAGATATTTCAAGCGCAGGCAATAATGCCCTTCAGTTTGACAATATATCAAAATGGCCATTCATCCATAATAAGTGTACAAGTTGTTTTTTTTTTGTTTTTATTATAATATGGTAGTCTATTCCATGCATCAGCTACTCTGTCAGAGAATGAATTAGTACACCTCTCATGGGTTCATAGATTAGTACTAAGCTAAATGCCCTTGCGAGCCATTTTAAGCCTAGCCAAATATCCCTTGTGAGACTCAAACCCTGCACCTTGTGCTTACAAGGCAAACACCTTAACCATTAGGCCACCCTCCCAACCCTGATTCCTGTATAATCTTATATGTAGATTGTCTGATGATTATCTTCTACTGTTTGATAACCCCAAATATTCCCAGAGGTACTTGTCTCTAAATTCCCTGTATACAAGAATAAGGTCTCCTATTAAATATCTAGACGGCACACTGTACAAGTTCATATATTTTAGTCTTTCATAATAACTTAAATTCTTACATCTGTGGATGCCCTTGTTATATTTCTGCTGCACTCTTTCCAGTTTACCTGTGACTGTATTCTTTTAAGGTTTCCATATTGTTGTTCCATACTCCAGTTTGGGTCTGTTGTAACTTCCAAGCAATGATTTCATAATTTCAGATTTTCTAAACTTTATAAATAGTTTTATATAGCCTATAGTTTAAAACTATCATTAACCAGTTGATGATATGATTAGAAAAATTCAAAGTTGGATTTAACCATATATCCAGGTCCTTAATTGAATCTACGGTTTCAGTCACTGTGTGCTGTATTAAGTGATCACTTTTCAATATATGCCTTCCAAATCTCATATGCTTAATTTTTGATTGTATTTATCAACATGTTGTTCTCCTCTGCCCAAATGCTCAGTATTGTCAAGTTCCTTTGCAGACAGGCCCTATCTGTAGCAGATGTAATCAGTTTACCCATTTTCAAGTCATGTGCATAGTTCTTCTTCTTTCGTCTTTTCCCGGTTAGGGGTCGCCACAGCGGAACTCCGGTCCGCTAATGATTAGCAGTGGATTTTTACAGTGCTGAGGTACCAGCCCGACGCCCAACCTTCAACAAAGGCACGCCCATTCACGCATGTCTTTCAAACGCCACTCAACCGTGAGGAGGACATGCAGACTCCACACAGAAGGTGCTCCAGCCAAGAATCGAACGGGAGAACCTGTTGTTGTGAGGCAGCAACACTACCGCTGCACCACCACGGCTAAAAGATACCACTTAAACAAATGTGAGCCTAGGACAGAGCCCTGTGGAACACCCTGACTGACACCTAGTATTTCACCTGTCCAGTTGCTGTTACGATACTTGCCATGTCCTGTTTGTAGGCCATGCAACTATCCATCTCATCAAGATTACATCATTATTTAATTCTAACTTATTGATCAGTGTTTTTTGTATGACCCTACCAAAGGCTGAAGATAAGTCTATATAAATTGCATCATATCATATTTTACATTTCTAGCTATTGTTATAGAACGTGGTTTCAACATATGCATGCTGATATATAAGACCCAAGCTTTCCAGTTCTGACAATAATTTATCCAAAACTAACTTTCTGCATTATATTTCCACTATAAGAAAGTAAATGTATGGGTCTGTATGGCTCTGGGTTTGTTCTATTCCCCTTTGTTGAGGAATTCCCTTCTACGTAAATGACCTAGTGAATAATATATGTAATAGTACTGTAAGTTCATGCAGAAGTGTTCTCCAGTCATGATTACTAATTCCAGCTCCTCCCTGTGCTTTCTTTGAGTCCAGTTTGTGCAGTTATTTTTCAGTATGAGCTCATTTATTTTAAGTGTCTGATATTAACCTGGATGTTACTGGGGCAATTTATCACCTCCTTTGAGGAGCCAAACTGTTTTGCAAAGATTCTATAAGTATATATACAATCTGTTGTCTTTAATAATAAATTTTCAAATCTACACACAGTTTATCAATGTGCATGCCTTTACTTAGGTTCTGGTTTGGTCGCCATCTGTTTAATCAACCTCATTTGGTCAACTGTACAGACAGTCGACAGGTGTGTGAGATTGACAATGCCCTGGTTGGGAAATGTTCCCTTTCCTCAGGGATTGTGTGATCTCAGAGTTAGTGGGATATGTTTATGTTTTTTTATGTTTTTAAGTAATATTTGCATGCACCCAGAAGCAACCTCAGAGCATGTGTACTAGGAAGTAGATTATGTTTGTGATGTAGGTGGGGTTTACCTTTAATGATTTTGACATTCAAGTAAGTTAATCTGCTAACTGAAGGTAAATCCTTTACTCCTACAGCATGTTATCCATCTATAAAATGTTTTTAGTATATTCAATATCTTTATATAAATTTCTTTCAAATTGTTCTTGATCTTGTCTCAAGCTATGTTTACATTGTCTGTCTAGTTTGTTTATTTCAGTTTGCAAAATTGATTACCAGTAAAAGCAGATTTAACTGCAAGAGTTGGGGTATAGTGTATTTAGCTACATGTACCACATGTCATAATTTTTATGTAGGCAAAACCATTAGGGCTTTATATAAAAGAATATATGAACATTGTCTGGCCATCAGAAATAAGTACATCAACAATGCCTTAGCCAAGCATGCTATGGAATGTTCCGATTTTATGAAATTTGTCTTTTTTGTACTGGATTGTATAAATATGACACCGTTTGTTGATTTTAGCCTTAGAAATTAAAAAACTTAGATGGCAGGTATTTCTCAATGCAGAAGTATTTTGGACAGCGCAGTGGTGCAGCAGTAGCGTTGTCGCCTCACAGCAAGAGGTTCTCCGGTTCGATTCACAGCTGGGGTGCCTTCTGTGTGGAGGCTGCATGTCCTCCCTGCATTCGTGTGGGTTTCCTCCAACATTACAAAGACATGCACCTGGAGCTTTTTTCCCCAGGCCTCCGCTGAAAATTGGCTTTGTTCCAAGTCGGACTTTCCTGGTTAACAAATGTTAAAATAAAAATTAAAAAAATTCCTGGTTTGAATGGCACTCTGAATGTTAAATGCCTTTTAAATTATAGGCATCATTATTAGATTGCAGTTTTTAGAGGGTGCCTTGGTTTAATAGTCTGCAACTCTTAATTGTTGGATTATCAATTAATCAATCACGTATTCATTTATTTTAAATGTATTTAAGTGGAGAATGTTTGTGACTGTGCTGTTCGAGTTCTGAAGAAGTTCATGTTATTAAAGTGACTGAAAGCGCTAAACTTATTGTGTACTAGCAGTCATTTTCTGAGTCTTCTCTTCATGTATTTTATATATATATATATATATATATATATATATATATATATATATATATATTTTTTTTTTTTTACTCTCATCGTAATTAAGTATCTTGTTCTTGTGGAAATATATCCTCTTGACCGTGTGTGCCCAGATCCAGATGTTAAGCATGTTTTTTTTTACAAATAATTTCCCATTCAAAACTTGCCATATTCCTTCTGCAGTTTGGCTACTGACTGCATCACACACATTAGTTTTACATAGTGACTGTTTTGCTTCCATATAGTCTGTTTTTAATCTTCTTTGCATTGGTTTAGAATTCATTTTGGCAGAATTATCTTGCGGTAATTTAACATTTATAACCCCATGATCACCGCACATCAACTGTGATAAAACTTTACATGAAGTAATGAACATTTCATTAGGCACGTAGACACTGTCTAGTATTTTCCATCACTGGTAGGTTAATTTAACAGTCTGCAACAAGTATTGTTTTTGAAGATACACTGTAAATAATTTCCTTACTAGTGTTGTTGAACCAGTATTATTTAAGTCCATTTCTGGTAAATTTAAGTTCCCAGCCGCTATTATTTTCCCCTACTTGTTTCATGCAAGAAATCCTTAGGTCATCAACGTTTGACTTTATTGTATTACACACTCCAACAGTTATCTGTTCCAGAGTTGTCTTTACTGTCACATTTTCACAGCCTATAGTATTGATGTTATTATTAAACATGTAATAATCAAAAGTTTCATAACAATCTTTTATCCTATTTTTTTAAGAGTGTCTGTTACAGTAGAAACATTTGTACCCTGACAGAACTGTTTACAGTCATTGTTTAACTATGTTTCACAAACAGTAAAACATCAGTTTTTTGGTGGGGAATGTAGCAAATTTTCCAATTAAAAAAAAAAAAACTTTATTAGTGGCATTAACATCAGCACAAATATATCAAATGTTTTTGTATGTGAACTATTAAATTTCTGACTTGGCAAAAAATCTGCCTTGTGTTAGTCAAATATTGCAATATATCCGTTGCAAAAATTCTCTTCTCTTGTCTTGAAAAGTGGACTCTAACCTGTTTAAATATGTGTCCAAATTTAAGCTTGGATTTCTAACACATTTCCACTGTGTTAAAATTGGCCATTTTTTCATGCAAGTATTTACCAAAAAAAAAATGTGTTCATTCACGCTGTCCTGATTCTCCCTTCGATATGTGATTTGTGAAAAATATGTCCTAGTACCTATACAGTAGAGAGTCAATTATCCGAAGATCGATTATCAGAAATGTTAATTATCCGAACACAGCTTTCCAAAGTTTTTAGGGTAGGAAAAATCATAAATTCTGAATATGTAAACATTATACGTATTCACTTGTGCATGTTATTGAGCTTCTAGCCAACTCGTATGTGAAAATTTTTCTTTATTGTCCATTGGCTTCACTGGATGGTTGAAAGGTATGCAGAAAAAACAAGATTTTTGCAGTTTTTTTATCCGGTTCATTGTATGTTTAATTATCCAAATAGTTTGAACTACCCTAGGTCCCAGTTAATTCGGATAATCAGTTCTGTACTGTACAAGCTATGCTATTGAAGGAGGTAGTAAGTTTCCTACTAACAGTTATCAAGTCCTTGAAGATGAGATCTTTTGTACAAATATGAATAAAAACATCGCCATACTTTCTTCCATTATGGCATTCTGAAGGCCTATGTTTTTGCTACTGCCAAGCATAACACTATTTAATGTTCTTTATCCTATGTGCAAATGTAAGTCCCAGTTTCTGTAATAATTGAATCTCCAGTTTCTAGTATATGTTTTCTAGCTAGATCTGAAGAATGTCCCCTTCTAATTCAGGAATGTCTGCTCTATCAATTGTTATAAAAGAATGATCTTCATCTTTTGATCTTCTTAATCTGGCTGTTTTCATTGCGTATTTCATTTTTAAGCATACAGTTCTCATCCAGCTGTCTTTGTACTTTCACAACTTGAGCCATGTTAACAACTTCTTTTTTTTTTTTTTTTGCAGTGTAATGGTGACAGAGAGATATTAACCTATTTGTGAATGAAAAGTTTGCTGCTATGGCAACTTTGGAAATAGTCATTTTCAGGAAGGCCAGAGTCTTGCAGGTGGTGCTGTCATGAAAAAAAAAAACAAAAAAAAAAACTTTCAACTGTTGTACGTCAGCTGAACTGAACTATTCTCCATTAATATATTGATACATTTGGCATTAATGCAGCATGGAAAACAAGCTGCCAGAACAGTTCCATTTGCTAAACATGATTTTTTCTAGTCACCTCATTTTTTGAAGAGTTTCATTTTCTCCAAAATAAAAAATGTAAACTTATTAAAATTCAAACAACTAGTGACATGATTGGCTAGAGCACGGTTTATGTCTTGTTTTTGGATAACATAAATATGCTGGTAGATACATGTTCATAGTTTATTGCCCATCTTGCCCACATAAAAAGAAGGGCATGAAGAATATAAGGCTAAATAAGTTTTTCCCCATTCATATTACAGTTATAGCCAGCATTTTCATAAAATGTTCTGCCTCTAACCAGCACAGTTTATCAAAGTAACCTTTAAAATGTCTAAAAATGTGCCAGTTTTTGTTTCTAATGTCATGATTGTCATTAGAATTTTTAAGACACATTGCTTTCTGAAATTCAATCTTTTTGTCTTTTTTCATAGCATATATTACACCATTCATGTGGCCATCTATGTGAAAAATCAGCATAAAACAATCCCTTCTCTTATCACATACCTCACTGAATACCTCTTCAGTAAAAAAAAAAAAAAAAATAGTTTTAAAATCTGCAACTCCTTAAAAAATTAATTTCATCCAAAACCATACAAGAAATTCTGACAGCCTGACCCTTAACTATATTCCTCTTCATCCATCTTCGGTGTTTGCTAGAAAAATGTGAATAGGAGTTGCAAAAAGCAGTTCTTCTAAAATTTACAGATTCCCAATTATTATAATCAAAATTCTTATAAATAGTGATATCTAAAAATAAATTGACTCATTAGAGTATGTGTGAGTACATTTTAGGAACTCAGTAATCTATTCTAAAAAAATTAAAAATATATATTTTAATCAGCAGTAGTACCATCCTGTAAAATAAAAAGATCATACAAAAGAGTGTGTATAACGTCACACATCTAACAAGTTCATTTTTAAAGACAATATGCTTTTCTCCAATAAGACAAAACTGAATTTGCAAATATCAGTGCAGCTGTTGTACCCATAGGCACACCCATACACTGTTTGAATAATTCATTATCAAATATGAAATTATTCTGTAAAACCAAATTCATCAAATCATATACTAATCTAGAAATCCTGTCTCCAACAATAAATTGTGAAAACATTCAAGCCCTGGGTCTTGGGAGATTACTATAGGTAAATTCTGTATTTCAGCAATAAGAAAGACATTGTTGTTTTTGAATTCAGTGTTCTCCAATATATACAGTAGATGCCATGAAAAAAAAAAAAAACCTTTAAGATACTTTTCAATTTCTGGTCAACAAAAATGGCAAGAAGTTCAGTTTTACTGCCCCCAGCCAAAATAAAAGGTCTTAATGAGAGGTCAAGTGGGTCTTTGTGTATTAGGAATCCCAAGCATACTAGGAATAACAGGAAATTCAAGTTTTAAAACATCAAAGTCTGGTTAATTAACTGTTCCAACAGGATCTCATTCGAGAACATGTCAATCTCCCTGTAGCTGATAATTTTCACATTCCTTGAAACAACTAAATAAAATAGCAATATTTTAAAAAAATGTAAGAAAGTGTCCATGATAACAGCACCACCTCCTTTGTCTGGTTTCATAACCCTTTCCAAACTATTCTGAGACAAGTCCTTTAAAATTTTATATTCACCAGGTTAAAAGTTGTAATGTCTATTATTTCCCTTATTGTTTAATGAGTCCTGAATGTCTCTGTCAGCCAGGTTCTCAAAAGTCTTATGGGGCTGCTTAAAGGTGGATTATAAGTGTTTTGCCTATGCTGGTCATTCCCATTTTGCCATATGAATACACACAATAAGTTAAGCTTCCTACAAAATATTTTTAATTCAGTCAACACTGAAGTAATACTGCCACATTTAGATGGCAAGAAAGTAAAGCCTTTTTTTTTAAAAAAAAGAAACAACTGGTCCTGGGATAAAGTTGTCACTAGAATTACATACCAGTTCTGAAAAATGATTCTTTAGACTCTTATTCCTATCAGATATAATAAATGCTCCTACCTTTGGAGTACTGTTGTTATTGGGGCTGTTTCTTCTGTGTACCCTGTGGGCCACTGTTCCATCCTGTGATCATTTTCTGCGGTTGATTCGCTAACTACTCTGACCTTTTTATTTTTGAGAAAGTGAAACCCTTCAAAATGGGTGGTGATTGAAAAAAAGTCATGTTTATCAGAAGGAACTGCTTTGGCACCACGTTCTTGATGCTGACAAACCACCTGGTTTAAATGATTGTATTTCTATTACCAGTATTTTACATGACAATTAAAATAAGCTTAAATAACAAGGTATTGGTTGATTTTGATCGTGTTAGATGGTCCTGTTATTTAAATTAACTGACAGGTGGTGTGTGATTTAGTTATGATGAGGCCTGATCATGTTTAATGAAAGTGCTAAAGGAATAAAAGACAAAAATATTTGCTCTATATGACTCTTTTGTTATTTTTATATACACCAACTCCCAATCCCCACTGTACCATGATCTTGCACTTAAAAAAAGTTGTTACATGTGATCATCCGATTTCCAATCAGCTGTAACAGCTTTTTTTTTTTAGTCAAACAGTTGCCACTTCAAAGGGTTGAAGGTAACCCATGTATATAGATATATATATATATATATATATATATATATATATATATGTATATATATATATGTGTGTGTGTGTGTGTGTGTGTGTGTGTGTATATATATATATATATATATATATATATATATATATGTGTGTGTGTGTATATATATATATATATATATATATATATATATATATATATATATATATGTGTGTGTGTGTGTATATATATATATATATATATATATATATATATATATATATATATTTTTTTTTTTTTTATTTATTTATTTTACATTTGTTAACCGGGCTAGTCTAACTGGATATATTTCCATTTTCAGCAGAGGCCCGGGGAGAAAAGCTCCACATAGACATAGTAACTATTACATAAGATGCAATAAAGAGCAGCATAAAAATATACAGTATCAGGAAAATATAATAAAAAAAATAAATAAAACTTATTGTATTCAGAATTAACAGTTGTACAACAAATGTACTCAACATTCTTGTAAAAAAAAACAAGCATAACTTATTTAGCATTATCTAACATCTTAAGAAAGAGAAAAGGACATATAAAGACAACTATGTAAGTAGATTAGTTATTTATATGAACCCTCAGTAATCTGAGTAATATAATCAGGAGGAGAAGGATAGTGGAGAGGTAAGTGATAAAGTAGTAAGGAAATAAAATAGAAGGTAACAGGAGTCACAGAGGTGGAGGGGAAGTGGAATAGTCGAATACATGGATTCAGTCTGGGTTAAGGCAGGGACATAGCCAGTGTTTTGTAAGGTAAATTCTAAGTTTTTGTTTGAAAAGGACAGGAGATAGAATAGAAGTCAGTTCAGTGGGCAATAGGTTCCAGTGTTTGCCAATGGAGTTTGAGAACAAGGAGTCACCTGCAAGGTTATTGGATTTGGTAGCAGTAACTAGGAGTTTGCTAGAGGAGCGGAGTGAGTTCAGGTTAGAATAAGGGGTGAAGAGATTAGAAAATTAAGGAGTGTTGTTTGGCAGATAAAAAGCTCTTTGGATAATGGGAAGTTGGGAAAGAAGCAACATGTTTTGTAATTCCAGCCAGTGAATTTGTTGGAGGTTCAGGCAGTGGTGAGTTCTGAATTGATTACCAGTAACAAATCTTGCTATACTATTGTAGGTGGTGGTCAAGTTTAGAAAGATTAGTTTTCTTCAGGTTAGTGTAAATTGGTGAGGCATAGAGAAGAGTGGAAATGAGATGAGAGTGTGCCAAAGTAGCTTTGGCTGTTGGGGATAAGAATGTTTTAATTCTAAAGAGGGAGCCCAGTTTTCTATGTACAGTTTTAATAGTGTTATTTATGTGATAATCAAAGGTAAGATTGTTGTCAATTGTCACACCTAGCAGTTTAGTAGAAGAGTCAGGTGATATGAGAGTATTGTTAATAGAAGAGATAGAGAAGTCCAGTGGGGGGGATCTGGTAGTGGGCTTGAAAAGGAGGAGTTTTGTTTTTTTGGCATTAAGAAGTAGGCAGCGTTTTAAGAACCATGCTTCAACAGTGTGGAATACCTTTTGAGTAATAGTTTGAAGCTCTAGGATGGTGTTTGCAGAGCAAATGAGTGTGGAGTCATCTGCATATTGTATGCACGTAGCTTGGGGAATAGCTACTTGTAAGTCATTTATGAATAGGGAGAAAAGAAGGGGTCCAAGAATTGAGCCTTGTGGTACACCGAGTGAGATCGGGAGAAGAGAGGAGAGTTTATTCTCCCAGAGGACAGCTTGTTTTCTGTTAGTAAGATAGGAGGTGAACCACTGGATGGCATTCGGTTCAATAGCAAGTGATTCCAGGATTTTTAGGAGGAGAGGGTGATTGATCATGTCAAAAGCTTTAGATAGGTCAATGAAAAGTGCTGAAGAAAGGGTATTATTATTGCGGTTTTTGTTAATGAAGTCAGTAAAGGAAAGGAGAGCAGTAGTAGTACTATGAAAAGGTCTGAAACCATGTTGACAATGAGATAGAATGTTATGTTTAGTTAAGTGATTCATTAGTTGGTGAATACATTTTTCCATGATTTTTGCTAGTGGAGACAGGAGGGCAATGGGTCTATAATTAGAATATTCTGTAGAGTTTCCTCCCTTATGTAAGGGTATAATATGTGAGATTTTCCAGATATCAGGGATGTTTCCTTCTTTAATGGTTCTGTTTATAAGAATAGATATGGGATAGGCTATTTCTGTGGCTGCATTTTGAAGAAATTCAGATGGAAGTTGGTCAGCTGAAGGGGTACATGGCTTAAGCTTTTGAATACATTTTTGGATGAAGGTGGTAGAGATGGGCTGTATTATAAAGCTTGGTAGATTAGAAGAGGCAAGTTGAGGAACATTAGAGTTGTCTGAAGAAAGGTGAGGCTAGTGAGTTGATAGTATCAGTGAAAAAGGAGTTGAAAGCGTTGGCAGTTTCAAGGGAAGAAATTTTGTCTGATCCCAAGGGGGAGGGAGTGGAAGTTTGTCCAGGGTGAAGAAGTTTGTTCAAAGTTGCCCAGAATTTTTGGGGATTGTTGTGATTAGATTCCTGGAGGCTACAATAGTAGTGTTTTTTATCAGAAAGAATAGCTTTTTTGGTATTGTTTCTTAGGTGTCTAAACGTTTGATGATCTGAGGGTAGTTTACTTGTTCTCCATTTTAGCCAGAGTTTGTTTCTGAGTAATATTTTCTGTCTTGTTTCTTTTGATAGCCAGGGGGCTGGTTTAGCTTTTATTCTGATAGTTCGTTTTGGGGCATGGCTATCTAAGATTGTTAAGAATTTGGTATTGAAGTATTGAACCGCTTCATTAAGGGGAAGAGTTGTTAGTGGATTCCAGTCACAGGCATTTAGCTCAGTTTTAAATAGAGTGGGGTTAAAATGTTTATTACTGCGCACGGTCCTGACTGAAGGGGTATTTATAGTGATATTCTTTTGCCTTATGACATAGGTTAAGTTATGGTCACTCATATCATCAGGCAGGGTACCCGCTAGGTAATTAAGTTGGGGTTTGTTAACAAGGATCCAATCAAGTATACTTTCTTTATTGTTAGGTTTATTAGTTCTAGTGGGGGTGTTTATAGTTTGGATAAAGCCATGGAGATTAATATGGGAGGCTGGGTTGTTTGAATTAACTGAGAACCAATCAAGGTTGAAGTCTCCAAGTATTATAGTTTCTTGTGGGTGGTTGGTTGAAGCCCAACTAAGAATACTTTCTATGTTTGTGGAGTTATTACCAGGTGGAAGGTAGGTACAGATAATATAGATGGCTTTATTAGGGTTAAGTTGTAGCTTAGTTATGAGGAGTTCAGTGTTGGTGTTCTCAGGGGGGTCATAGGGAACTGAGGATATATTAAGTTTGGTTTTAAAAATGAGAGCTACTCCTCCGCCCTTACGAGTATTGCAGTCTAATCGTAGGATGTTGTAGCCTGGGGGAATGATTTCAGTATCTTTAGTGAAGGGTTTTAACCAGGTTTCTGATTAAACAGAGGATATCAAAAGAGTGACA